>NC_089981.1:84035145-84338176 GCF_036417845.1 Apteryx mantelli | reverse complement strand
GCGCTATTTTCATGCATAATACATTGATCATCTGCAGCATGGTGGGGGGGGGAAATCATCACTTCAAGTCACTTGTCTGAATTCAAGCCTCATCTGAGCTATATCCTTTGCTGAATCCCATCTCTATGGCCTGATTTAAGGGAAAAAAGAAACAGCCAGAAGATCTCAGGCTCCTCCTGTCTGCAAAACTCCAAAGAAAGTATTGCTTGGGTTTATAAGGCTCTGAGGGACCTATAGGCAACAGTCAGAGCTGGTGGAAATCCATGCAGCGTTGATGCACCATTGCAGCAATTCCAGCTGACACCAGGCAAGGGACAAGGGCTGCGTGTGTTTGCTTATCTTGGTCTTCCACGGTGCAAAGGATGAGGCTCTGCGTTTTTGCAGATTATCTTCATGTCCATGAATATTTACTGATTTTCAGGCATGTTGCTTTTGTTTTGTACCAGCATTGCTGGGAAGAGTACTGGTGTTTCATTCTGGAAAACAGATCTTCAAAGAGTAATGTACACTTAACAAACTTGGTTTTGAAGTCTCTCAGGAAAGCTTTGAAAACAAAGGCTCGAATTCCAGAGTAAGTAGAAAGTCCTTGGTTCCTAGTGGTGAGAGCTTCCTACCAGAATTATTCCCAGAGGCAGTATAGACTTTGCATTTTGCCTCATCTAAATGCATTAGGAAGAGTATTAAATTTCACATGTGCTGCATGTTGATGTAATTCTCCTGACACGTCTGTTTGCACCATTATGAAATAAGGGATTTCCTTTCCCTTTCTTTCCACATTTGCCCTAGTCTCCAGGGATCTCAAGGATATGATCCATTGGCATACGAGGATTATGCCTTTTACACAGAGGACTTAAAAAAGGCTTCGTCATTGTGCTAATAGAGGTCTCAGGACAGCATCCCGCATTAGCAGCGCTTGACTTAACTGACAACCTTTGGCTGAATAGATCCATTAATCTTTCGTGTCATGATCCCTTCAGCACCCCCGGCCTTGTTTGAACGTTGTTATGTACAGTACTTTTCTCAGGATGAGCACTTGGGTGTGTGAGGATCTTGTGGGTATTTTTGTATAAAAACATTGACTTGCATCTCCCTTTCTTACGCTGCAGAAGAGCGACCAGCTGCGGCAGTGGGTCAGAGCTCTGTGGTGGGGCTTTTCTGGTGGGGTTTTGTGGGGGTCAGGACATGGGGTCGGGCTGGGGAAGCTGCAGGAGAAGACCATGAGGTTTGCTGCTCAGGCAGCCGTGCCTCCGCTAGCTTTCACCTCTCAGGCGCAGGGTCGGCTCATGGTACCGTCGTTGTGGCCCTGAATTTGGGGTAGGTGAGCTGCTCAAAGCCTTGCTCTGCTCCTCAGGCCAGTCTGGTGGTTTCCATTAGGCTCTGCTCTGCCCTGGCTCTGCTGTGATGGCACTCGACATACGCAGTTTAAAATGAGCCTAGCATGCCTGGAGGAAATGTAGATAGAGCAGGGGCTGGGCTGTGGTTTCCCCCGGCCAGGGGCAGAGCTGCAATGCTGGTGACTTTATTCTATTTCACGCTCCAGTAACAGGGACTGTGTAAATTCCTGCTTTGTGCAGAATTTTTGACCTTTTTTCCTTCCTGATAAACTTTGGCTGCATTTAAAAGTTGTGGAGTTTAAAGATGGGGGCAGAGTTAAGGAGAAGAAGAGGCAGAGGTGGGATTTTTTAATTCTTTTCTTTTTCTAATAAGCAAATTTACATTGCCAAAAGGGTGGCAGAAAATGAACTTACCAGACCAAAGATGATAGAGGAGATGAGCAATTCCCCGTCAGCTAATGTTGACCTATGCAGACTTTAAGGTAGGCTGCCTTATGCCACCTGGGGATGCAGTCCATGCTTATGTGCTCGGATTCTTTATCCATGGCGGACCACTGTGTTCCTCAGTCCATCCATTATATGGCACAACAGGAACGTGTACTGGCAGAGATGAATATACATAATGTTGTAAAAAGTACTGGAGAATGTGCTTTGCTTTTGCCTTCATGTAAAGCTGCTGGCAAATAGCCTTCTTATCTGCTGAAAGGTCCAAGATCAATGTTACATACATGCAATGAGCACCTACTGGCGCCCAAGCACATGCATGTATGCTGTACGTCAGCATACTGCATACGTAAAATGTTTGCATGTATGGCTACAAACCACATCGCCTGGCTTTGTCTGTGAACCTATTTTCCCAGGTGAAAAACTGGAAACCCTCTCACCTGCCTGTTTGTGCCGGACAGGAGAGCAGGAACTCCAGGAGAGCGTTTCTGGAAGGCAAAGCCTGCACATGCGGTTATTCTGCAGCATTTCAGCGGCGCCTCTCTCTTCCTTGAGTTGATGCTGACATCTGGAGGCCGTGCTGCAGCAGTGTGTGTGTGTAGTTATTTCTGCATGGCCTTTTGCTCATTTTCAGCGGTCAGCATTGCAGAAGCATCTTTTAGCTATCCTGCTGAAGTTAAGAATTGGTGATTTGAACCCCGGGGCGAGCCTAATCATCCAGAAATATTTGCTGAAATCCTGTTGCTGATTTGGGTAATGTTTAGCAGATTGTTCTGTTTCCCTGCATTAGTAATGTCTCCTCTTTCTCTCAGTCTGGCCTTAGAAGCAGACATGACCCCAAACTCAAATAAGGCAGGTTTGGATACGAGACAAACCTTGATCTGACCAAATTAAAAAGTCAGGGAAAACTGAAGTGGGCTTTCAGCCAATAGAAAATGGACTTCATTGCTAATTGGGGCTTGGAGACCCCCTTTTTGCCCTTTGCTTTTGGCTTTGAGCTTTGTTTCCATGCTTCAATCTGTGGTGCTGCCTGGGCACCATCGGAGAGCAGTTACAGTGCAGAGATGGGGGGCAGGACTGAAACTGGAAGGGGAGAGAGCCGAAGTGGCCTCCAGGGGAGAAAGCAACTGGTCTGAGGGAGAGGAGAAGGGAGGCCAGGATTACGGAGAAAGAAAGAGGATAAAAGAAAAAGATGTGTATCTCGGAGAAAAAGATATGAGTCTTGGAGAAAAGAGGGGCACATATTGACATTAATCTGTAACACCTACCTTGAAAATCCCAGGTGCAAGGTCTCACTTCCAGTCCTCTCCACTAAACTCATTCAACATTTTGGAGTTTAGGTGTCCCTAGTTTCTCTATCTGTCTTCCAAATTCCTCCTTCCTGCTGCTCCCTTAGCCCTCGCTCACTTCTGTACTACTCCCCTCTATGACCTCCTGTTTTGGCCTGACCTCTGCTGCTTCCTTGCCTCAGCTCATAGTCCTTTGGAGCATCACTGACATTCACCAGTGGAGCCCTGGTGGCTCTATTCAGGCTTTTGCTCAGAGACGTGCCCCGACCAGGGATGTATGTTCACAGTCACAGCTGAGAACACCTCCTTTTGGTTCCCTCTTGGCGATTTCTGGCGGTTTTGCATCACTGAATAGTGCTACTGCAGCTGCTATTGCGCTTCCCCCCACATGGAAGTCCTGGGTGAGCAGCTATGGGCAAGCTTGGGGGAGACCTTCAACTGGGGAGACCTTCGACTAGGCAAGAGTTTCCTAGGAGCTGCCGAGTGTTTACGAAACTGTGGTGGGCTCCACTGCACCCACCGATCATCCCGTCACCAACTTGACAGCTGAAAGGAGGAAGAAAAGCAGGAAGGAAAAGAAGTAAAAAAGGCATATTAGAAAGACGTTTGCTTATTGGAACTTCACACTTGCAGTGGGGAAACTGAGCGAGGAGGATAACTGGCCAAAGCTCTGCAGAGATGGGCATTTAATTCGTAACTGATTTATATCTACTTTTGAGAAATACACATGCTGTGACCCCAGCATTTGTGTTACAACTGACTTTTGCACTATAGATGCTGAATAGCCTCTGCATGCTTTGTGCAGAGGCAGGCTGCTTGTGTGTCTAGTAGGAGTGACCGAGGAAGGTGCCAGGACTTGGCATCTTGCAGTTTTCTCACTGTGAGCCAGCACGCGGGTTTTTTTGAGCTAGATGCCTAGGCTTTTGAAGCTGAGAATACACAGATCTCCACTCAGGTTACATCCTTGGTTTCTAGTGAATATCTGATGCCATTTTAAATTTAAGATCGTAACCTTTTTTTTTTTTTTTTTTTTTTTGGCACTCAATGAATCATTTAAATGAATAGGAACTGAATTCTGTGGTATTTTCAGTGAAAATTCTGACTTATGCTCTTTTCTGGTCTTGATGCATTATTTTCTCCATGCTTTGCTATGATAAACAGTCATCTGTTTCTTTGAGAATCTGGGTTTACCTCAAGCCACATTTGTTCTTTGAGCAATACCAGCGTCTTTCTGGCTAATCCCTCTCATGGAAGACATTAACTTAAATCCTAAGTTGTACCTCCCTTCATTTTTCAGCGATGCATGATTGTTATTATTATCATTCTGCTTATCAGTATATCTCTCTTTCTCAGGATGTATTATTTCATGCTTCGGCATCTCACCACAAAAGTATAGCTATGGTTTCCAGCCACATATGTGAGAATAATTGAAAGAGAAATTGGGAAAGTCTTTATTCAGGAGACAAGTCTCCTAAATCATGTTGAACCAGTCATTAAATGGATTCAGTAATCGCCCTACTTTAACTCAGCAAAATGAGTCATTCAAAAGCTCTGGTAGAGAATTACCCTAATCAAGTCCAGCACCCTGGCGTTGGATTTTCTAAATGGATTTGGAGTTGTTTGTGTTCATGTCCCACGTCGGCTAGCACAGCCCCCTGCTGGCGGCAGAAGCAAAGCAGGTGGTCAGTCCTCTGGGTGGTGGCATCTTCAGTTCCCCCACATCTAAGTCCAAAATCAGCTAAATGTTGACTTTGCTAGCATTGACTGGCAAGGTTGCCTCATGCAACTCATGCATGGGGGATCCCGGGGATCCTCTTTCTTTACAGCAGGAAAGCTGTTTTAACCCTTGCAGGAGATCTGCAAGGCCACTTTAACCATGCTGGAATAGTATAAGGGGACTTTGCTTGCTCCAAAATCTGATCTTTTTGTTCCTTTGGGTGTGATCACAAAGGAGAGGGAATGAGCCTATGGAGAGTGATTTGTTATGTTTGTCAGACCAGTTCTGAACTGGTTTCAGGCTTTTTGGTCATGAGTCAGGCAGAAGATGCACATCTCCAAGTGTGACAGAGTGGAAAACACCACGTGTGTGGCCTAAGTTTAGTAATTTCTGTTAAAAAATGATCCCACTGGCTATATGATGTTACATTAGCCAAGCTCTTCCACTGCTTTGAGTCGTCTCTCTGCTTCCAGAAAAAAAAAAAAATCTCTCCAAATGAACTGGCTATTAATTGAAAGAGACCTCAAGAGTTCCCTAAGCAATCCCATATACTAATTAAAGACAGATCAAAGTGTAGTTCCTCTTATTCTCTCTGGAGGCAACTGAATTTCTGAGGGGCTTCTTTCTGAGGGAAAGATAATTCCTCAGGGCTTTTCCGCAGTTTCAAGTGCAGAGATGTGCACTGTTTGCTAGCTGGCAGCAAAGACTCAGGTGATGTATGAGGAGCTGCCCAACTTGAATGCAGGAACATGCTGCTGCCATTTAAGAGAATGTATTTCATGCTTGTACTCCTGGAGTTTTTCAGCAACTGGCTTAATGTATGGGAAAGTATTTGGCCTGCCTTAGAAATGTTTCCCCTTGGAAAGCAAACAGCAGTGGGAGAGCTGGCAGTTGCATGGGAAATTGCTCTATGAAAGCTGGATTTCCCTGAGCGGTGCAGCAGGGCTGGGCTGGAGAGAGGGCTTTTGAATGGCTCCCTGGAAAGGCTCCAGGCTGTACGGATCTGTCAGTGGAGAAGCCCCTCCACCCAGCCTCCAGAGGATTCCTGCTGCTGGCGCCTCTTGGCAGAAGGGAGATTTTAGGCTGGATTTTATTCTGGTTTTCTGTGCCTTGTGCAAAGGAAAAGTGTAGTAGAGCTGGAACCTGGCTTACATTCATGAATTAAACATCTTGGGACCTTTTTGAAACTCTGGCTGCTGAGGAGAAGCTGTGTTCTAACTTTGCTCTCAGTTCAAAATTATTTTTCTTAACCTCAGCAACTACAGGACTACTTGCTGGGTCCGATTTATTAGTAAGCAATAGCAGGACCAGGCACCAGACTTGGAAGAGCACCGGACTTGGGAGGTGTTTGCCAAAGGCCTCTTGCATGAACTCAGGGGACACAATTTACACTGGGGCCTCTACTCTCTGCACGGAAAGCAGTGGCTCCCTCTTTCAGGGGTGATGCGAGGACAAGATCTGCTGTAGTTGTACAGTGTTCAGAAGATGATACTGCTGGAAGAGGCTGCTTGCTCCATCCCCGGAGAGATTTGCTGCTGTGCCTAAGTCTTTCTGGAGACAGTCGTTGTTCAGCATAAATATGAGGAACAACATCGCGTCCAAAAAAGTTCCTCTCCCACCCTGACTTATGGCTTTCCAGGGCTTTTCCCCTTGCCTTTCCCAGTAGAGAGGACCACACACCCTTTAGTGTTGTTTCTTTTCTCCACCTAGCTGCAGCTTTGTCCTCCATCTCTTCTGCTGCAGGGACCTCCACCTGCCCTTGGGGCTGCCACAGCTCAGGCCAGCTCATCCCAGCTCCAAAGCCTGCACCGAAACCTGCCATTTTGCATTTTTTTCTAGACCAGTCCATGCTCTCATGGGACAGAGAGTGTGCATGAACATGTCAGTCCTGTGGCAAAGGTGTGTGGTAGAAGTTGGTGCATCTGTCCATTGCGTGGCAGGCACGTACCCAGTCACCGGCCACATGTGGCCTACAAGCGAGGGTCCTTCCTGTGGTGGGTTTGCCAAATGAAAGCCATCGCCTCCCCAGTTGCCCCCACAAAGCTGTTTCAGTGCCAGTAGGCAGGATACCCGGCTGGACCTGCACGCTATCATACACACGAAGGGGGACATGCATGAGGTGCACATCGCCGGCTCTGTCTCAAAGGAGACAGAGGCATATCTTCATCTTCAGTGAGTCCCTGTGAACCACATCAAGATATGAGTTGGCTTCCTCTGGTTTGCACTGACAAAGCTGCTGTCCTGGGACGTGTCCCAGCCAGTGCTGCCATCAGCTAGGCCAGCCAAACTGTGCAGCAGAGGTTTGGGCAGGAGATATGGTATATCTCTCCATGGCCGAAATACTGAAGGAAGGGGTCTAACAGCACACAGCCACAAGAGGGCATGAGAAGGAAAGCCAAGCCCCTTCCTCAAAAGGCTTCTCTGCAGCCCTACAGGGATTTATGGATGGCCAGTCTTTTTTCTCAGGGTATTCATCTGAATTTCTCCTGAGAGATTTTGCGTTTTATGCTCAGGGCTGTTTTTTCTCTGTGCCAGGAGCTACAGCTAAAGGTTTATGTGAGGAGGAAGGAGCCCTACAGGGACACCTCAATTCGTGGTGCCTGAAGAAGGGCAGCCCCTTGACGGTCGTTCCCAGCTCAGATTCCCACTTCCTCTGGCCCTGAGTGAGTCATTTAGTCTGTCTGTCCCTCTACCCTTGTCCAGAGGGGCATACCCTTACCGTGGGGAACGTGGTGACGAGAGAGATGCATTAAAAAGCAAGTTGGCTGGGTCCTGTGACAATAGCTGCACAGGGCAGACTGGCTTTCAGAAGTGACAAGTGTTTGGTTTTCATGGCTTTTCATTAAACACCCATCCATGTGAGAATTTGTCCTAATCCATTCAAGGAGACACTTCCTGGCTCTGTTCTTGCTTGTGGTCAGAGTCCACAGGGATGTCTCTCACCCTTCCCTGAAATGTTTGAACAAGTATCCTTGATTTTTCTGACTCTGTATTGCAATAAAACATTACCAGCTTGTTTCAGGGCTGGGTCATGTTATTTGTCACAGCCGGGAGTGAGCAGAACAGTGGTAACAAGTGGAGGAAAACCTTTCAGAGGTGTATTGATTTAAAGGTGTTCATTGGAGGCATGGTTCCTCCATGCTCTTCCTTCTGTCCAGCAAATGGACACACATTGTGCACCAGCCTGGTGGCTCTGCCTGGCATCCTGGCACTGGGAAGTGTCAAACACAGTGAACCAGACTGGAGGGGACCACAAGAGGCTGTGTGATTCAGCCAGGGTCACTCCTTCCCTAAACCAGTCCTGACAGTATCTCTATTAGATTGGGACAGGATTAATGGCCCCCATAGGAAGGGCTGGGAAAAGGCAGCAGTGAAAAAATGATGTCTGGTAAATATACTGCAAGTCACAGTTTGGTAACAGGGGAACACAACATGGTGAAGGGATCCCTGCCTGCCAGCATCCAGTTCCTTCCTCCACTCAACAGTCGGTTGTGTTATCTTATCATGGCAACTGGGTCACAGCTTACTGAGGAATTACTGTGTTCTACGAGGCAGCCACAGTCCCCACCAGTCTACCCGACTTTGGGTAGTTCTTAGTCCCACTGCCCAGGAAAGGCTTCCTGAGAGTGAGAGATGTTAGACAAGAAGTCATCCTTGAGGGCAACACTGGGAAATAATTTGGGGAGGGAAGGAGAGTGCATATTTGGCCAGGTCTACATGCCAGGTCTTGAACCAACAGAGCTGTTTCGGCAACAAGTGTGGTTTTGTTTGACTGAAGTAGTTACAAGTTCAACTTCAAGCCTGATTGAATCTTTATGACCTAAAATTGCTTTGTAGCTGTAATTTATTCTCCTTTTCATACAGGAATAGCTCTGCCAGTATAACTACATCTCCAGGAGGAGGCTGCTCTTGCTGCAACACCTGGAGGGTGAGCTGAGAACAATTATTCACTGTCTCTCAAAACAGGAACTAGAGGATATTAAAAAAAAAAAACAAACTGTCAAGCAACAGGCTCAGAACCAGCAAAGAGAGGTACTTTGTGTAGTTAATCTGTCAACTGCCTCATCAGGTTGCTGTGGATGTCGCTATGAATTCAGCATTTAGGCAAATTCATGGACTTTTAAGTTGTGAGACTCCACCTCTTGCCTGGGCAGCCTCGAGCTGCTGACTACTGGAAGAGGGAGGACACAGCAGGGAGGAAGGATGGCAGAGCTATCTTGTCCTTATTTTTGAGGTACAGACATACCTCATTTTATTGTGCTTCACTTTATTGCGCTTTGCAGATATTGTTTTTTTTACAAATTGAAGGTTTGTGGCAACCCTGCGTCGAGCAAGTCTATCGGTGCCATTTTTCCAACAGCATGTGCTCACTTTGTGTCTCTGTGTCACATTTTGGTAATTCTTCCAGTCTTTCAAACTTTTTCATTATTATTATATCTGTTATGGTGATCTGTGATCAGTGATCTTTGATGTTACTATCGTAATTATTTTGGGCTGCCACGAACAGCGTCCATATAAGATGGCGAAGTGAATTGATAAATGTTGTGTGTGTTCTGACTGCTCCACCGACCGGCCATTCCCCCATCTCTCTCCCTCTCCTCGGGCCTCCCTATTCCCTAAGACACAACAATATTGAAATTAGGGCAATTAATAACCCTACAATGGCCTCTAAGTGTTCAAGTGAAAGGAAGAATTGCACATCTCGCTTGAAATCAAAAGCTAGAAATGATGAAGCTTAGTGAGGAAGGCATGTTGAAAGCTGAGATAGGCCAAAAGCGAGGCCTCTTGCGCCAAACAGCTAGCCAAGCTGTGAGTGCAAAGGAAAAGTTCTGGAAGGAAATTCAAAGTGCTACTCCAGTGAACACATGAATAATAAGAAAGCTAAACAGCCTTATTGCTGATATGGAGAAAGTTTTAGTGGTCTGGATAGAAGATCAAATCAGTCACAACATTCCCTTAAATCCAAGCCTAATCCAGAGCAAGGCCCTAACTCTCTTCAATTCTATGAAGGCTGAAAGAGGTGAGGAAGCTGCAGAAGAAAAGTTTGAAGCTAACAGAGGTTGGTTCATGGGTTTAAGGAAAGAAGCCGTCTCCATAACATAAAAGTGCAAGGTGAAGCAGCAAGTGCTGATGTAGAAGCTGCAGCAAGTTATCCAGAAGATCTAGCTAAGATAATTGATGACGGTGGCTACATTAAACAACGGATGTTTAATGTAGACGAAACAGCCTTATATTGGAAGAAGATGCCATCTAGGACTTTCATAGCTAGAGAGGAAAAGTCAATGCCTGGCTTCAAAGCTTCAAAGGACAGGCTGACAGCAGGAGAACTAGAACTGGCAGCAAGAGAACTAAACTTAGAAGCGGAGCCTGAAGATGTGACTGAATTGCTTCAATCTCATGAGAAAACTTTAACGGATGAGGAGTTGCTTCTTATGGATGAGCAAAGAAAGTGGTTTCTTGAGATGGAATCTACTCCTGGTGAAGATGCTGTGAACATTGTTGAAATGACAACAAAGGATTTAGAATATTACAGAAACTTAGTTGATAAAGCAGCGGCAGGGTTTGAGAGGATTGACTCCAATTTTGAAAGAAGGTCTATTGTGGGTAAAAAGCTATCAAACAGCATCGTGTGCTACAGAGAAAGGAAGAGTCAATTGATGCAGCAAACTTCATTGCTGTCTTATTTTAAGGAATTGCCACAGTCACCCCAACCTTCAGCAACCACCACCCTGATCAGTCGGCAGCCATCAACATCGAGGCAAGACCCTCCATCAGCAAAAAGATTACGACTCACTGAAGGCTCAGATGATGGTTAACATTTTTTAGCAATAAAGTATTTTTTAATTAAGGTATGTACATTGTTTTTTTAGACATAATGCTATTGCACACTTGATAGACTACAGTATAGTGTAAACATAACTTTTATATGCACTGTGAAACCAAAAAATCTGTGTGACTCGCTTTATTGTGATATTCGCTTTATTGCGGTGGTCTGGAACCGAACCTGCAATATCTCCGAGGTATGCCTGTATATGCTGCCAGCCGCTGTCAGAGACAGGATATTGGGCTAGTCTGACCTTTGGTGTAACCATATACACCCACTAGACTTTTCACCTCTGTGCCTGTGTCTACCACAGGGATTCTGCCAGCACTTAGAAGTAGGGTTTTTTATGCTCTTGACGCACACAAAGCATCTGAAGTGTAAAGTGAGTCGTTAAAGGCCACAGTCTTCACTCACGGATGGCCTGTGTGCTAAGCAATACACCTGAAACTCTGAGGCTAAGTCCAGATTTGAGATCCTTGTTTTACTCGGCTGACAATAAGGCTGCACTGTTTAGACAATGATTGCACTTGGCAAGCTACCTCAGCACTATGCATTAGGATCATTTTTAAACTACATTTGAGCGCCTATGGAATACAAACATAGCAGCAAGGCTCTGATGCAATGAGGACTCCTCCATTCAAACCAGTCACTGTTCTATAAAAGGCTACAAAAAATTGAATTAAATGCATATATGTTTATATGTTCTTAAGCATCAGAAAGGTTTTTTCAAAGCCACAGGGATAAAAGGTGAAATTGGCTTTATACATCTTAGTATAAAACAGGAAGAGGTAGAATAAACCATTTCTAACACAGCTAACTTTTTTCTAACCCTGTCCATTAGATGCCTCTTGTGCCCCTTAACTGAGACCAGGTCCTGCCTTCAAATATGTCTTTCAAGTCCTGCAGGCTTATTCAATATGACAGCTAAAATCAGGCATTATTAAGTTATATCCCTTTATTTCTCTCTCCAAAGATGCTATGAAATGCCTCAGAAAAGCTTGTGCATGTCAGTTCTTGGAAAAGATGTGATTTTTTGCAAGCAGCAAAATTCAGACAGAACCAGCAAGCTCTACCATGTGCCTCCTCTGCATTTTTTGTGGAAGAACCTTAAAGAAGCCTTGCAAAACCAGTGCACTTGTCAGGTTGTTAGCACAACTTGGGGGCAAACTGAGGAGCAAATTTCTTACCATTAATAGTCTCATTTTGTGTAACTTTAAATCTTGAGTTCTGAAAGGTCATATCTCAGCAAAAGGCACGAAAAAGGTTATTTCCGTGGGAATTTCTTTAGAATAATGCACTAGCAAATCTCCAATGAAGGATTCAATCTCCATATATTATAGAAATATTTTTGCTATAAGAAAAAAACATTTTTTTCATTTTTTTGGGTGTTCAGAACCTGCTGCTAATGACTCCATTTTCTGTGCATCCCCTCCAGCGTGTGGTGGCTGTAGTTCTTCTGGAATAAACTGAGCAGGCCAGCATCTTCTTTGTTGACTTGCTTCACTGTCTTTACTCACCTTTCCCATTTGATGGAGATCCTTGGCAATTATTTTTTCAGTATCTTCCAGCGCCATTGTTAATAAATTAAACAGGAGAGCAATCCAGGCAAGGCCAAAAAGAATCCAAATGGCCACCAGTGTTCGGTAGTGGGAAAAATAATTCCTGTCTGGTTGTTTTCCTGCAGACAGAGAGAGAGAAAGAAAAGGAAATTAACAAGTTAAAATTGCTTTGCCTGTATAAAATGGGCCAAGCTAGTGAATTCATCAAAGTATTTTACGTTGAGCGCTTTAAGGTGATCTTTACATTGTGGTGGAGTCTCTCACTTCCCCAGCAAGGCTGCAGCTCAAAGGAAAACATGCTTTAGGTTCAGGTAGGGCCACTCTCTTGTGGTTTTAATAAACTAGTATATGGCAGTCCACCATGCTGGCCCTTCAAAAAGATATGCTGGAACTGAGATGGATTAGCAGCAGATCAGGATATTTTTCCCTCATAGCATACCAACTCCATTGAAACCTCTGCATGTACAAGTAAATTGTATTGTATTATTATGAAAATACTCCCAAACTCAAAAGGCACAAAAAGCAGAGCACAGTGAGCCACTAAAACCACTCTACAATTGCTACCTAGACTATTGTAATTCTGTATATTCCTCCAACAGAGCGTGATTATGACCTAATACATAATTATTTTAAATTACAGGTATCCTTGATTGTAGAAAGAGAGAAGCTGCAATTCCTACTTTGCTTTTGAATGGCTGCAGGACCTTCTGCCATTACAAAGGTGGTTGAGTGATGAGAACTCTGTCACATACTGAGAACACAACTTTCTGTGTTGGAAATCAGTGGACTGAAGCATGTTTCATGCAGTCCAAACCTCTTAGCATCACCCAGTATTCCACACCCACTGTTCTGCATGGGTCATTTCATTTGGTTCCTCAGATGTCAGCAGTTCATGACCAATGCTCAGAGAGTTTTTACTTCTGCTGCGTTTAATCCCACACAACCTTATTTGCATGATCCAGCTTATATGACCCTGGCATCTGCTTGAAAACATGGGTTTTCACAAATCAGTGTGCAAGATTCTTGTACTGTGAGAAGGAAAAGGAATCCATTACATTATGGATGAGCAATCAGCTAGGCTATGAGATCATTACAATCTTTAATCTCATGCAAATAAGCAAGGTGTCAACTGGATCTTCAAAGCACCATCTGGTCTCATATGTAGACTCAGGAAAATTAAGGCCAGCAGGGAATATCAGACAGTGTCCAGAAAAGCCTGTGGGCCCCTTCTGCCAAAGTCCTGACTAAGAAATCCTCCAAACAAGCAGCAGGACAGTCACCCACTCTCCAAAGCCCCTCTTGCCCTTCTGCAGGGCTTGAGAGCCTTGTATTTGGTGTGCTGTGAAGTCTGTTCATCAGAAAGTGAAGTGAGACTTCCAGACTCACTGTGGGGGCAGCACTGGAGCTAAAATACTAACTCCAGAGTTTCCTTCTCATACCGCAGCTGAAATGAAGTTTGGGTTGGCAAGATGCCAGCAGGACAGTTCATTTTAGAGAAATCTTTGATGCTATGTGGAGTCCAGGTGTTTGATTGCTTCTTCTATGGACACTGATTTGGCCTCTGGTGTTCATTTTAGAGTTCTTCTAGAAGCTAATTACATGGAGAGTGTATTTTGGTCAGTATATCCACAGCAGTGTTTCTAGAAGCGCTCCAGCTCACTGGACTGTGACTTAAACAGTTTAACTTCAGGGGAAATTCATAGCTCCAACTTGTGAAGTCAAAGAGCATCCAGTGATGCGTAGGATGCTAAGAGTCCACTTCTGCAGTGACACGTGAGTATAAGCCCCCATTTTTCAACAACTGAGTACATTTCCCCACTTTCCCCCTTTCCACAGTTTTGAGGACAATTGCTGTAAAATCATGTCTTCTGAAATGTGACCAATTATTTCTTTATTATACACTTTGAAACGTAAGACTTAGATGGCCAAAGCAGGGATACATGCCTTATTTTGTATGACTGTCACAAACCACTCCCTATCAGTATATGCAAATTCCCAGGCTCTTTGAATCCTCCTCTACACTTCCCTTTCCCCTCCTCAAAATAGTGGCTTCTTTGCACCCTAAAGCACCATATATCATTATATTTAGACATCATAGTGCTTTCATCAGCTTATGAAATCCCAGAGAGATGAGTATTTCACCCAGAACTATACAGGGCAAAGGTTAGGAAGACCCATGTGGAAGAGTTGTCTCTACAGTACATTCACTAGTGGCTTGTGCAGTCATCTTATGGTAATTACAGTAGTATCCCTGGCATTTTGGTGTGTCTCCTCTCTGAATTCAACCTTACCTACTACATAATCACCAAAGCCAATGGTGCTGAGGGTGATAAATGCAAAATAAATTCCTTCGCTGTAGGACCAGCCTTCTGTTATCTGGAAGAAGAGTGATGGCAAACACAGAAACACTAGGATCCCCGTCACCAGGAAGAACAAAAGGGTCAGAAATTTGATCTTCTTCTGAAAAAGAAACCAATTCAATTATAATTCTGATTTGACACAGTAGAAGGTCATATATAATGGTGGGGTATTCAAATGGGAGGCTATCTGGAAATACCTACTAGGACCACAGGGGCTGAAGGGTTGTACTGAATTCTCTTCCTCTAAAGGTACCTCAGCCAAAGTAGGGGGAAGCCATGCATCATGGGATTACTGTATGGTTACAGTAATTGAGGCACATGTAGATTTTTTAGTGATTGTCTTGACCTCCAATGACCATCAATTATGGGAGGAATTCCTATCCAATGACTTTTATCAGAATCAGACTATTTCCATTTTTCACCATACTTAATTTTTTAGTTAGTTTTTAGGTATTCAGGTACTGCACTCAAAAACATCCAAAGTTGCCTGAGAAAATAGACATTTTTTAAACAACCCATAAACAATCCATAACTTATTCCAACAATGTTATCTCCAGGAGTCTTGAACGTTGCCTGCATTTCTCTGAAAATGCATTGCATCAGTGCCACAACTTGGTTCCCACCCAGTGAATACCCAGCTACAGGAAGGCCTTTGTCAAATGAGCTCCTGATGATGAAGTATATGGAAAGTGACTTTTGTACCATCCTACCTCCATGCAGCCAGAAAGAGGCCTTGGCTGGGAAGAAAAGACTTCTTATAAACTAAGGCTTCTCAGTCAGACACACCTATAATTTATGTACAGAATTTTACAATTCCAGATTGTCTTGAAATGAATGGCAACTGTTGGATAATTCCCCATGCCTTAGTACATTGTGCATATGATAGAGTCTATATCTGATCAAGCCTTATGTTCTGCTTAAGGTGTCAGACATGGGGAGAAATTCAATAATTTGAATAGAATTGTCTGTAGCATTCATAGCTCCTCCTGAAAGAGAATTACAGCAGGAGGCAGAGAAAAGCTCTTCCCGCTTACTTACAAATGGTGATAGAACAGGAGAAGTTGCAACAACTTGGGGCATGACCAGGCAAGAGATGGCCTGCCTCTAGCACCTTACGTGTGCCTCCTCACCTTTCAACAACTGGGCTCAAATGGACAACTTGAGCCTTGTGTTTCCTGTCTGTCAGAGTCAAGGGAAGAGAGGGGCTAGGCTAAGCAATGAGTCAAGTATCTACTGATACCTTTAACATCTGGATGGCATCGGCTCACCTACTTTTTGCTGTCTAAACATGAGATGCTTTATCATCTCATCTCTGTCTACTGGCCATGAAGAGAGAATGGTACTTCCCAAGAGTGTTAGCTCCTGAGATAAGTTTCTAGAGAAGCGGGATGAGGTGCCTGCTCTTTCCATTGATTGCTGAAGGGGGGTAGATGCCTGCCACCTAGATGAGTAGGCAAAATGCATCCCTTTCTCTGCCTGTCTCTCTTCTACTGCTGCCTTGTCTGTTTAGCCCTGCAGGGTGAAAAACCTCTCTTACCTTGTTCTAGTATGGTGCCTAACACAGCATGAGAACAAACGCGACAGAGGATAATGCTAGGATATATCTTGAAAGAAGTCTAGCAGTGAGCATATAACTGCCTGAGTAAGTGGAACCAATTACCTTTCTCATTCCTTTCACGTACAGGAATTTCCCCAGCTTTTTACACAGCAGCGAGAGCATCTTACCGACACGGTGCAGAAAAACAATATTCAAAGGGATTCCAAACAGAGCAAAAAAGACACAGAAGATCTGTCCCCCAGCAGTTTTAGGATGTAGTGTGCCATAACCTATGAAAGAAAGATGGGTCAGAGGAGGTATTCCAAAGAGCTGGAGCAGTCCACAGTCCCATTCACACCTACCCGAACCTGGCCTGCCTTTGCCCCCAGAAGACATGGCTAGCACTTCTCAGCCCACATGCATTCGCTTTTCTCTGACAAAGCCAGTAGGCAGATGAAGTGATTCACTCTGCATATTTTGGAGGCTGCAGAGAGCACTGTGTGCTTCCAGCCTAGCCTTAATGGGAATGAAAGCATAATCTAAAAGCAGTTACGGAAAACATGCTCTCTCCTGTGACAAATACATGGAAAGACAGAAACCAGAAGGCCGGGGACCTGGAAGATGTCAAGGCTGGAGTCCAGGGCTGTTTGCCATGCCAGAATCAGATACAGCCCACCCCTAGCTTCTTCTCAATCTGCCCTTGAAGGCATGGCTGGAGCGTACAGCACATTGGTGTGTTAGTGACCTCACTGGCTAAATGCCAGTAAGCTGGTATGTCTGGATGCTGGCTCAAGTCCTGGAAGCAGCATAGGGTATATAAGAATAGCCTATGCTAAATAGTCTAGACCTTAATGGTGGCTGATTTATTCATGCCAGAGAGAGGTTTGTCTTTAAATCTTATTAAAAGAGAATTTATCTAAGCAGTGGAATGGCTGCAGAACCCCAGACATGTCCCTTAATGGACTGGAGACTTTGTTCTTCTCAGATCCCTTGAGGTACATATCTGAGTGCAAGAGTCCTGTACTTTGTGTATGTCCTTACTGAGAAAAGGCATTTTCCCCAGCTCAGTTCATCTCAGTGTACCTAGAGTGCAAGGCTTTCTCTGAGGGAAAAGACAAATAAGACCACTGGCTGATTTATGGGCTGCTAGGCCCCAAAATGCTTGAGCTGTCTTGTGCTCCCTGTCACACAGCTGTTCCACTTTCATGTCAACAAAAATTGACATCCCTGATCCTGGAGGTTTGAAGATGGGTAGAAATACGTGATGTAGCTTCACCAACAGACCTCTGTGGTGAAGGTGCAGAGAAACAGGCAAAGCTGTACTTCTCCTGTGACAGCCTGTCTCTCTTGCTGGAGAAGCAAAATTTGATGGGAGGCAACTGATCTCTGCTTGGCAGAAAAATGTAATAATGAAAAAAATACAATAATATGTGGTACCAAGGAATGGCTTTTGCTAGTAGCAGTGTGTTGACAAACTAGGGAATGTGAATATTGCTATAACCATGAAACATTCCTCATTGGTGTGATGGGTCTGAAGCCTTTCCTAGTGCCCAACCCTTCTCTGTGCTAAAATGACCTCTTCAACGCTGATGGAGTCAGACTTATACATGTGGTGGTGAGGAGCAAGGAGTGAGTAAGAGGAAGGTCTGATCTTCAGTTCAAGTTCATTGATGGTAGTTGGATCGATAGGAACAAGTAATTCTTCACCTCATTCTCCTTCCCAGATCCTCGTCCATGCTTTTCCTGTGTTGCACTGAAAGGGTTCCAGCAGAGCAGTGGAGACTGCTAGAGGGCACATTACTTAAGGCTCTACATTTTCTTTCTTCTAAGGCAGGAAGTCTCAGTTATGGGGTCATGCAACACCTACACACCTGCTATGATGCTGGGACACCCCTGGGGCCCCTGTGACATGTCACACTTACAGATCAACAGGGCAGCTGTGCCTAGGGTGCAGTGGGAGTGATGTCTCAGCTCTGCTCTGCAGAAACATGGATTTAACCTGCACAGCATGAGATTGTGAAGCAGGAGCCAACAGTGTGGATTTTATACTGAGATTTGGCAGACCTGTGAATTTTGAGATGTATATCTGGGAGAAAGGGAGAGACAGGCAGGGGAAAGGCAGCCCCTGAAATGGTAAGAACAGCTCTGTGCTTGAAATAGCAGTGTAAAAGTGATAGCATTCACCTTGCCCCCTTCCTGTTTTTCCCTCCCGGCATATTCTGGCCCAAGGCATACACTAATCCAGCAGTGTATGGTGTTCATGCCCCAGCAGAGTTCACTTTTTTCCTACCACTTTTCTATGCTTTACAGCAGTCTCAGGAATGATTTACAGCTTGTTTGACCCTAGAATAAGACCAGGGAAGTCAAGTCTGTTTCCCGCCCACAACTGGCAGCTGAGCCAAGATTTAAACAGATGGCTAGAAAAGAAGAAATGGATGGGAAAAAATTATATGAAAACCATTGATATTTCAAAAGCCAAAATAAAGCTGTGAATGAAGATGCTGTACTGCTGTGGTATGGTGAGGTCTCAAGATCAAGTCTGTTGCTGCTTCCTGCCCTAGCCCATGAAGAACTGGAGTTTTACCCTTGAAAGCATTATCTGTTCAGGTCCTAATAACTATACATAATAAGCACCACACACACACGCACACACAAACACACACACACAGAAGCACACATACACATGAAAATCCTACCTATTGTGGAGACGACCGTGCCTGCAAAGAAGAAGGAGTTGCTGAAATCCCAGTTGCTGTTTTCAATCTGTGATTCATTTCCAACAGGGTATACTCCATTCTGAATAGCTTCAGTCAGGTTCTGCAAGGGAAAGCAAGGTTTGGTACCAGCACGGCTGCTATTCTCAAGCATTTGCTGCAAGAGTATTATGGATTTTAGCCATTACTGCTCCTTTCCTGTGAGTACCACTCACCTGTCCTCAACACTGCTACGAATACCATTCACACCTTAGCTTTCAAGAAAGGCACAGACTTGCTGACAGCCAGTCAGCATTTTTGAGTGTTAGTTCTTTGCAATTATGTTGAGTGGTCTAACAGGAGAACTTCATTTAGTGTGAACTGCACCTCCCAGGGACCTCAGATTTTTTTAAGGCTGCCTACTTTGTAAATGAAGGATCCTAAGAGAAGACTGGGACATGCCACAGCAGGGCAGCCCACTAGTTTTAAGTGATGGGGTGGCTGATTGCTCGTTTTGAGTTTGCCCTTGAGAGGGTAGTAGTGGATCCAGGGTCTAATTCCTCATCTGTATGGAGGTGCACTGAGCAGTGTGCCTGATCCCTCCCAGCAAGGCACCAGTGATTTATAGCAGGGTGCACATGACACACTAGGAGAATTTCATTTTAAGGCTGTATTCTGATTAGTGTCACAGATTTAAATCCAGAGAAAGTCCATTGAATTTCAAGTCATTACTTTCAGTGTAATTGCAGACAGAATATGGCCTGACATGTGCACTGTTCTCTTAACTGAATGCATGAGCGCACACACACACAGTATTTGCAATCAGGCCTTTGAGATGTGGGTAGATAAACATCTGTCAGAGATGGTTTGGGCTCAGTGAGGGCTTTTCTGGGGCAGGCGGTTGACTAGATGCCTCTCCCAAGTCCTTCCAGACCTATCATCTATGATTCCATGCTTTTTCAGACTTTTCCCTTCTTCCTTGGTTTTAATAATAAGTAATGTTGATATATATTTAAAAGCTTTAGGGAAAAAAAAGAAAGCAATATGCAGCTGTCCCTGTCTTTAGCAAACAGAGGACAGAGGGCTGGACATCTGGAACACAGGCCAATTTGTACAGAAGCAGCCTAGATAAACTCGAGGGCTGAGCCCTGCCAGAGGCAAGTCACAAGCTGGAAAAAATTGCACCAGGAAGATCTTCCCCCTTCCCTCCCCCACCAAATCTTCTGCTGGCACCCCCAGAAAATCAAGGCTAACACAAATCATTCCACAGCCATGGCACAAAAATTTCATTTCAAAGTTCCTCTTTTTTTTCCTTTTCTCTTCCCCCCCCCCCCAATCCAAGCTGAAGAGGGTGCATGCTTATGTGAAGTGGGGACTAGATCAATAGTCACTTTATTAGAAATACTGCTTCGCAGCTCCTCTCCTTATTCTGCCAACTGGCCTATTGACAGTAGAGCTCTCTTAGTTTCCCACGCAGAAATGCCTACAGAAAGGCTGTTTTCAGTCCCCATTTTTTCTGCATTGTAGCAGATAGAGCTACAAAATAGCTAAGATGACCAGAGAACTGTAGCCACCCTCAGCTTCCTCTGCAATGACTGGAAACACATTTGTCTCGGCAAGGTTAAGTGTTTCACTTCCATAATGTCTTTGAGAAATAAACCCTGACTATGCCACAAGCTTTGCAGAGATTTGAGTTTCTTTCTTCCCAAGAGATTATTTCAGAGCTTTCTGCATTGTTCTAGTGCACTGCCTGTGATGCTGCTGCGTGCAGCAATCATCCCCACTCGCTTCTGACAGCCTCATTTTTCATGCCATGCCACCAACTGTAGATCAGCACAGCCCCACCGAAAGCCATGCAGGCAGGAGGCAAGAGTCAAAAGAATCAGGCCCTCCGGTTTGTTTTTTTTTTAATAACTAACACAAAAGGTTTTGTCAAGCCTCATGCACTGCATTTACCATCAGTGTGACCTCCCTAGTCGGACCAGAGAACAGGCTTGGGGTTTGCAAAAATCATCCAAGTGAATGCACCAGCAGGGACACAGTGAAAGTCGCCTGTGTGGCAAGGCAGAGTAGGAAATGCAGGCTGACAGGGAAAGCGGAGGGAGAAATGGCTTCCCCAGTACCTCACACTCACCTTCATAAACTGCTCCATCTCTGCCACCGTGAGGTGGGTGAAGTTCTGCAGAAAAGCCTCCTTCATCTGGGCAGCTGCCATTTTCTGCTGCTTCTCAGCAGTTTTCTCCAGCGCCTGGAACACGACTGCACCCACCAGCAAGTAGATGAAGTAGCTGGCCACCAGCAAACCCCTCTGCAGCTTGCCACTGCACATGGCCCTTGACGGGACACTGCAAGGGATGGGGAGTGAAAGGTGGTGGTTGGTAAATACCTCACGTTCCTGGGAAGCCTCCCTTGAGGCAGAACGTGCAGCCCCAACCCAGGTTTCCGCTGGGATCCTGCGCTGACAGGGACAGCGAGCTGTCAAATATGTTCATGGAGAAGTTGGAAAAAAAGCCAAACAAACAAAAAAAACTTTCCACTCTCTGGGCTGTGTGCAGTTTAGGGATTTCCTCTCGTCTGTGAAACTGTACCTTGCTGAGTTCTCAGGAAAAATGGGTCAGGATATGAGGAGCTGGCGGGTGGCCATCTCCTCCTGCTTGAAACGTGTTTTCCCGAGGCTCTGGGGGACAGATGAGGGCAGTCCGCACAGGGCCCACAGGGGAGCTCGCTTGGAAGATTATTATTTCCCCCCCTCTGCCTCCAGCAGTCTTCGAGAACTGGACCCCAGGGCAAGCCTCGATGACCCCAGAATCCCCTTCTCGCTCTGTGTCCAGGGGCAGCTTCACTCAGATGTAGTCAGGTGGTTCTCCTGGGCCTCTCTTGTCTGCTTGCAGCCCCGGGCAGGGCACCGCAAGGCCACAACAGCTTGAAGTGAAATGCTTGGAATAGAGGCAAATGGGCGCAGGCTGAAAAAGCACCAGGCCTGGCCATGTAAGCAAAGGCAGATTATTTCCCTCAGCAATAACCCAAGCAGGACTTCCCAGTCTGTCCTGGCTGCGTTAACAAGGAAGCTCCATTAAGGCACAAATGTGCCTGCAAGTGCTGGAGCCTGGGCTGAGGGGCTTCTTAATGTGGGCTTCCATGTTAACGATGTCTCGTAAATTGTCCTGGTCTTGAGCTGGCCTGGAATCTCATTAAGTCTGATTACTCTTGCTACTAGATTACTAGAGAAGTAGGTTTCCTAAAGCATTCAAATGCCATCTGTCCTATTCCTTTGTTTCACTGTTTTCCCTCAGAAACCTCAACTGCCTCCTTCTGAACCTCTCTGATATAGCTTTGGGGCACTATCTGCATATATGTTTTGCCTCATGAAAATCCAATGGGTTTGGGACTCACCCTTAGCTTTCCACAGTGAATAATGATGTTCTGCCATCCCATTCTGTTGTAAAGAGCTAGATGTTCACCAGTGTGAACATCTGCACCCTTCAAACTGCAGTCAGTGGTATCCAAGTATCCAGCATGCAACAATTTGCACCTCCCACATTGTAACTTCTCAAGCACCCGTGCTTTATTCTGGTCTAGCCAGGTTCTTCTACCAACATTTCCTATGCAATGTATCCAAGACAGGACTTTACAATGTGGTGGGGTGCAAAACACAGATGGGCAAAAAGTGGTTGTTTGACTGGGCTTAGAGGGTTATGGTAAACAGGTTGTACTTTGCCTACAGGCCAGTAACAAGTGGAGTATTGCAGAGGTCTGTCCTGAAACCTGTCCTGTTAAACTTCTTTATCAGTGACCTGGAGGAGTGACTAAGTGCACTCTCATCAAGTTTGCAGATAATACAAAATTGGGAGGACCAGGCTATACACTCAAGGGCAGGGCTGCCATCCAGAGGGACCTAGACAGGCTGGAGGAATGGGCCAACAGAAACTTTATGAAATTCAACACGAGCATATGCCAAGCTGTGCCCCTGGGAAGGAGGAACCCCTTGCAATGGTAAAGGCTGAGGACTGACTAGCTGGGGAGCAGTTCTGCAGAAAAGGACCTGGGGATGCTGGTGGGCAGCAAGCTGAGCATGATTCAGCCATGTGTCCTGGCAGCAAAGATGGCCAAGAGCATCCTTGGCTGTACGAACAGTAAAATAACCAGCAGATTAAGTGAAATGATTATCTTCCTTTACTCAGAACTCATGAGACCACATCCAGATACTGCATCCAGTTTTGGGCCAGTCAGTATGGGAAAGACATTGATGAGCAACTTCAGCAGAAGGCCACTGAGATGGTTGGGGACTGGAGCACTTGCCTGTGAGGAGCAGCTGAGGGATTGGGGCTTTTTCAGCCTGGAGTAGAGATGGTTTGGGGGGGTGACCTAATAGTGTGACCTAATAGTGTGATCCCACAATACCTACAAGGTGGTCATCAAGAAGTTGGAGCCAGGCTTTACAAAGTGGTGCATGGTAGAAGGACGAGAGACAACAGGCATAAGTTGAAACAAGAGAGGTTCAGACTGAATATAAGGAAAAACTTTCCCCTTTGAGAACAGTCAAGCATTGGAGTAAGTTGCCCAGAGAGGTTGTGTAGTCTCCATCCTTGGAGTTTTTCAAGGCCCTACTGGATAGAGCCCTGAGCAATCTGGTCCAACCCCAGAGCTGACCTTGCATTGAACAGGAAGTTGGACTAGAAAAACCTCCTGTGGTCCCTTGCAACCTGAATTATCCTGTGATCCGATGACATCATGAAAGTCTTTATTACAGAGAAGTTCCAGTGTAATCAACACACAAATGCTTTGTTGTGCTGAGGCCCAGAGATCCAAGCCAGGCAAAATCCCCATGAATTTTACTGGTATGTCACTCTACACTCTGTAGGATCAAACCTGTAAGTGCTGAGGTTTTTTTCACATTTCTAGGGCATATCAAGAAGTTGTCATTGTGTTATCACCTCACATAGGCAGCTCATTTGTTTCTCTGTGCTAGGAACAATAGATGACCCCAGGGATCTGCATGTCTTAATGTATTATTAGGCTTTATTTTTTCTGACACAGCTAGGTGATGAGTACAGAACAGCTTTTGCTTGCAGACAATCATAAATGCTGCTGCTTATGAGTCTGCCTGGATTGGTTCTCTGGTGTTGTTCCCTAGTGCTCCCTGGAGTGTTTCCCTTGAAACTCTTAATTCCCTTAAGAGACGAGTCCACTCAGTGGCTGAAAATCTGTCTTTCCAAGAGGTTGATGACTCATCCCATCTAATGAGCATGAAGGGACACTCCCAAGAGACGTACTCACTGGCCCTGGCTTGGAGCATGACTTCTCCCTCCTTCATCTTTGCATTTGTCAGGACTTCTTAGTTACCCCATGACATCAATGAGGTATTGATATATCTCCTATTTGATGGGCCACACAGCTGTGCCTTCCTCTCGCCTCCAATCAAGATCTTTAATAGACCCTCTGTAGGCTGTTTACCTGCCTCAAGGCTTCTTACATGGGACTCCTCAGGTGTAGGCCTCCCAGGTGCCCTGAAGTCCTTGATTTAAGAATTATGAGCGGGCCTTGACTTGTTATGTTCCAGAGAATACCACAAAACAGAGAGTTTCTCATGAAGAAATGCTTGGCCATATCACTGACCATTACCTACAGAAGTAACCTCTACTGATTTCAGAAGGATGGTCCCCCTGCAATGGGAACTTGCCTATGTAAGTGTCTGAGCTTGTTCTCATCAGCTTCAATGGGAATTTGGCCATTGTTGAGAAGAACTTGTAGGGTGGGAGAGTAGAGTTCTTGAATGAAGATATTGACTTTGGAACAGATACCAGGCAGACCTGAATTTATTTGGCTGTATCATGGACATTTTTGGATATCACTCAGGTTAACTTGCTTAACCTTAGATTTTCCAGCATTTTCATTTGGCTTCTGCACAGATTCCTTGTTAACTCAGCAGATGTCCTATTTTAATCATGAGAAAACACTGAAGCAAATCAGCCATCAACAAAGCATTTAAAATCTATTCCTTTCTTCAAGCCCCTGTGTTCTTACTGTGTTTGAAAAATACAAGCTAATGCAAAAACTCTGAGATTAGCTTCACTGAGCTGGTGTAAACAAAAAGTGGCAGATGGCTTCACTCTGTCAAGCGCTAGTTGTCCTTTCACACACAAATCTGTCTGACCTCAGAGGAAAACAGGAAAACTATGAATGAAGATATGTAGCTTTGCAAACCCTTAAAAGCTTAAAGATTTTCTTTAAAGTGACCGGAAAAGGGTTTGTAGAAACAGGATGTGTCATGTTTCCTTTCACTTCTTTTGAAGCTGCAGAATGTTGAAGGTGTGTTTGTTCCTCAGGTTTCAAATATTTCTACACAAATAATGGCACCTATCCCTATGCCCCTTTGCATCTCTTGGACTCTCAGCTCTGTGAGACAAAAGAAGTCCCTTTATATGTGCAAATGTAGTGCTTCCTGGTCTGCACATGGCATTCCTGCAGATAATACAAGCGTATTCTTTGCTCAATACATCTGAAGAGAAAAAATGGTTCATGGAAGGCAAGGAAATTTTTTATATTGACTTCAGTTGCAGTGGTTTGATCAGGGTGGGTAAGGTACCAGGAAACCTTGTTTTTCTCATGCTGCCTCCTCTGAAGTATATATACTGAACTGGGATACTCTCTAGTCCTGTCTCCAAGATAACATGTTTACTGCCTGTACATGCATCCTAAGAAGTCCCTGGCTGCAAGGAAGCAGACAGAATACTTGTGACATTTGTTTTCCTCTAGCCCTGGAATATACATCAACTTTTCTCAGATTGTTTCCTCACACCTGCCTGAGATTCTTTAATAGCCCTTATAAAATATCCAGACAATTTTCAGGATCCCATCAAACAAAGTCTGGTTTGTACTTGGGGAGGACACTTGCAGAGGGAAAGAGGGAAAGAGGGAAAGAGGGAAAGAGAGAAAGCACAGTATCTGCTCATTACTAGGATCTTTGAGGGGATCTTCAAGGATAAGTGGCTTTGGGGGAAAAGGGGATGGGAACCCATATCCATTCAATAAAGCACTCCATTTGAAAGCATTCCTCATAAATGTAAGAATAATTTCTGTTAGTCTTGACTGTCCTCCTCTCCTTGCCTTGCTAGATTAAGAGCTGCAAAACACACTCCCTATGGCTGTCCCTGGAGCTGTGCCTCTTGCTGTATCTACTGACTGAGAATCACAGTGAGAAGGGCGATCTGAACCGAAGCACCATCATTGACTTCGTCCCACCTCAGGGGTTGGGACACTGGGCTACCCTGATTTCACTCACCCCAGTCATCAAAACTAAGCATTTCCGCAAATGCTGGGAGCTGCTGTGGGTAAAACATCATCACTGGAGGGCTGGCTTCTCACACCTGCTTTGTAACCAGAGTGATAACCTGGCTAGATAGACTGCCCCAGTGTACCTTCCCAACTATCTGATGAATCAGCCACCATAATCCCTGTGCACTACAGAGATCACAGATATATCCCTCGTAGATACTACTTAATCAAAACAAATTTCTAGCAATGGCAGCACTTCCCTTACATTCCCCCAGCCCTTGGGCCAGATGGGTTCACAGACCTATTCAGTGCCGCACATTCCTCAAAGAGGAGCTGAAAGAAGCAGTTGTAAGGCTTCATCACTGTTGTCTTCCATCATGGAAGTACCAATAGCTCCAGCTATCAAGAAGTAGCACTTCTCCACAACTCATAAATCAATAGGAGAACTTTTATTGGCCCAGTTCACCTCTGTCTTTGAGACTGTCCCATTGACACCTAATCTGTAGCTTGCAGTTATATCAACATGTGATCTACTAGGTTGTGCCAGGCCATGGATGGGTTGGGTGTAGCTTCCTGGTAAGGACCTGCAGCAGAATATAAATATCATGAAGCTGAGGACATTTGTGTCAGGGTGCTGTGTGGGCTCATGGCTCCTTGTGGGCCCGGGTGCCTGTGTCAGCAGGGGCTCCCTGTGGCAGCAGGGCCAGGCCTTGCAGCAAGGGCCCATCCCACTGCCCTCCAAGGGAGCAGGGCAGCCAGGGCAGCCCCAGCTCTGGGCATCAAGCACCTCTGCGGGGCTGGGAATGGGCCAAGGCTGGGCCGGGTGGTCACCCATGGGTCAGGGTCCAGATCAGGCCTGTGGCCAGGCAGAGGCAGGACCTTGGTGGGCCCACAAGGAGTCACCAGCCCACATGGCACCTTGACACAAATGTCCTCAGCTTCATGATACTTACATTCTGTGGGGCTGGAGACCAGCACCATTACAGCATTGTGGGGCAGGGACTGATGGCCCCAAGCTGGGCTGAAATGGGGGCCTGGATGTGGACAGGATCAGAGGAGGCCCCGGGGAGATGGGCAGGGACAGTAAGGCCTGCTAATACCCTCAGATTGCTGATAATTTGTGACTAATCAAGGAGGCAGCACATCTGGTAATACAGTTAGTTAATACCTTTTGTTCAAAAGTCAGGACAGATCAATGATGCAGTTATGGGATCAGGGAAAAAGAAGCAATACAAACTTTTAGCACCTGCATTATTTATCCAGTCCAGGGAATGCAGGGAAACCCACGTAGTGAGATCCGGTGGTAATGGAGGGCAGAGAGCATTTCCTGCCTGTGACACCATGCACTGGGACAACACTCTTACTCTGTGAGTCCCACTCTTCTTCCTTCTGCCTTTCACCATACTCAGAGTGGAACCATTTCCTTTTTCTATGTATAGAGTCAGTTATCTTGCTACATCATTAGGCAGTCTGTGTCCTTAGGCTGATTATAGCCTGAAATTAACTCCATGTTAATGGAAAATGTTATCAGATGCTGTGGAAATTCCTTGCCATGTGATTGTGGTTGTACTTCCTGTTGTGCTTAGGATTAAAACTATTAGATGACTCTCATTTTTACACTTTCTTATAACAATTCTCCTATAAATATCTGTTACTCACAGTTGTGGTCAGAACATTCAGTCTCTTAGCATGGGTCATTTCATTTTTTATATTGTGACTTTATGCCAAGCTATTATATACTTACACTAAAGCTTTCTTCAGCAGTGATCCTTAAACTTCCCGGTTTGCTATTTAGGACCTGCAAAGCCCAGTTCTTGTGGATAACTACCAACTGTCAAGGAAATGGGCTGATTTCCATGAGTGAAGAAAATGCTGCAGCTGGTGTCTTGCGTTTGCTAGCTGAATGTCACTGAGATTAAGAGCTCTGGTATGCAGGAGGTTAGGGCTGCTGTGCAAGGCAGCCCAACACAGGAGAATGCCACAGCAGGGGCTGACACAGCTGAGTGATGTATCTGCCATCACTAGCAGCTCACCTGGGTATCTGTGCTGGCTCTTTCATGGTTCATCATATACATTAGTGATTCATGTGACAGAGTTTTCTGGAAGCTCATCTATGCTGGTGACATCATCTTTAAGGAAAAGACTCCCCTAGTATCAGTAGTGCCTTCACTGCCAGTCCTCTTTTCTTGGCGTCTTGGGAGTCCCCAGGGACTGGCCCTGGACTGGACTAATTTCCTTCTTGAGAGTGAGCATGCCTCTGTAACATGACTTGCAAGAGACTTGGGGAAAGGTGGAAACTGGCAATGAGCTGCCAGTGCTGCTAGGTTGTGTAGCCTGCTCCTGGGTTGGTCCCATCCCTCAGCCCTCCTGACAGGACTGCTGGCCAGGGCACTGCTGGGCCCCAAGAGTTATACAGAGGGTGTTTAGAAGTGCCTGAACATAACTGGAACAGAGAGTGTCTAGCACCTGGCTGTCCATGCCAGATCTCCTCTGGGAGGCAGGAAATAACCCAGTCAAGAAAAGCTTTTCATAATGTTATGCTGACAAGAATTATCCTCATTTCAAGATTCTTCCATTCAGGATTCCTGTCTTCGGGAGAACAAAAAAGAGAAAATACAAATCAGGTTTCCCCTCTCCAAAAAGAGGTTGCAGAAGGGTATGTAACTCCAGGCAAGTGACAGGAAAAGACCAAAGAGCCCTGAAAACATGGAGCCTCTTTGAGCGGGAGCTGCTGTGATGAAAGTGGGCCACTGGGCCTCTGAGCGGTGGAAGAAGCACAGCATGTGCCCAACAGCTGCTCCCTCTCACACATGCACTCCAGCTACACAAGGACACAGCAAGGTCTTGCTGGCAGCTCACCCACGGTGCCCAGCTTCAGGCAGAAGGAGTGCCCAGGTGGTGGCTTCAGGGGCATGAGCAGGCTGTAGATGGTGTCCTCCCTGCAGTGGCTCCAGCCTTCAAAGAAGCTGCCCACCCCAATGCAGGGTTCTAGCAGAGGCAGGAAAATTGTCAAAGAGATAATCTGGCAAGCATGGAGGAGGTTGCCCACAAGCTCCCCCATTGCCTTGCAGATGTTGGCCATGTTCTGCACTGGCCCTCAGAGGCGCTGCTCATAGAAGGTCTCCAGGGCCCTCCTGCCTGGGGAGTACAGCTGATGTTCAGGAGGGAGCCTGTGCACTGCAGTGGCATCCTTCTGCTTCTTGCCTTCTTCTTTCTCCTCACTGCTGGAGGAGCTCTCATCACTGCTGCTCTCTGACTCATCAGTCCTGCTCAGTGGCCATCCAGAAGAGCCCAAAGAGCAGCACAAAGGCTCCAGCTGTTAGCTGGAACCAGCAGGCAGTTTTCTCGACGTCCAGGTAGGAGTGGCTGCACAGGTATTGCAGGAGGCAGGGGCCCTGATTCCTGCCCAGCTCAGCCTCGGGGCGGTGCAGGAAGCACCGCACGTCGCCCAGCAGCTGCTGCCTCAAGCACACGCACTCCAGTTCCACGCGAACGCGGCCGTGCCTCGCCGGCAGCTCCCCACCAGCGCCCAGCTCCAGGTGAAAGCAGTGCCCAGTTGGTGGCTTCAGGGGCACGAGCAGGCTGTAGACGGTGTCCCAATGGGAGCTCCAGCCTTCGAAGGCGCTGCCCACCCCGATGCATTGTTCCAGCCGTAGCAGAGGAGTATTCAAGGTGATGAGATGGCAGGCATGGAGCAGGTCGCCCACCAGCGCCTCCACCACCTTGCACCTTTTGGCCAGGTGCAGCACTGGCACCTGCATTTGCTGCATGAGAAACCTTCCCACATCCCATTCATTGACGGGGGCTTCCTCTTCCTCCTCACTGCTGGAGGAGCTCTCGTCACTGCTGCTCTCTGACTCGTCGAAATCGACCTCGGTGGCCATCCAGAAGAGCTCAAAGAGCAACACGAGGGCTCCAGGCAAGGCCCCAAAGGGCCACACCTCCCACATGGCCAAGAGCATATTTTTCAGGAAAAGTCCGCTCTGCAGCTCCTGAGTCATCTTATCAAACTCCTGCTGCAGCCGAATCATCTCCTGCCTCAGCTGCTCTTCACGCTGCTGCATCCGCTGCTGCGTGGCCAGATCTATCTGGTCACCGACCTTCAGCGGGTGCGGAACAATGCCCAGCACAGCCAGGATGAGGACAATACCTCCAGCCATGGCCTAGAGGAGATGGGAGAGCAAGAGATGAGCCGGGCTGGGTGGGAGAGAGCTGGCGGACTGGGGGCAGGAGCCACAGGAGTGACGGGGAAGGATGGGAGAAGGGCCAAGGGACCTTGGAGGCAGCAAGGACAGGGTTCGTGAGCGCTGCCTGAGCAGCAACGTGGTGGGGCCCAGGCTGCCAAGCCTGCCCTGAGGCCCAGCACTGTGGCCAGGCTTTGCCTTGGGAGGGGCAGGGGTGCCACAAGGGCAAGTGGCACTAGAGTGGGGACTCCGGAGGAGTGACTCCCTGTGCCCCCGGGGGAGCAGTGTCCTGCAGAGCTGTGGGCGCCCCTCACATGCCCAACACGTCTCTGGGCACCCGGGGGCGCTGGGAGCCCCAGACGCCTCTATCCCTGGCCCCCAAGGCGGCAACGCCCCCACCCAACGCGCTCCTGTGTGCGGCTCAGCCCTAGCTGCAGTGCTAGAAAGCCCCGGGAGGGAGCCAGCGTTTGCGCCCCAGCCCTCGTCCCGCCCAGCCTTGCCCCCCTGCCGCACTCACCCTGCAGAGGCTGCTGCAGCCTGGGCTGGCCCAGGCCGTAGTGCTGGGGGCCCAGCAGCGCTGCGGGGCCGACGCCTGCGGGTGCCCTTGTGACGGCGCCCTCCCTTTGTGACTTGTCGTCTGCGCTGTCACGGGGGCACAGCCCCTCTGCAGAGCCAGCCGGCCAGCCCTGGCCGTCGTCCGCGTGAGGTAACGGCGCTAACAGCCGTCCCTGAGGTAAGGGCCCTAACGGCCGTCCGCAGGGCGGCGGCGCTAACGGCTGTCTGTGAGGTAACAGCCCTAACGGCAGTCCGCTGGGTGGCGGCCCTAACGGCCGTCTGCAGGGCAGTGGCGCTAAGGGCTGTCTGTGAGATAACGGCCCTAATAATGCTTGGGGCCCAGCAGTGCTGCTGGGCCATCACTTGCGGGTGCCCCGGTGACAGCTCCCTCTCACCGCAACTTGTCCTCCGTGCTGTCACAGGGGCACAGCCCCTCACCAGGGCCAGCTGGCCAGCCCTGGCCGTCATCCCCACCTTGCCTCAGAAACACAGCGCTGCCCTGGGCAGCCAGAACTGAGGCCCCAGCACCCACCACCTGTGAGCCCCTGCAGCAGCAGCAAGGAAGCCCTGCATCTCCTACCTTCTTGCTCTTCCGCCATCTCCCGGGAACAGCCAGGGTCTCCTTGTTGCACAGCCCTGGGCACAGCCAATGTGTCGACCATTTCTTCCCCCAGGAACGTCCCTAACAAGGCACACAGCAGCAGAGGCATTTCTAATTAAACAACCCTGAAATTATTTGCAGTGTAAATTATTCCATTTCTTCAGCAGTATTCTTACTTTTCAAGCAGATGAAAATTAGATAATGTGGGATCCAAGTTCAAGTTCTCTACATAGCAGTTGGCAGAAAAGACACATCCCCCACTAGATCCATGCTGTACCTGTGCTGCTACATTCACACTATGACCGGTGCCTGGATTCATGGTCTTTTTAAGCTGCCGGCACTAGAAAATGGGACCATGAAGTTCAGTTTTTCTTTGTCTGACCTCGTTTTGTCTGCACCATAACTCAAGCGGCAGAGAATTAGCTCTCCCCCATGACAAACTTACACTCCATCTGCACCAAGTTCAGGACTGCCCCCTCTGAGAAGAGGCTGCAGAAGGGTATGCAGCTCCAGTGAGTGACTGGAAAGGACCACAGAGCCCTGAAAACACGGAGCCTCTCCGCCGGGAGCATGGCGGGGGCCGTGCGAGGGCCAGGGGGCCCCGGGGGCGTGGAGCGGCGCTCCCGCGGGCGTGGCGCCCCCCGGCGGCGGCTGGCAGCGAGGCGCGGGAGGGGCGCTGGCCCCGGCCCCGGGCTGCCAGCGGCGAGCCAGGAAACCGCGCCCGGGGGAGCCGGGGTGAGAGTGGGCCGTGGCAGGGCGGCAGCGGGAGAGAGTGGCCGAGCGCAGGTGGTGGTCGAGTGGGACCGGCCCTGGCCCGAGGCGGCAGGGCCGCGGGTGCCTCAGGCTGCGGGCGAGGGGGCAGCGGCCCTAACGGCCCCAACGGCTGTCCGCGAGGTAACAGCCCTAACAGCCGTCCGTGGGGAGGCAGCGCTAACGGCTGTCCGTGAGGTAACGACCTTAATTGCCGCAGGGTGGCGGTGCTAACGGCCGTGGGCAGAAGCACCCCAAAAGCCCTTAATCCTTATAAGAACGAAGAAGAGGGACTGTGGAAGGAGTTCCTCAACTTCCAAAGAGACGTTCAATATTTTCCGAGACAGGCGGATGGGCTCTGGCTTGTAGTCACTCCTGGTTCTCTCCAGGCCCAGGGATCTCCCTGCGGGGTGCTGGTGGCCAGAGGATGGAGAGAGTGGGAGACTCCCCTCTGCCTGGGAACACCTCCTCCACTCCCTCTTCTCCCTCTCAGGGGCCGTATCCAGGTCAGCTGCAGGCCAGAGCTCATTGGTCACTTCCCCCTAATTGCCCTAGAGCTCTCCAGGGACCAGAGAGCACCCTGCGGTGACCCTGGCCAGAGAGATTTGCTGCTGCAGCCAACCACACTGTGTACAGGTTTCACCCCTGCAAAGAGTGGTCTTGTCAGCTTGCCGCGAGACGCAGGCAATTCGGTTTTGGGGGTGCAGCACAGAAGGCGTCACAGTAGGTCTGTGCATATGAGCCGTCTCCCAGCAGCCAGGTGTGGAAGTAAGATTGTTAATGCTTGTGGAAGTAAAATAATTAACTCCTCACAGACCTTTGTAGGCCTATCTGGCCAAAAACATCTGCAGTGACCTTGCTGAAGTCTGTGTTCCCAGCTATTGGAGGAATGTATTGTCTGAAGAATTGTACTGTTTGCTTTGTTGGAGCCTCCTCTCCTGAAGCAATTCACTCCCTTTTTTTCTTTATCCACATACTTGTGGTCCTGTGAAGGACAAGTCGTATAATCCAAAGGTATATTAACTCTGTAACGGTCTCATTAGGGCAGCCTTCATATCAGCAGAGGCTATTACTCTGTTGCTCTGGGTTCTCCCTATAGCTACAGTAATAAACTGCTGCTGCTCTGACCTGTTCCGCTTTTTCTGTGACAGAATTTGGTGCTGTGACTTGGATTCACACGTCCTGCTTCACCTGGGAGGATGCAGACTGGTCCATGTCAAAACTCCTTGGTGCCACTCAGAGAGGTAAAGGACCTTCTGAAATCTCTCCTGGGGCTTTGCCCAAGGGTTGTCTGCAGACTCCTGCAGTGAGGCTTGGACTGCTGAATCTGAACCTTTAACACAGGTCAGTGCAGAACTGAATTGCTATCTAAAAGAGGGAAAGATATTTGTAATTTTGGTAATTCTGGTGATTTTGGTGATTCTGGTGAGTTTAAGGAGAGGTAGGTCAGGAAAGTCTGTGTTGCAGTTATAAATATGGTATGAATGTAGAATGAAAGGACTGGGTTCAGGACAACTCCGAAACCATATGCAGCCACCACGAGCCACTCATAAGCCACACAGGTGATGAGTAGCCTAACTTGAATGCAAGGGACTGTGGTGGCAGTTTAACCCTTGACTGCTAATTGTCCCCTCCCCTCCTCTGTCTCCAGAATTGCTCCTATGCGTGGTTCAGCCCTTGTGGCAGCGCTGGAAAGCCCTGGGAGGGAGCCCCTGAAGTGCTGCAGGCAATATGGCTTTCAGGGTACACAGTGCATGGTGTCTAAGAGCAAGCGCAGCAGGAGGCTGGGTGCCAAGCTGTTTAAGAAGAGTAGAAAATAAATTGAATGAAGTAGGGAAAGAGAAATGCTGCAGAGTAGACTCTTAAGAAATGTCCACAGGAAGGACTATGGAGGGAAACAACCAGCTATGCTATGTATGAGTTTTACCCCTACAAAGAGTGATCCTGTCAGCTCTATGTGAGATGCAGGCAACATGGCTTTGGAGGGACAGTGCATAAGGACACACAGCAGGTCTGCACGCATGAGCCATCTCCCAGCAGCTAGGTGTGGAAGCAAGATGGTTAATGCTCGTGAAGGTAAAATACTTAACAGCTCACTGGCCTTTGTGGGCCTACCTAGCCAAAATCATCCGCATCTTCTCTTTTCTTTTTTTCTCTTTTCTCCTCTTCTCTTCTCCTTTCTCTCTCTTCTCTTTCTCCTTTTTCCTTTTCTCTTTCTCTTCTCTTCCATTTTCCTTTTTCACCTCTTTTCCTTTTTCTCTTCTCCTCTTTTCACCTTTCCTACTTCTTTTTCTTCTCTGTTCTTTTCTTTTCCCATTTTCCTTTTCTCCTGTTTCATTTTTCCCTCATCCCTTTTCTTCTCCTCTTTTTTCATTCCCTTATTCTTTCCTTCCCCTTCTCTTCCCCTACTCTTCCCTTCCCTTTTTCAGCCATTCAAATTGAGCTGAAATGGTTTATGTTCTTATGTAGGCAAGGCCGCTTATAAAAACATACCAAAAGAGCCAAAGCAAGGCGAAGCAGCATCTGGGGATAGTTGGAGAGCTGTCGTTATCAATATCCAAATACTTGCTGCTCCTGTGCTCACCATGGGAGACCAACAGAAGGAAAAGACTGGGTCATGGGTATCCTAGGTACCCACTCTGGAACTTTTCCCTCCATAGTCCTTCCTGCGGACATTTCTTAAGGGTCTACTTTGCAGCATTTCTCTTTCCCTACTTCATTCAATTAATTTACTACTCTTCTTAAACAGCTCGTCACCCAGCCTCCTGCTGCGCTTGCTCTTAGACACCATGCACTGTGTACCCTGAAAGCCATATTGCCTGCAGCACTTCAGGGGCTCCCTCCTGGGGCTTTCCAGCGCTGCCACAAGGGCTGAACCACGCATAGGAGCAATTCTGGGAGCACCATGCACGTTGAGATAACACTGGCAGTGCAGCAAGACGACTCAGGGGTCTTCCTGAGCAGCCAGGAGGCAGAGGCTGGCCTCACCAGCAGCACAACGTGGCTCAAGAGCTGTGCCTTGCAAGACCTGCTGTCCTTCAGGTTCATGGACAGGCAGGCCCCCCATGGCAGCTGCCATCCGACATGTCTGCAGCTCCTCTCCTAATTCCTGGAGGACTTGGTGCTTTCCTCCATCCACTTGAAAACAGTCATCATGCACCTCCTGACACTGGTTTCCCCATCACAGTGGTGCCCAGAGCAACTCCTGCAGCGGCTGAATGATGTCCTGCACTACCTGCACCACTTCCTCCTAGGCAACGAGAGGGTGCCCAGGGAGGTCCCCCTGCCACCAGCCTTCTGAACGGCCAGCCTGCTCAACCTGCTCCACCTGGCACAGGAGCCAGACATCCATGCCCAGGCACTGAGCGAGTTCAGCAAGCTGCAAGACCGTCTCAGGTGCTTATTGCTCAAATGATGCTGAAAGAGGACATCGTGCACACAGCTGTATTTGCGGGCTTCCAAGCTGCTAGCAGACATTGACTTCAAGGATACCTTAGGGGGGAACCATGGAGGACAAATTAGTGAGAAGAGAGGCAACAGGGGGCCCCAGTGAGCAGCCTCTGGGTGGTCCCTCCAGCACTGCAGGCAATGGTGCCCACGACAGCCACAAGGACGATTTCCCCCTGCGTTTCCTTCACGCTACCAGGGGCCAGAGCCTATCCCACTCTGAGCATGCCATAGTTTCCGTTTCATACCTCATTATAAGCCAATCAACAGGAATGCATCATGCTTCCAGTGAGCGCTCCTGTAGGACCACAGGCAGCTGGGTTCCAGGAATTCAACAAAGGCACAGTTTGAGCAATGTCACCTGATCCCGCTGAAGACGCCCTTGCAAGGAGGCATGCGACAGAGGCCCTGTGATCACCTGGACAGCCACTGCCCAGCCTTTTTGAGACATCCCATTCCCCACGGGAGCATTAGCCTACGCACAGATTCCAATAGACTAGCCTCTTTTAACGAGCACTCTGTCTGTGAGTGTCAGGGCAACACTGTGTGGGGAATGGGGCCCCATCCCGTCACGGGGATACATGCCCACAAGATTTCCTCAAGTCTGGGAGATGATCGGAACTCACAAACACTAGCACACACCGGGCTGCCCTGTTTGCCCCAGTCCCAGACAGCGAGTTCACAGCAGCAAGCGCGCCGCACAGATGACATTCCCGAGGTGCATCAGATGTACGCTGCACATGCTCAACAGGCAGCGCTAGGGCACCCCTGCCAGCGCTAGCATGGCCAGCAAGGTCTGCGGCAAGTGCTGCGCCCCCAAACATGCATTGCCTGCATCTCGCAGCAAGCTGAAGCGATCGCTCTTTGTAGAGGTAAAGCCCCCATGTGGCGTGGTTGTCTGCAGCGGCAAATCTTTCTGGACAGCGTCATCACAGGGCGCTCTCTGGTCCCTGGAGAGCTCTAGGGCAATTAGGGGGAAGTGACCAACGAGCTCTAGCCCGCGGCCGACCCAGGTACGGCCCCTGAGAGGGAGAGAAGGGAGAGGAGGTATCCCCCCCAGGCAGAGGGGAGTCTCCCGCTCTCTCCATCCTCTGGCCACCAGCACCCCACAGGGAGATGCCTGGGCCTGGGGAGTGCCGGGAGTGTGGTCCTATGAGCGTGCGTGGTAAGAGGCCCCTTCGCTTCACCAAGGTCCCTTCAGCCCCAGGTTAGGCCAGCGGACATGCTCTGGCAACCGCGGAGCAGCTGCCCCACAGGCAACAGCGTGCCAGAGTGGCGGGCCATAGAGTGGCCTCTCCAGCCCCCGTGCCTGCACTTGAGGGGGCAAGTGGTCGCCCCGAGACAGGAGTCATGGGAGAGCTGCTGCTCTCACTGGGGACACCCTTGTTTGGTTCTCAGGCTTGGTTCTCAGGACTTGCAGGGCTAAGACCTGCCTCAGCAGAAGAACTCCAAGAGGAGAAGAAGGAAGGAGGAGGTTTGCAAGGTTCAGAATGAACAAACCCCTCATGGGAAGGAGGACAGGACTTCCTCTAGTTTGTCCCTTCCCAAAGGCTCCTCGTTGTTTGATGACAAGAGCTGGAGCCCATCCGCCTGTCTCGGAAAATATTGAACGTCTCTTTGGAAGTCGAGGAACTCCTTCCACAGTCCCTCTTCTTTGTTCTCATAAGGGTTAAGGGCTTTTTTGGGGGTGCTTCTGCCCACTTGATGAGGGGAGGCCACAGGTGCACTGTGCTGCTGCTGCATGGGCTCACAGGTGGTGGGTGCCGGGGCCTCAGCTCTGGCTGCCCATGCGGGACCCCATGCTGAGGCGGGGTGGGGATGACGGCCAGGGCTGGCCGGCTGGCTCTGCAGAGGGGCTGTGCCCCCGTGACAGCGCAGACGACAAGTCACAAAGGGAGGGCGCCGTCACAAGGGCACCCGCAGGCGTCGGCCCCGCAGCGCTGCTGGGCCCCCAGCACTACGGCCTGGGCCAGCCCAGGCTGCAGCAGCCTCTGCAGGGTGAGTGCGGCAGGGGGGCAAGGCTGGGCGGGACGAGGGCTGGGGCACAAACGCTGGCTCCCTCCCGGGGCTTTCTAGCACTGCAGCTAGGGCTGAGCCGCACACAGGAGCGCGTTGGGTGGGGGCGTTGCCGCCTTGGGGGCCAGGGATAGAGGCGTCTGGGGCTCCCAGCGCCCCCGGGTGCCCAGAGACGTGTTGGGCATGTGAGGGGCGCCCACAGCTCTGCAGGACACTGCTCCCCCGGGGGCACAGGGAGTCACTCCTCCGGAGTCCCCACTCTAGTGCCACTTGCCCTTGTGGCACCCCTGCCCCTCCCAAGGCAAAGCCTGGCCACAGTGCTGGGCCTCAGGGCAGGCTTGGCAGCCTGGGCCCCACCACGTTGCTGCTCAGGCAGCGCTCACGAACCCTGTCCTTGCTGCCTCCAAGGTCCCTTGGCCCTTCTCCCATCCTTCCCCTTCACTCCTGTGGCTCCTGCCCCCAGTCCACCAGCTCTCTCCCACCCAGCCCGGCTCATCTCTTGCTCTCCCATCTCCTCTAGGCCATGGCTGGAGGTATTGTCCTCATCCTGGCTGTGCTGGGCATTGTTCCGCACCCGCTGAAGGTCGGTGACCAGATAGATCTGGCCACGCAGCAGCGGATGCAGCAGCGTGAAGAGCAGCTGAGGCAGGAGATGATTCGGCTGCAGCAGGAGCTTGATAAGATGACTCAGAAGCTGCAGAGCAGACTTTTCCTGAAAAATATGCTCTTGGCCATGTGGGAGGTGTGGCCCTTTGGGGCCTTGCCTGGAGCCCTCGTGTTGCTCTTTGAGCTCTTCTGGATGGCCACCGAGGTCGATTCCGACGAGTCAGAGAGCAGCAGTGACGAGAGCTCCTCCAGCAGTGAGGAGGAAGAGGAAGCCCCCGTCAATGAATGGGATGTGGGAAGGTTTCTCATGCAGCAAATGCAGGTGCCAGTGCTGCACCTGGCCAAAAGGTGCAAGGTGGTGGAGGCGCTGGTGGGCGACCTGCTCCATGCCTGCCATCTCATCACCTTGAATACTCCTCTGCTACGGCTGGAACAATGCATCGGGGTGGGCAGCGCCTTCGAAGGCTGGAGCTCCCATTGGGACACCGTCTACAGCCTGCTCGTGCCCCTGAAGCCACCGACTGGGCACTGCTTTCACCTGGAGCTGGGCGCTGGTGGGGAGCTGCCGGCGAGGCACGGCCGCGTTCGCGTGGAACTGGAGTGCGTGTGCTTGAGGCAGCAGCTGCTGGGTGACGTGCGGTGCTTCCTGCACCGCCCCGAGGCTGAGCTGGGCAGGAATCAGGGCCCCTGCCTCCTGCAATACCTGTGCAGCCACTCCTACCTGGACGTCGAGAAAACTGCCCGCTGGTTCCAGCTAACAGCGATGAACGCCTGGCTGCTTTTGCCTGCATCACACCGCTGCCGGCTGACGGTGCTGCCCTCTTCCCGCTCCTGCAAGCTCCGTCTGGAAAAGGTCTCCGGGAGGTCCTTGTCCATCGAGATACTGTTTGGCGTGCAGCAAGGCGACTCGAGAGTTTTCCTGACCAGCCAGCAGGCAAGGGCTGGCCTCCCCAGCAGCACAACGTGGCTGGAGAGCTGTGCTGTTCCAGAGATGCTGTTCTTCAGGTTCGTGGCCAGGCAGGCCCCCCAGGACAGTTGCCACCTGACATGTCTGAACCTCTTTGCCCGTCTCCTGGAGGGCACAGGCTTTTCCACCTACTGCTTGAAGACAGTGCTGATGCACCTGCTCACAGTCATACCTCTGTCACGTTGGCACAGAGGACATCTCCTGGAGCGGGTGGATGGCATCCTGCAGTACCTGCAGCGCTGCCTGGAGGACAAACAGCTGCACCACTTCCTCCTAGGCAACGAGAGGGTGCCCAGAGAGGTCCCTCTGCCAGTGGCCTTCCAAACGGCCAGCCCGCTCAACCTCTTCCAGCGCCTGGCGCAGGAGCCGGACGCCCACGCTCAGGCACTGCGTGACTTCAGGCGGCTGCAAGTTCGTCTCAGGAGCCTGTTATAATCATGCTGGAAGAGGGTTCCGGAAATTCAGCAAAAGCACAGTTTGAGCAATGTCACCCGATCCCGCTGAAGACGCCCTTGCAAGGAGGCATGCGACAGAGGCCCTGTGATCACCTGGACAGCCACTGCCCAGCCTTTTCGAGACATCCCATTCCCCACGGGAGCATTAGCCTACGCACAGATTCCAATAGACTAGCCTCTTTTAACGAGCACTCTGTCTGTGAGTGTCAGGGCAACACTGTGTGGGGAATGGGGCCCCATCCCGTCACGGGGATACATGCCCACAAGATTTCCTCAAGTCTGGGAGATGATCGGAACTCACAAACACTAGCACACACCGGGCTGCCCTGTTTGCCCCAGTCCCAGACAGCGAGTTCACAGCAGCAAGCGCGCCGCACAGATGACATTCCCGAGGTGCATCAGATGTACGCTGCACATGCTCAACAGGCAGCGCTAGGGCACCCCTGCCAGCGCTAGCATGGCCAGCAAGGTCTGCGGCAAGTGCTGCGCCCCCAAACATGCATTGCCTGCATCTCGCAGCAAGCTGAAGCGATCGCTCTTTGTAGAGGTAAAGCCCCCATGTGGCGTGGTTGTCTGCAGCGGCAAATCTTTCTGGACAGCGTCATCACAGGGCGCTCTCTGGGCCCTGGAGAGCTCTAGGGCAATTAGGGGGAAGTGACCAACGAGCTCTAGCCCGCGGCCGACCCAGGTACGGCCCCTGAGAGGGAGAGAAGGGAGAGGAGGTATCCCCCCCAGGCAGAGGGGAGTCTCCCGCTCTCTCCATCCTCTGGCCACCAGCACCCCACAGGGAGATGCCTGGGCCTGGGGAGTGCCGGGAGTGTGGTCCTATGAGCGTGCGTGGTAAGAGGCCCCTTCGCTTCACCAAGGTCCCTTCAGCCCCAGGTTAGGCCAGCGGACATGCTCTGGCAACCGCGGAGCAGCTGCCCCACAGGCAACAGCGTGCCAGAGTGGCGGGCCATAGAGTGGCCTCTCCAGCCCCCGTGCCTGCACTTGAGGGGGCAAGTGGTCGCCCCGAGACAGGAGTCATGGGAGAGCTGCTGCTCTCACTGGGGACACCCTTGTTTGGTTCTCAGGCTTGGTTCTCAGGACTTGCAGGGCTAAGACCTGCCTCAGCAGAAGAACTCCAAGAGGAGAAGAAGGAAGGAGGAGGTTTGCAAGGTTCAGAATGAACAAACCCCTCATGGGAAGGAGGACAGGACTTCCTCTAGTTTGTCCCTTCCCAAAGGCTCCTCGTTGTTTGATGACAAGAGCTGGAGCCCATCCGCCTGTCTCGGAAAATATTGAACGTCTCTTTGGAAGTCGAGGAACTCCTTCCACAGACCCTCTTCTTTGTTCTCATAAGGGTTAAGGGCTTTTTTGGGGGTGCTTCTGCCCACTTGATGAGGGGAGGCCACAGGTGCACTGTGCTGCTGCCGCATGGGCTCACAGGTGGTGGGTGCCGGGGCCTCAGCTCTGGCTGCCCATGCGGGACCCCATGCTGAGGCGGGGTGGGGATGACGGCCAGGGCTGGCCGGCTGGCTCTGCAGAGGGGCTGTGCCCCCGTGACAGCGCAGACGACAAGTCACAAAGGGAGGGCGCCGTCACAAGGGCACCCGCAGGCGTCGGCCCCGCAGCGCTGCTGGGCCCCCAGCACTACGGCCTGGGCCAGCCCAGGCTGCAGCAGCCTCTGCAGGGTGAGTGCGGCAGGGGGGCAAGGCTGGGCGGGACGAGGGCTGGGGCGCAAACGCTGGCTCCCTCCCGGGGCTTTCTAGCACTGCAGCTAGGGCTGAGCCGCACACAGGAGCGCGTTGGGTGGGGGCGTTGCCGCCTTGGGGGCCAGGGATAGAGGCGTCTGGGGCTCCCAGCGCCCCCGGGTGCCCAGAGACGTGTTGGGCATGTGAGGGGCGCCCACAGCTCTGCAGGACACTGCTCCCCCGGGGGCACAGGGAGTCACTCCTCCGGAGTCCCCACTCTAGTGCCACTTGCCCTTGTGGCACCCCTGCCCCTCCCAAGGCAAAGCCTGGCCACAGTGCTGGGCCTCAGGGCAGGCTTGGCAGCCTGGGCCCCACCACGTTGCTGCTCAGGCAGCGCTCACGAACCCTGTCCTTGCTGCCTCCAAGGTCCCTTGGCCCTTCTCCCATCCTTCCCCTTCACTCCTGTGGCTCCTGCCCCCAGTCCGCCAGCTCTCTCCCACCCAGCCCGGCTCATCTCTTGCTCTCCCATCTCCTCTAGGCCATGGCTGGAGGTATTGTCCTCATCCTGGCTGTGCTGGGCATTGTTCCGCACCCGCTGAAGGTCGGTGACCAGATAGATCTGGCCACGCAGCAGCGGATGCAGCAGCGTGAAGAGCAGCTGAGGCAGGAGATGATTCGGCTGCAGCAGGAGCTTGATAAGATGACTCAGAAGCTGCAGAGCAGACTTTTCCTGAAAAATATGCTCTTGGCCATGTGGGAGGTGTGGCCCTTTGGGGCCTTGCCTGGAGCCCTCGTGTTGCTCTTTGAGCTCTTCTGGATGGCCACCGAGGTCGATTCCGACGAGTCAGAGAGCAGCAGTGACGAGAGCTCCTCCAGCAGTGAGGAGGAAGAGGAAGCCCCCGTCAATGAATGGGATGTGGGAAGGTTTCTCATGCAGCAAATGCAGGTGCCAGTGCTGCACCTGGCCAAAAGGTGCAAGGTGGTGGAGGCGCTGGTGGGCGACCTGCTCCATGCCTGCCATCTCATCACCTTGAATACTCCTCTGCTACGGCTGGAACAATGCATCGGGGTGGGCAGCGCCTTCGAAGGCTGGAGCTCCCATTGGGACACCGTCTACAGCCTGCTCGTGCCCCTGAAGCCACCAACTGGGCACTGCTTTCACCTGGAGCTGGGCGCTGGTGGGGAGCTGCCGGCGAGGCACGGCCGCGTTCGCGTGGAACTGGAGTGCGTGTGCTTGAGGCAGCAGCTGCTGGGCGACGTGCGGTGCTTCCTGCACCGCCCCGAGGCTGAGCTGGGCAGGAATCAGGGCCCCTGCCTCCTGCAATACCTGTGCAGCCACTCCTACCTGGACGTCGAGAAAACTGCCCGCTGGTTCCAGCTAACAGCGATGAACGCCTGGCTGCTTTTGCCTGCATCACACCGCTGCCGGCTGACGGTGCTGCCCTCTTCCCGCTCCTGCAAGCTCCGTCTGGAAAAGGTCTCCGGGAGGTCCTTGTCCATCGAGATACTGTTTGGCGTGCAGCAAGGCGACTCGAGAGTTTTCCTGACCAGCCAGCAGGCAAGGGCTGGCCTCCCCAGCAGCACAACGTGGCTGGAGAGCTGTGCTGTTCCAGAGATGCTGTTCTTCAGGTTCGTGGCCAGGCAGGCCCCCCAGGACAGTTGCCACCTGACATGTCTGAACCTCTTTGCCCGTCTCCTGGAGGGCACAGGCTTTTCCACCTACTGCTTGAAGACAGTGCTGATGCACCTGCTCACAGTCATACCTCTGTCACGTTGGCACAGAGGACATCTCCTGGAGCGGGTGGATGGCATCCTGCAGTACCTGCAGCGCTGCCTGGAGGACAAACAGCTGCACCACTTCCTCCTAGGCAACGAGAGGGTGCCCAGAGAGGTCCCTCTGCCAGTGGCCTTCCAAACGGCCAGCCCGCTCAACCTCTTCCAGCGCCTGGCGCAGGAGCCGGACGCCCACGCTCAGGCACTGCGTGACTTCAGGCGGCTGCAAGTTCGTCTCAGGAGCCTGTTATAATCATGCTGGAAGAGGGTTCCGGAAATTCAGCAAAAGCACAGTTTGAGCAATGTCACCCGATCCCGCTGAAGACGCCCTTGCAAGGAGGCATGCGACAGAGGCCCTGTGATCACCTGGACAGCCACTGCCCAGCCTTTTCGAGACATCCCATTCCCCACGGGAGCATTAGCCTACGCACAGATTCCAATAGACTAGCCTCTTTTAACGAGCACTCTGTCTGTGAGTGTCAGGGCAACACTGTGTGGGGAATGGGGCCCCATCCCGTCACGGGGATACATGCCCACAAGATTTCCTCAAGTCTGGGAGATGATCGGAACTCACAAACACTAGCACACACCGGGCTGCCCTGTTTGCCCCAGTCCCAGACAGCGAGTTCACAGCAGCAAGCGCGCCGCACAGATGACATTCCCGAGGTGCATCAGATGTACGCTGCACATGCTCAACAGGCAGCGCTAGGGCACCCCTGCCAGCGCTAGCATGGCCAGCAAGGTCTGCGGCAAGTGCTGCGCCCCCAAACATGCATTGCCTGCATCTCGCAGCAAGCTGAAGCGATCGCTCTTTGTAGAGGTAAAGCCCCCATGTGGCGTGGTTGTCTGCAGCGGCAAATCTTTCTGGACAGCGTCATCACAGGGCGCTCTCTGGGCCCTGGAGAGCTCTAGGGCAATTAGGGGGAAGTGACCAACGAGCTCTAGCCCGCGGCCGACCCAGGTACGGCCCCTGAGAGGGAGAGAAGGGAGAGGAGGTATCCCCCCCAGGCAGAGGGGAGTCTCCCGCTCTCTCCATCCTCTGGCCACCAGCACCCCACAGGGAGATGCCTGGGCCTGGGGAGTGCCGGGAGTGTGGTCCTATGAGCGTGCGTGGTAAGAGGCCCCTTCGCTTCACCAAGGTCCCTTCAGCCCCAGGTTAGGCCAGCGGACATGCTCTGGCAACCGCGGAGCAGCTGCCCCACAGGCAACAGCGTGCCAGAGTGGCGGGCCATAGAGTGGCCTCTCCAGCCCCCGTGCCTGCACTTGAGGGGGCAAGTGGTCGCCCCGAGACAGGAGTCATGGGAGAGCTGCTGCTCTCACTGGGGACACCCTTGTTTGGTTCTCAGGCTTGGTTCTCAGGACTTGCAGGGCTAAGACCTGCCTCAGCAGAAGAACTCCAAGAGGAGAAGAAGGAAGGAGGAGGTTTGCAAGGTTCAGAATGAACAAACCCCTCATGGGAAGGAGGACAGGACTTCCTCTAGTTTGTCCCTTCCCAAAGGCTCCTCGTTGTTTGATGACAAGAGCTGGAGCCCATCCGCCTGTCTCGGAAAATATTGAATGTCTCTTTGGAAGTCGAGGAACTCCTTCCACAGTCCCTCTTCTTTGTTCTCATAAGGGTTAAGGGCTTTTTTGGGGGTGCTTCTGCCCACTTGATGAGGGGAGGCCACAGGTGCACTGTGCTGCTGCCGCATGGGCTCACAGGTGGTGGGTGCCGGGGCCTCAGCTCTGGCTGCCCATGCGGGACCCCATGCTGAGGCGGGGTGGGGATGACGGCCAGGGCTGGCCGGCTGGCTCTGCAGAGGGGCTGTGCCCCCGTGACAGCGCAGACGACAAGTCACAAAGGGAGGGCGCCGTCACAAGGGCACCCGCAGGCGTCGGCCCCGCAGCGCTGCTGGGCCCCCAGCACTACGGCCTGGGCCAGCCCAGGCTGCAGCAGCCTCTGCAGGGTGAGTGCGGCAGGGGGGCAAGGCTGGGCGGGACGAGGGCTGGGGCGCAAACGCTGGCTCCCTCCCGGGGCTTTCTAGCACTGCAGCTAGGGCTGAGCCGCACACAGGAGCGCATTGGGTGGGGGCGTTGCCGCCTTGGGGGCCAGGGATAGAGGCGTCTGGGGCTCCCAGCGCCCCCGGGTGCCCAGAGACGTGTTGGGCATGTGAGGGGCGCCCACAGCTCTGCAGGACACTGCTCCCCCGGGGGCACAGGGAGTCACTCCTCCGGAGTCCCCACTCTAGTGCCACTTGCCCTTGTGGCACCCCTGCCCCTCCCAAGGCAAAGCCTGGCCACAGTGCTGGGCCTCAGGGCAGGCTTGGCAGCCTGGGCCCCACCACGTTGCTGCTCAGGCAGCGCTCACGAACCCTGTCCTTGCTGCCTCCAAGGTCCCTTGGCCCTTCTCCCATCCTTCCCCTTCACTCCTGTGGCTCCTGCCCCCAGTCCGCCAGCTCTCTCCCACCCAGCCCGGCTCATCTCTTGCTCTCCCATCTCCTCTAGGCCATGGCTGGAGGTATTGTCCTCATCCTGGCTGTGCTGGGCATTGTTCCGCACCCGCTGAAGGTCGGTGACCAGATAGATCTGGCCACGCAGCAGCGGATGCAGCAGCGTGAAGAGCAGCTGAGGCAGGAGATGATTCGGCTGCAGCAGGAGCTTGATAAGATGACTCAGAAGCTGCAGAGCAGACTTTTCCTGAAAAATATGCTCTTGGCCATGTGGGAGGTGTGGCCCTTTGGGGCCTTGCCTGGAGCCCTCGTGTTGCTCTTTGAGCTCTTCTGGATGGCCACCGAGGTCGATTCCGACGAGTCAGAGAGCAGCAGTGACGAGAGCTCCTCCAGCAGTGAGGAGGAAGAGGAAGCCCCCGTCAATGAATGGGATGTGGGAAGGTTTCTCATGCAGCAAATGCAGGTGCCAGTGCTGCACCTGGCCAAAAGGTGCAAGGTGGTGGAGGCGCTGGTGGGCGACCTGCTCCATGCCTGCCATCTCATCACCTTGAATATTCCTCTGCTACGGCTGGAACAATGCATCGGGGTGGGCAGCGCCTTCGAAGGCTGGAGCTCCCATTGGGACACCGTCTACAGCCTGCTCGTGCCCCTGAAGCCACCAACTGGGCACTGCTTTCACCTGGAGCTGGGCGCTGGTGGGGAGCTGCCGGCGAGGCACGGCCGCGTTCGCGTGGAACTGGAGTGCGTGTGCTTGAGGCAGCAGCTGCTGGGCGACGTGCGGTGCTTCCTGCACCGCCCCGAGGCTGAGCTGGGCAGGAATCAGGGCCCCTGCCTCCTGCAATACCTGTGCAGCCACTCCTACCTGGACGTCGAGAAAACTGCTTGCTGGTTCCAGCTAACAGCGATGAACGCCTGGCTGCTTTTGCCTGCATCACACCGCTGCCGGCTGACGGTGCTGCGCTCTTCCCGCTCCTGCAAGCTCCGTCTGGAAAACGTCTCCGGGAGGTCCTTGTCCATCGAGATACTGTTTGGCGTGCAGCAAGGCGACTCGAGAGTTTTCCTGACCAGCCAGCAGGCAAGGGCTGGCCTCCCCAGCAGCACAACGTGGCTGGAGAGCTGTGCTGTTCCAGAGATGCTGTTCTTCAGGTTCGTGGCCAGGCAGGCCCCCCAGGACAGTTGCCACCTGACATGTCTGAACCTCTTTGCCCGTCTCCTGGAGGGCACAGGCTTTTCCACCTACTGCTTGAAGACAGTGCTGATGCACCTGCTCACAGTCATACCTCTGTCACGTTGGCACAGAGGACATCTCCTGGAGCGGGTGGATGGCATCCTGCAGTACCTGCAGCGCTGCCTGGAGGACAAACAGCTGCACCACTTCCTCCTAGGCAATGAGAGGGTGCCCAGAGAGGTCCCTCTGCCAGTGGCCTTCCAAACGGCCAGCCCGCTCAACCTCTTCCAGCGCCTGGCGCAGGAGCCGGACGCCCACGCTCAGGCACTGCGTGACTTCAGGCGGCTGCAAGTTCGTCTCAGGAGCCTGTTATAATCATGCTGGAAGAGGGTTCCGGAAATTCAGCAAAAGCACAGTTTGAGCAATGTCACCCGATCCCGCTGAAGACGCCCTTGCAAGGAGGCATGCGACAGAGGCCCTGTGATCACCTGGACAGCCACTGCCCAGCCTTTTCGAGACATCCCATTCCCCACGGGAGCATTAGCCTACGCACAGATTCCAATAGACTAGCCTCTTTTAACGAGCACTCTGTCTGTGAGTGTCAGGGCAACACTGTGTGGGGAATGGGGCCCCATCCCGTCACGGGGATACATGCCCACAAGATTTCCTCAAGTCTGGGAGATGATCGGAACTCACAAACACTAGCACACACCGGGCTGCCCTGTTTGCCCCAGTCCCAGACAGCGAGTTCACAGCAGCAAGCGCGCCGCACAGATGACATTCCCGAGGTGCATCAGATGTACGCTGCACATGCTCAACAGGCAGCGCTAGGGCACCCCTGCCAGCGCTAGCATGGCCAGCAAGGTCTGCGGCAAGTGCTGCGCCCCCAAACATGCATTGCCTGCATCTCGCAGCAAGCTGAAGCGATCGCTCTTTGTAGAGGTAAAGCCCCCATGTGGCGTGGTTGTCTGCAGCGGCAAATCTTTCTGGACAGCGTCATCACAGGGCGCTCTCTGGGCCCTGGAGAGCTCTAGGGCAATTAGGGGGAAGTGACCAACGAGCTCTAGCCCGCGGCCGACCCAGGTACGGCCCCTGAGAGGGAGAGAAGGGAGAGGAGGTATCCCCCCCAGGCAGAGGGGAGTCTCCCGCTCTCTCCATCCTCTGGCCACCAGCACCCCACAGGGAGATGCCTGGGCCTGGGGAGTGCCGGGAGTGTGGTCCTATGAGCGTGCGTGGTAAGAGGCCCCTTCGCTTCACCAAGGTCCCTTCAGCCCCAGGTTAGGCCAGCGGACATGCTCTGGCAACCGCGGAGCAGCTGCCCCACAGGCAACAGCGTGCCAGAGTGGCGGGCCATAGAGTGGCCTCTCCAGCCCCCGTGCCTGCACTTGAGGGGGCAAGTGGTCGCCCCGAGACAGGAGTCATGGGAGAGCTGCTGCTCTCACTGGGGACACCCTTGTTTGGTTCTCAGGCTTGGTTCTCAGGACTTGCAGGGCTAAGACCTGCCTCAGCAGAAGAACTCCAAGAGGAGAAGAAGGAAGGAGGAGGTTTGCAAGGTTCAGAATGAACAAACCCCTCATGGGAAGGAGGACAGGACTTCCTCTAGTTTGTCCCTTCCCAAAGGCTCCTCGTTGTTTGATGACAAGAGCTGGAGCCCATCCGCCTGTCTCGGAAAATATTGAACGTCTCTTTGGAAGTCGAGGAACTCCTTCCACAGACCCTCTTCTTTGTTCTCATAAGGGTTAAGGGCTTTTTTGGGGGTGCTTCTGCCCACTTGATGAGGGGAGGCCACAGGTGCACTGTGCTGCTGCCGCATGGGCTCACAGGTGGTGGGTGCCGGGGCCTCAGCTCTGGCTGCCCATGCGGGACCCCATGCTGAGGCGGGGTGGGGATGACGGCCAGGGCTGGCCGGCTGGCTCTGCAGAGGGGCTGTGCCCCCGTGACAGCGCAGACGACAAGTCACAAAGGGAGGGCGCCGTCACAAGGGCACCCGCAGGCGTCGGCCCCGCAGCGCTGCTGGGCCCCCAGCACTACGGCCTGGGCCAGCCCAGGCTGCAGCAGCCTCTGCAGGGTGAGTGCGGCAGGGGGGCAAGGCTGGGCGGGACGAGGGCTGGGGCACAAACACTGGCTCCCTCCCGGGGCTTTCTAGCACTGCAGCTAGGGCTGAGCCGCACACAGGAGCGCGTTGGGTGGGGGCGTTGCCGCCTTGGGGGCCAGGGATAGAGGCGTCTGGGGCTCCCAGCGCCCCCGGGTGCCCAGAGACGTGTTGGGCATGTGAGGGGCGCCCACAGCTCTGCAGGACACTGCTCCCCTGGGGGCACAGGGAGTCACTCCTCCGGAGTCCCCACTCTAGTGCCACTTGCCCTTGTGGCACCCCTGCCCCTCCCAAGGCAAAGCCTGGCCACAGTGCTGGGCCTCAGGGCAGGCTTGGCAGCCTGGGCCCCACCACGTTGCTGCTCAGGCAGCGCTCACGAACCCTGTCCTTGCTGCCTCCAAGGTCCCTTGCCCCTTCTCCCATCCTTCCCCGTCACTCCTGTGGCTCCTGCCCCCAGTCCGCCAGCTCTCTCCCACCCAGCCCGGCTCATCTCTTGCTCTCCCATCTCCTCTAGGCCATGGCTGGAGGTATTGTCCTCATCCTGGCTGTGCTGGGCATTGTTCCGCACCCGCTGAAGGTCGGTGACCAGATAGATCTGGCCACGCAGCAGCTCATGCAGCAGCGTGAAGAGCAGCTGAGGCAGGAGATGATTCGGCTGCAGCAGGAGCTTGATAAGATGACTCAGAAGCTGCAGAGCAGACTTTTCCTGAAAAATATGCTCTTGGCCATGTGGGAGGTGTGGCCCTTTGGGGCCTTGCCTGGAGCCCTCGTGTTGCTCTTTAAGCTCTTCTGGATGGCCACCGAGGTCGATTCCGACGAGTCAGAGAGCAGCAGTGACGAGAGCTCCTCCAGCAGTGAGGAGGAAGAGGAAGCCCCCGTCAATGAATGGGATGTGGGAAGGTTTCTCATGCAGCAAATGCAGGTGCCAGTGCTGCACCTGGCCAAAAGGTGCAAGGTGGTGGAGGCGCTGGTGGGCGACCTGCTCCATGCCTGCCATCTCATCACCTTGAATACTCCTCTGCTACGGCTGGAACAATGCATCGGGGTGGGCAGCGCCTTCGAAGGCTGGAGCTCCCATTGGGACACCGTCTACAGCCTGCTCGTGCCCCTGAAGCCACCAACTGGGCACTGCTTTCACCTGGAGCTGGGCGCTGGTGGGGAGCTGCCGGCGAGGCACGGCCGCGTTCGCGTGGAACTGGAGTGCGTGTGCTTGAGGCAGCAGCTGCTGGGCGACGTGCGGTGCTTCCTGCACCGCCCCGAGGCTGAGCTGGGCAGGAATCAGGGCCCCTGCCTCCTGCAATACCTGTGCAGCCACTCCTACCTGGACGTCGAGAAAACTGCTTGCTGGTTCCAGCTAACAGCGATGAACGCCTGGCTGCTTTTGCCTGCATCACACCGCTGCCGGCTGACGGTGCTGCCCTCTTCCCGCTCCTGCAAGCTCCGTCTGGAAAAGGTCTCCGGGAGGTCCTTGTCCATCGAGATACTGTTTGGCGTGCAGCAAGGCGACTCGAGAGTTTTCCTGACCAGCCAGCAGGCAAGGGCTGGCCTCCCCAGCAGCACAACGTGGCTGGAGAGCTGTGCTGTTCCAGAGATGCTGTTCTTCAGGTTCGTGGCCAGGCAGGCCCCCCAGGACAGTTGCCACCTGACATGTCTGAACCTCTTTGCCCGTCTCCTGGAGGGCACAGGCTTTTCCACCTACTGCTTGAAGACAGTGCTGATGCACCTGCTCACAGTCATACCTCTGTCACGTTGGCACAGAGGACATCTCCTGGAGCGGGTGGATGGCATCCTGCAGTACCTGCAGCGCTGCCTGGAGGACAAACAGCTGCACCACTTCCTCCTAGGCAACGAGAGGGTGCCCAGAGAGGTCCCTCTGCCAGTGGCCTTCCAAACGGCCAGCCCGCTCAACCTCTTCCAGCGCCTGGCGCAGGAGCCGGACGCCCACGCTCAGGCACTGCGTGACTTCAGGCGGCTGCAAGTTCGTCTCAGGAGCCTGTTATAATCATGCTGGAAGAGGGTTCCGGAAATTCAGCAAAAGCACAGTTTGAGCAATGTCACCCGATCCCGCTGAAGACGCCCTTGCAAGGAGGCATGCGACAGAGGCCCTGTGATCACCTGGACAGCCACTGCCCAGCCTTTTCGAGACATCCCATTCCCCACGGGAGCATTAGCCTACGCACAGATTCCAATAGACTAGCCTCTTTTAACGAGCACTCTGTCTGTGAGTGTCAGGGCAACACTGTGTGGGGAATGGGGCCCCATCCCGTCACGGGGATACATGCCCACAAGATTTCCTCAAGTCTGGGAGATGATCGGAACTCACAAACACTAGCACACACCGGGCTGCCCTGTTTGCCCCAGTCCCAGACAGCGAGTTCACAGCAGCAAGCGCGCCGCACAGATGACATTCCCGAGGTGCATCAGATGTACGCTGCACATGCTCAACAGGCAGCGCTAGGGCACCCCTGCCAGCGCTAGCATGGCCAGCAAGGTCTGCGGCAAGTGCTGCGCCCCCAAACATGCATTGCCTGCATCTCGCAGCAAGCTGAAGCGATCGCTCTTTGTAGAGGTAAAGCCCCCATGTGGCGTGGTTGTCTGCAGCGGCAAATCTTTCTGGACAGCGTCATCACAGGGCGCTCTCTGGGCCCTGGAGAGCTCTAGGGCAATTAGGGGGAAGTGACCAACGAGCTCTAGCCCGCGGCCGACCCAGGTACGGCCCCTGAGAGGGAGAGAAGGGAGAGGAGGTATCCCCCCCAGGCAGAGGGGAGTCTCCCGCTCTCTCCATCCTCTGGCCACCAGCACCCCACAGGGAGATGCCTGGGCCTGGGGAGTGCCGGGAGTGTGGTCCTATGAGCGTGCGTGGTAAGAGGCCCCTTCGCTTCACCAAGGTCCCTTCAGCCCCAGGTTAGGCCAGCGGACATGCTCTGGCAACCGCGGAGCAGCTGCCCCATGGGCAACAGCGTGCCAGAGTGGCGGGCCATAGAGTGGCCTCTCCAGCCCCCGTGCCTGCACTTGAGGGGGCAAGTGGTCGCCCCGAGACAGGAGTCATGGGAGAGCTGCTGCTCTCACTGGGGACACCCTTGTTTGGTTCTCAGGCTTGGTTCTCAGGACTTGCAGGGCTAAGACCTGCCTCAGCAGAAGAACTCCAAGAGGAGAAGAAGGAAGGAGGAGGTTTGCAAGGTTCAGAATGAACAAACCCCTCATGGGAAGGAGGACAGGACTTCCTCTAGTTTGTCCCTTCCCAAAGGCTCCTCGTTGTTTGATGACAAGAGCTGGAGCCCATCCGCCTGTCTCGGAAAATATTGAACGTCTCTTTGGAAGTCGAGGAACTCCTTCCACAGACCCTCTTCTTTGTTCTCATAAGGGTTAAGGGCTTTTTTGGGGGTGCTTCTGCCCACTTGATGAGGGGAGGCCACAGGTGCACTGTGCTGCTGCCGCATGGGCTCACAGGTGGTGGGTGCCGGGGCCTCAGCTCTGGCTGCCCATGCGGGACCCCATGCTGAGGCGGGGTGGGGATGACGGCCAGGGCTGGCCGGCTGGCTCTGCAGAGGGGCTGTGCCCCCGTGACAGCGCAGACGACAAGTCACAAAGGGAGGGCGCCGTCACAAGGGCACCCGCAGGCGTCGGCCCCGCAGCGCTGCTGGGCCCCCAGCACTACGGCCTGGGCCAGCCCAGGCTGCAGCAGCCTCTGCAGGGTGAGTGCGGCAGGGGGGCAAGGCTGGGCGGGACGAGGGCTGGGGCACAAACGCTGGCTCCCTCCCGGGGCTTTCTAGCACTGCAGCTAGGGCTGAGCCGCACACAGGAGCGCGTTGGGTGGGGGCGTTGCCGCCTTGGGGGCCAGGGATAGAGGCGTCTGGGGCTCCCAGCGCCCCCGGGTGCCCAGAGACGTGTTGGGCATGTGAGGGGCGCCCACAGCTCTGCAGGACACTGCTCCCCCGGGGGCACAGGGAGTCACTCCTCCGGAGTCCCCACTCTAGTGCCACTTGCCCTTGTGGCACCCCTGCCCCTCCCAAGGCAAAGCCTGGCCACAGTGCTGGGCCTCAGGGCAGGCTTGGCAGCCTGGGCCCCACCACGTTGCTGCTCAGGCGGCGCTCACGAACCCTGTCCTTGCTGCCTCCAAGGTCCCTTGGCCCTTCTCCCATCCTTCCCCTTCACTCCTGTGGCTCCTGCCCCCAGTCCGCCAGCTCTCTCCCACCCAGCCCGGCTCATCTCTTGCTCTCCCATCTCCTCTAGGCCATGGCTGGAGGTATTGTCCTCATCCTGGCTGTGCTGGGCATTGTTCCGCACCCGCTGAAGGTCGGTGACCAGATAGATCTGGCCACGCAGCAGCGGATGCAGCAGCGTGAAGAGCAGCTGAGGCAGGAGATGATTCGGCTGCAGCAGGAGTTTGATAAGATGACTCAGGAGCTGCAGAGCGGACTTTTCCTGAAAAATATGCTCTTGGCCATGTGGGAGGTGTGGCCCTTTGGGGCCTTGCCTGGAGCCCTCGTGTTGCTCTTTGAGCTCTTCTGGATGGCCACCGAGGTCGATTCCGACGAGTCAGAGAGCAGCAGTGACAAGAGCTCCTCCAGCAGTGAGGAGGAAGAGGAAGCCCCCGTCAATGAATGGGATGTGGGAAGGTTTCTCATGCAGCAAATGCAGGTGCCAGTGCTGCACCTGGCCAAAAGGTGCAAGGTGGTGGAGGCGCTGGTGGGCGACCTGCTCCATGCCTGCCATCTCATCACCTTGAATACTCCTCTGCTACGGCTGGAACAATGCATCGGGGTGGGCAGCGCCTTCGAAGGCTGGAGCTCCCATTGGGACACCGTCTACAGCCTGCTCGTGCCCCTGAAGCCACCAACTGGGCACTGCTTTCACCTGGAGCTGGGCGCTGGTGGGGAGCTGCCGGCGAGGCACGGCCGCGTTCGCGTGGAACTGGAGTGCGTGTGCTTGAGGCAGCAGCTGCTGGGCGACGTGCGGTGCTTCCTGCACCGCCCCGAGGCTGAGCTGGGCAGGAATGAGGGCCCCTGCCTCCTGCAATACCTGTGCAGCCACTCCTACCTGGACGTCGAGAAAACTGCTTGCTGGTTCCAGCTAACAGCGATGAACGCCTGGCTGCTTTTGCCTGCATCACACCGCTGCCGGCTGACGGTGCTGCCCTCTTCCCGCTCCTGCAAGCTCCGTCTGGAAAAGGTCTCCGGGAGGTCCTTGTCCATCGAGATACTGTTTGGCGTGCAGCAAGGCGACTCGAGAGTTTTCCTGACCAGCCAGCAGGCAAGGGCTGGCCTCCCCAGCAGCACAACGTGGCTGGAGAGCTGTGCTGTTCCAGAGATGCTGTTCTTCAGGTTCGTGGCCAGGCAGGCCCCCCAGGACAGTTGCCACCTGACATGTCTGAACCTCTTTGCCCGTCTCCTGGAGGGCACAGGCTTTTCCACCTACTGCTTGAAGACAGTGCTGATGCACCTGCTCACAGTCATACCTCTGTCACGTTGGCACAGAGGACATCTCCTGGAGCGGGTGGATGGCATCCTGCAGTACCTGCAGCGCTGCCTGGAGGACAAACAGCTGCACCACTTCCTCCTAGGCAACGAGAGGGTGCCCAGAGAGGTCCCTCTGCCAGTGGCCTTCCAAACGGCCAGCCCGCTCAACCTCTTCCAGCGCCTGGCGCAGGAGCCGGACGCCCACGCTCAGGCACTGCGTGACTTCAGGCGGCTGCAAGTTCGTCTCAGGAGCCTGTTATAATCATGCTGGAAGAGGGTTCCGGAAATTCAGCAAAAGCACAGTTTGAGCAATGTCACCCGATCCCGCTGAAGACGCCCTTGCAAGGAGGCATGCGACAGAGGCCCTGTGATCACCTGGACAGCCACTGCCCAGCCTTTTCGAGACATCCCATTCCCCACGGGAGCATTAGCCTACGCACAGATTCCAATAGACTAGCCTCTTTTAACGAGCACTCTGTCTGTGAGTGTCAGGGCAACACTGTGTGGGGAATGGGGCCCCATCCCGTCACGGGGATACATGCCCACAAGATTTCCTCAAGTCTGGGAGATGATCGGAACTCACAAACACTAGCACACACCGGGCTGCCCTGTTTGCCCCAGTCCCAGACAGCGAGTTCACAGCAGCAAGCGCGCCGCACAGATGACATTCCCGAGGTGCATCAGATGTACGCTGCACATGCTCAACAGGCAGCGCTAGGGCACCCCTGCCAGCGCTAGCATGGCCAGCAAGATTAAGCCTTTGCAGATGTGCTGCACTCAAAGCACGCACACCCGCACCGCAGGCCACGTGTCGGTGAAGTGCTGGCCTGACTGCACATGTGTGACACAACAGCTGCATGCTTATTTGTAGTTGGGATACCTCTGGCAGAAATACAGCCCTTGTGTGTTGGGGAAGACTCACAAGCTGTTTGATAATCATGATATCAAAAGAGCTGCGTCTGCCCCAGTGCTGCAGAAGCCTGGGCTCTTGTTCCACATGCAGTCAGAAGGGGCAGAACGCGGCCAGTCTGTCCAAGACAGGCGAAGCCATTGCAACCCTCTCCCAGCTGACGGGTCTTTGAAAGATTACATTCAAAGGGAGACCATCTAGTCTCTCTGCGTCTCCCATCGCAGGGGTTTGCAGGCTGCAGCCTGACCTTCCCACTGCAAAGCTTCCTTCCCTACAAAAGGCCCAGAGTAATGCTGCATCCCACCACGTGTGCCCTTGGCTTGCTAGTGAGCTAACAGGACTCTTACTGCAGCTGCCCTATGTCCATCAGCCAGGGTCTGTGGAGTTTAGGGACTCTCACAGGGCCGTGCTCTTATGACACCTACTCTTGCCTCTTTCCATAGTGGGCCTGGTAGGGCCCAGCTTGTGCTAGCCATCACTCTCGGCACAGGCCCTATGCAGGGGATAAGCAACGACACTCGCAGCCACCCCCAAAGGCAGCGCAAGATGCCAATGCCAGCCAGGAGTGCAAGTACAGGGTGCAGCAACAGGTGCAATCAGTTGCTGCATGTCTGCCAAAGCTGCCCACTTATACTGCTAACGTGCTTTTCAGGGAAGCGGCCACCTTCACAATCTGCTCTCACTGATGAGCCGCCCAGAGCAGCACTCCATGACCTCGGCATCGGCCTTCATGCTGGAACCTCATTGCTTTGGGCACAGCTCTCACCCGTGTCATGCTACAGATGGGCTTCAGGTGCCGCAGGCTGCTGCACCATCTGAGGCATCGCTTTGCACACATCCCTGAGCAGTGTCCATGCTCCCCTCCAGTTCCACCCGCGGGCCATTGCTCTGGCAGCCCCATACGCCTGCCTCTGGGCCCCAGCACCAGCAGCAGATGACCCCATCTTCCCCAAGCAGCCCTGCCAGAGCTCACACAGACCCTGTACCCTCTGTGTTGGCGAATGCTGCCTCCCTACGGCCAGCTCCCTCCATTGGGGCCGCTGCCTTGCGGACGACTGTTAGGGTCGTTACCTCGCAGACGGCCATTAGGGCTGTTACCTCACAGACAGCCGTTAGCGCCGCCGCCCTGCGGACGGCCGTTAGGGCCGCTGCCTCGCGGGCGGCCGTTAGGGCCCTTACCTCAGGGACAGCGGTTAGCGCCGCCGCCCTGCGGACGGCCGTTAGGGCCCTTACGTCAGGGACGGCCGTTAGGGCCGTTACCTCACGCGGATGACGGCCAGGGCTGGCCGGCTGGCTCTGCAGAGGGGCTGTGCCCCCGTGACAGCGCAGACGACAAGTCACAAAGGGAGGGCGCCGTCACAAGGGCACCCGCAGGCGTCGGCCCCGCAGCGCTGCTGGGCCCCCAGCACTACGGCCTGGGCCAGCCCAGGCTGCAGCAGCCTCTGCAGGGTGAGTGCGGCAGGGGGGCAAGGCTGGGCGGGACGAGGGCTGGGGCACAAACGCTGGCTCCCTCCCGGGGCTTTCTAGCACTGCAGCTAGGGCTGAGCCGCACACAGGAGCGCGTTGGGTGGGGGCGTTGCCGCCTTGGGGGCCAGGGATAGAGGCGTCTGGGGCTCCCAGCGCCCCCGGGTGCCCAGAGACGTGTTGGGCATGTGAGGGGCGCCCACAGCTCTGCAGGACACTGCTCCCCCGGGGGCACAGGGAGTCACTCCTCCGGAGTCCCCACTCTAGTGCCACTTGCCCTTGTGGCACCCCTGCCCCTCCCAAGGCAAAGCCTGGCCACAGTGCTGGGCCTCAGGGCAGGCTTGGCAGCCTGGGCCCCACCACGTTGCTGCTCAGGCAGCGCTCACGAACCCTGTCCTTGCTGCCTCCAAGGTCCCTTGGCCCTTCTCCCATCCTTCCCCTTCACTCCTGTGGCTCCTGCCCCCAGTCCGCCAGCTCTCTCCCACCCAGCCCGGCTCATCTCTTGCTCTCCCATCTCCTCTAGGCCATGGCTGGAGGTATTGTCCTCATCCTGGCTGTGCTGGGCATTGTTCCGCACCCGCTGAAGGTCGGTGACCAGATAGATCTGGCCACGCAGCAGCGGATGCAGCAGCGTGAAGAGCAGCTGAGGCAGGAGATGATTCGGCTGCAGCAGGAGTTTGATAAGATGACTCAGGAGCTGCAGAGCGGACTTTTCCTGAAAAATATGCTCTTGGCCATGTGGGAGGTGTGGCCCTTTGGGGCCTTGCCTGGAGCCCTCGTGTTGCTCTTTGAGCTCTTCTGGATGGCCACCGAGGTCGATTCCGACGAGTCAGAGAGCAGCAGTGACGAGAGCTCCTCCAGCAGTGAGGAGGAAGAGGAAGCCCCCGTCAATGAATGGGATGTGGGAAGGTTTCTCATGCAGCAAATGCAGGTGCCAGTGCTGCACCTGGCCAAAAGGTGCAAGGTGGTGGAGGTGCTGGTGGGCGACCTGCTCCATGCCTGCCATCTCATCACCTTGAATACTCCTCTGCTACGGCTGGAACAATGCATCGGGGTGGGCAGCGCCTTCGAAGGCTGGAGCTCCCATTGGGACACCGTCTACAGCCTGCTCGTGCCCCTGAAGCCACCAACTGGGCACTGCTTTCACCTGGAGCTGGGCGCTGGTGGGGAGCTGCCGGCGAGGCACGGCCGCGTTCGCGTGGAACTGGAGTGCGTGTGCTTGAGGCAGCAGCTGCTGGGCGACGTGCGGTGCTTCCTGCACCGCCCCGAGGCTGAGCTGGGCAGGAATGAGGGCCCCTGCCTCCTGCAATACCTGTGCAGCCACTCCTACCTGGACGTCGAGAAAACTGCCCGCTGGTTCCAGCTAACAGCGATGAACGCCTGGCTGCTTTTGCCTGCATCACACCGCTGCCGGCTGACGGTGCTGCCCTCTTCCCGCTCCTGCAAGCTCCGTCTGGAAAAGGTCTCCGGGAGGTCCTTGTCCATCGAGATACTGTTTGGCGTGCAGCAAGGCGACTCGAGAGTTTTCCTGACCAGCCAGCAGGCAAGGGCTGGCCTCCCCAGCAGCACAACGTGGCTGGAGAGCTGTGCTGTTCCAGAGATGCTGTTCTTCAGGTTCGTGGCCAGGCAGGCCCCCCAGGACAGTTGCCACCTGACATGTCTGAACCTCTTTGCCCGTCTCCTGGAGGGCACAGGCTTTTCCACCTACTGCTTGAAGACAGTGCTGATGCACCTGCTCACAGTCATACCTCTGTCACGTTGGCACAGAGGACATCTCCTGGAGCGGGTGGATGGCATCCTGCAGTACCTGCAGCGCTGCCTGGAGGACAAACAGCTGCACCACTTCCTCCTAGGCAACGAGAGGGTGCCCAGAGAGGTCCCTCTGCCAGTGGCCTTCCAAACGGCCAGCCCGCTCAACCTCTTCCAGCGCCTGGCGCAGGAGCCGGACGCCCACGCTCAGGCACTGCGTGACTTCAGGCGGCTGCAAGTTCGTCTCAGGAGCCTGTTATAATCATGCTGGAAGAGGGTTCCGGAAATTCAGCAAAAGCACAGTTTGAGCAATGTCACCCGATCCCGCTGAAGACGCCCTTGCAAGGAGGCATGCGACAGAGGCCCTGTGATCACCTGGACAGCCACTGCCCAGCCTTTTCGAGACATCCCATTCCCCACGGGAGCATTAGCCTACGCACAGATTCCAATAGACTAGCCTCTTTTAACGAGCACTCTGTCTGTGAGTGTCAGGGCAACACTGTGTGGGGAATGGGGCCCCATCCCGTCACGGGGATACATGCCCACAAGATTTCCTCAAGTCTGGGAGATGATCGGAACTCACAAACACTAGCACACACCGGGCTGCCCTGTTTGCCCCAGTCCCAGACAGCGAGTTCACAGCAGCAAGCGCGCCGCACAGATGACATTCCCGAGGTGCATCAGATGTACGCTGCACATGCTCAACAGGCAGCGCTAGGGCACCCCTGCCAGCGCTAGCATGGCCAGCAAGATTAAGCCTTTGCAGATGTGCTGCACTCAAAGCACGCACACCCGCACCGCAGGCCACGTGTCGGTGAAGTGCTGGCCTGACTGCACATGTGTGACACAACAGCTGCATGCTTATTTGTAGTTGGGATACCTCTGGCAGAAATACAGCCCTTGTGTGTTGGGGAAGACTCACAAGCTGTTTGATAATCATGATATCAAAAGAGCTGCGTCTGCCCCAGTGCTGCAGAAGCCTGGGCTCTTGTTCCACATGCAGTCAGAAGGGGCAGAACGCGGCCAGTCTGTCCAAGACAGGCGAAGCCATTGCAACCCTCTCCCAGCTGACGGGTCTTTGAAAGATTACATTCAAAGGGAGACCATCTAGTCTCTCTGCGTCTCCCATCGCAGGGGTTTGCAGGCTGCAGCCTGACCTTCCCACTGCAAAGCTTCCTTCCCTACAAAAGGCCCAGAGTAATGCTGCATCCCACCACGTGTGCCCTTGGCTTGCTAGTGAGCTAACAGGACTCTTACTGCAGCTGCCCTATGTCCATCAGCCAGGGTCTGTGGAGTTTAGGGACTCTCACAGGGCCGTGCTCTTATGACACCTACTCTTGCCTCTTTCCATAGTGGGCCTGGTAGGGCCCAGCTTGTGCTAGCCATCACTCTCGGCACAGGCCCTATGCAGGGGATAAGCAACGACACTCGCAGCCACCCCCAAAGGCAGCGCAAGATGCCAATGCCAGCCAGGAGTGCAAGTACAGGGTGCAGCAACAGGTGCAATCAGTTGCTGCATGTCTGCCAAAGCTGCCCACTTATACTGCTAACGTGCTTTTCAGGGAAGCGGCCACCTTCACAATCTGCTCTCACTGATGAGCCGCCCAGAGCAGCACTCCATGACCTCGGCATCGGCCTTCATGCTGGAACCTCATTGCTTTGGGCACAGCTCTCACCCGTGTCATGCTACAGATGGGCTTCAGGTGCCGCAGGCTGCTGCACCATCTGAGGCATCGCTTTGCACACATCCCTGAGCAGTGTCCATGCTCCCCTCCAGTTCCACCCGCGGGCCATTGCTCTGGCAGCCCCATACGCCTGCCTCTGGGCCCCAGCACCAGCAGCAGATGACCCCATCTTCCCCAAGCAGCCCTGCCAGAGCTCACACAGACCCTGTACCCTCTGTGTTGGCGAATGCTGCCTCCCTACGGCCAGCTCCCTCCATTGGGGCCGCTGCCTTGCGGACGACTGTTAGGGTCGTTACCTCGCAGACGGCCATTAGGGCTGTTACCTCACAGACAGCCGTTAGCGCCGCCGCCCTGCGGACGGCCGTTAGGGCCGCTGCCTCGCGGGCGGCCGTTAGGGCCCTTACCTCAGGGACAGCGGTTAGCGCCGCCGCCCTGCGGACGGCCGTTAGGGCCCTTACGTCAGGGACGGCCGTTAGGGCCGTTACCTCACGCGGATGACGGCCAGGGCTGGCCGGCTGGCTCTGCAGAGGGGCTGTGCCCCCGTGACAGCGCAGACGACAAGTCACAAAGGGAGGGCGCCGTCACAAGGGCACCCGCAGGCGTCGGCCCCGCAGCGCTGCTGGGCCCCCAGCACTACGGCCTGGGCCAGCCCAGGCTGCAGCAGCCTCTGCAGGGTGAGTGCGGCAGGGGGGCAAGGCTGGGCGGGACGAGGGCTGGGGCACAAACGCTGGCTCCCTCCCGGGGCTTTCTAGCACTGCAGCTAGGGCTGAGCCGCACACAGGAGCGCGTTGGGTGGGGGCGTTGCCGCCTTGGGGGCCAGGGATAGAGGCGTCTGGGGCTCCCAGCGCCCCCGGGTGCCCAGAGACGTGTTGGGCATGTGAGGGGCGCCCACAGCTCTGCAGGACACTGCTCCCCCGGGGGCACAGGGAGTCACTCCTCCGGAGTCCCCACTCTAGTGCCACTTGCCCTTGTGGCACCCCTGCCCCTCCCAAGGCAAAGCCTGGCCACAGTGCTGGGCCTCAGGGCAGGCTTGGCAGCCTGGGCCCCACCACGTTGCTGCTCAGGCAGCGCTCACGAACCCTGTCCTTGCTGCCTCCAAGGTCCCTTGGCCCTTCTCCCATCCTTCCCCTTCACTCCTGTGGCTCCTGCCCCCAGTCCGCCAGCTCTCTCCCACCCAGCCCGGCTCATCTCTTGCTCTCCCATCTCCTCTAGGCCATGGCTGGAGGTATTGTCCTCATCCTGGCTGTGCTGGGCATTGTTCCGCACCCGCTGAAGGTCGGTGACCAGATAGATCTGGCCACGCAGCAGCGGATGCAGCAGCGTGAAGAGCAGCTGAGGCAGGAGATGATTCGGCTGCAGCAGGAGTTTGATAAGATGACTCAGGAGCTGCAGAGCGGACTTTTCCTGAAAAATATGCTCTTGGCCATGTGGGAGGTGTGGCCCTTTGGGGCCTTGCCTGGAGCCCTCGTGTTGCTCTTTGAGCTCTTCTGGATGGCCACCGAGGTCGATTCCGACGAGTCAGAGAGCAGCAGTGACGAGAGCTCCTCCAGCAGTGAGGAGGAAGAGGAAGCCCCCGTCAATGAATGGGATGTGGGAAGGTTTCTCATGCAGCAAATGCAGGTGCCAGTGCTGCACCTGGCCAAAAGGTGCAAGGTGGTGGAGGTGCTGGTGGGCGACCTGCTCCATGCCTGCCATCTCATCACCTTGAATACTCCTCTGCTACGGCTGGAACAATGCATCGGGGTGGGCAGCGCCTTCGAAGGCTGGAGCTCCCATTGGGACACCGTCTACAGCCTGCTCGTGCCCCTGAAGCCACCAACTGGGCACTGCTTTCACCTGGAGCTGGGCGCTGGTGGGGAGCTGCCGGCGAGGCACGGCCGCGTTCGCGTGGAACTGGAGTGCGTGTGCTTGAGGCAGCAGCTGCTGGGCGACGTGCGGTGCTTCCTGCACCGCCCCGAGGCTGAGCTGGGCAGGAATCAGGGCCCCTGCCTCCTGCAATACCTGTGCAGCCACTCCTACCTGGACGTCGAGAAAACTGCCCGCTGGTTCCAGCTAACAGCGATGAACGCCTGGCTGCTTTTGCCTGCATCACACCGCTGCCGGCTGACGGTGCTGCCCTCTTCCCGCTCCTGCAAGCTCCGTCTGGAAAAGGTCTCCGGGAGGTCCTTGTCCATCGAGATACTGTTTGGCGTGCAGCAAGGCGACTCGAGAGTTTTCCTGACCAGCCAGCAGGCAAGGGCTGGCCTCCCCAGCAGCACAACGTGGCTGGAGAGCTGTGCTGTTCCAGAGATGCTGTTCTTCAGGTTCGTGGCCAGGCAGGCCCCCCAGGACAGTTGCCACCTGACATGTCTGAACCTCTTTGCCCGTCTCCTGGAGGGCACAGGCTTTTCCACCTACTGCTTGAAGACAGTGCTGATGCACCTGCTCACAGTCATACCTCTGTCACGTTGGCACAGAGGACATCTCCTGGAGCGGGTGGATGGCATCCTGCAGTACCTGCAGCGCTGCCTGGAGGACAAACAGCTGCACCACTTCCTCCTAGGCAACGAGAGGGTGCCCAGAGAGGTCCCTCTGCCAGTGGCCTTCCAAACGGCCAGCCCGCTCAACCTCTTCCAGCGCCTGGCGCAGGAGCCGGACGCCCACGCTCAGGCACTGCGTGACTTCAGGCGGCTGCAAGTTCGTCTCAGGAGCCTGTTATAATCATGCTGGAAGAGGGTTCCGGAAATTCAGCAAAAGCACAGTTTGAGCAATGTCACCCGATCCCGCTGAAGACGCCCTTGCAAGGAGGCATGCGACAGAGGCCCTGTGATCACCTGGACAGCCACTGCCCAGCCTTTTCGAGACATCCCATTCCCCACGGGAGCATTAGCCTACGCACAGATTCCAATAGACTAGCCTCTTTTAACGAGCACTCTGTCTGTGAGTGTCAGGGCAACACTGTGTGGGGAATGGGGCCCCATCCCGTCACGGGGATACATGCCCACAAGATTTCCTCAAGTCTGGGAGATGATCGGAACTCACAAACACTAGCACACACCGGGCTGCCCTGTTTGCCCCAGTCCCAGACAGCGAGTTCACAGCAGCAAGCGCGCCGCACAGATGACATTCCCGAGGTGCATCAGATGTACGCTGCACATGCTCAACAGGCAGCGCTAGGGCACCCCTGCCAGCGCTAGCATGGCCAGCAAGGTCTGCGGCAAGTGCTGCGCCCCCAAACATGCATTGCCTGCATCTCGCAGCAAGCTGAAGCGATCGCTCTTTGTAGAGGTAAAGCCCCATGTGGTGTGGTTGTCTGCAGCGGCAAATCTTTCTGGACAGCGTCATCACAGGGCGCTCTCTGGGCCCTGGAGAGCTCTAGGGCAATTAGGGGGAAGTGACCAACGAGCTCTAGCCCACGGCCGACCCAGGTACAGCCCCTGAGAGGGAGAGAAGGGAGAGGAGGTATCCCCCCCCAGGCAGAGGGGAGTCTCCCGCTCTCTCCATCCTCTGGCCACCAGCACCCCACAGGGAGATGCCTGGGCCTGGGGAGTGCCGGGAGTGTGGTCCTATGAGCGTGCGTGGTAAGAGGCCCCTTCGCTTCACCAAGGTCCCTTCAGCCCCAGGTTAGGCCAGCGGACATGCTCTGGCAACCGCGGAGCAGCTGCCCCACAGGCAACAGCGTGCCAGAGTGGCGGGCCATAGAGTGGCCTCTCCAGCCCCCGTGCCTGCACTTGAGGGGGCAAGTGGTCGCCCCGAGACAGGAGTCATGGGAGAGCTGCTGCTCTCACTGGGGACACCCTTGTTTGGTTCTCAGGCTTGGTTCTCAGGACTTGCAGGGCTAAGACCTGCCTCAGCAGAAGAACTCCAAGAGGAGAAGAAGGAAGGAGGAGGTTTGCAAGGTTCAGAATGAACAAACCCCTCATGGGAAGGAGGACAGGACTTCCTCTAGTTTGTCCCTTCCCAAAGGCTCCTCGTTGTTTGATGACAAGAGCTGGAGCCCATCCGCCTGTCTCGGAAAATATTGAACGTCTCTTTGGAAGTCGAGGAACTCCTTCCACAGACCCTCTTCTTTGTTCTCATAAGGGTTAAGGGCTTTTTTGGGGGTGCTTCTGCCCACTTGATGAGGGGAGGCCACAGGTGCACTGTGCTGCTGCTGCATGGGCTCACAGGTGGTGGGTGCCGGGGCCTCAGCTCTGGCTGCCCATGCGGGACCCCATGCTGAGGCGGGGTGGGGATGACGGCCAGGGCTGGCCGGCTGGCTCTGCAGAGGGGCTGTGCCCCCGTGACAGCGCAGACGACAAGTCACAAAGGGAGGGCGCCGTCACAAGGGCACCCGCAGGCGTCGGCCCCGCAGCGCTGCTGGGCCCCCAGCACTACGGCCTGGGCCAGCCCAGGCTGCAGCAGCCTCTGCAGGGTGAGTGCGGCAGGGGGGCAAGGCTGGGCGGGACGAGGGCTGGGGCACAAACGCTGGCTCCCTCCCGGGGCTTTCTAGCACTGCAGCTAGGGCTGAGCTGCACACAGGAGCGCGTTGGGTGGGGGCGTTGCCGCCTTGGGGGCCAGGGATAGAGGCGTCTGGGGCTCCCAGCGCCCCCGGGTGCCCAGAGACGTGTTGGGCATGTGAGGGGCGCCCACAGCTCTGCAGGACACTGCTCCCCCGGGGGCACAGGGAGTCACTCCTCCGGAGTCCCCACTCTAGTGCCACTTGCCCTTGTGGCACCCCTGCCCCTCCCAAGGCAAAGCCTGGCCACAGTGCTGGGCCTCAGGGCAGGCTTGGCAGCCTGGGCCCCACCACGTTGCTGCTCAGGCAGCGCTCACGAACCCTGTCCTTGCTGCCTCCAAGGTCCCTTGGCCCTTCTCCCATCCTTCCCCTTCACTCCTGTGGCTCCTGCCCCCAGTCCACCAGCTCTCTCCCACCCAGCCCGGCTCATCTCTTGCTCTCCCATCTCCTCTAGGCCATGGCTGGAGGTATTGTCCTCATCCTGGCTGTGCTGGGCATTGTTCCGCACCCGCTGAAGGTCGGTGACCAGATAGATCTGGCCACGCAGCAGCGGATGCAGCAGCGTGAAGAGCAGCTGAGGCAGGAGATGATTCGGCTGCAGCAGGAGTTTGATAAGATGACTCAGGAGCTGCAGAGTGGACTTTTCCTGAAAAATATGCTCTTGGCCATGTGGGAGGTGTGGCCCTTTGGGGCCTTGCCTGGAGCCCTCGTGTTGCTCTTTAAGCTCTTCTGGATGGCCACCGAGGTCGATTCCGACGAGTCAGAGAGCAGCAGTGACGAGAGCTCCTCCAGCAGTGAGGAGGAAGAGGAAGCCCCCGTCAATGAATGGGATGTGGGAAGGTTTCTCATGCAGCAAATGCAGGTGCCAGTGCTGCACCTGGCCAAAAGGTGCAAGGTGGTGGAGGCGCTGGTGGGCGACCTGCTCCATGCCTGCCATCTCATCACCTTGAATACTCCTCTGCTACGGCTGGAACAATGCATCGGGGTGGGCAGCGCCTTCGAAGGCTGGAGCTCCCATTGGGACACCGTCTACAGCCTGCTCGTGCCCCTGAAGCCACCAACTGGGCACTGCTTTCACCTGGAGCTGGGCGCTGGTGGGGAGCTGCCGGCGAGGCACGGCCGCGTTCGCGTGGAACTGGAGTGCGTGTGCTTGAGGCAGCAGCTGCTGGGCGACGTGCGGTGCTTCCTGCACCGCCCCGAGGCTGAGCTGGGCAGGAATCAGGGCCCCTGCCTCCTGCAATACCTGTGCAGCCACTCCTACCTGGACGTCGAGAAAACTGCCTGCTGGTTCCAGCTAACAGCGATGAACGCCTGGCTGCTTTTGCCTGCATCACACCGCTGCCGGCTGACGGTGCTGCCCTCTTCCCGCTCCTGCAAGCTCCGTCTGGAAAAGGTCTCCGGGAGGTCCTTGTCCATCGAGATACTGTTTGGCGTGCAGCAAGGCGACTCGAGAGTTTTCCTGACCAGCCAGCAGGCAAGGGCTGGCCTCCCCAGCAGCACAACGTGGCTGGAGAGCTGTGCTGTTCCAGAGATGCTGTTCTTCAGGTTCGTGGCCAGGCAGGCCCCCCAGGACAGTTGCCACCTGACATGTCTGAACCTCTTTGCCCGTCTCCTGGAGGGCACAGGCTTTTCCACCTACTGCTTGAAGACAGTGCTGATGCACCTGCTCACAGTCATACCTCTGTCACGTTGGCACAGAGGACATCTCCTGGAGCGGGTGGATGGCATCCTGCAGTACCTGCAGCGCTGCCTGGAGGACAAACAGCTGCACCACTTCCTCCTAGGCAACGAGAGGGTGCCCAGAGAGGTCCCTCTGCCAGTGGCCTTCCAAACGGCCAGCCCGCTCAACCTCTTCCAGCGCCTGGCGCAGGAGCCGGACGCCCACGCTCAGGCACTGCGTGACTTCAGGCGGCTGCAAGTTCGTCTCAGGAGCCTGTTATAATCATGCTGGAAGAGGGTTCCGGAAATTCAGCAAAAGCACAGTTTGAGCAATGTCACCCGATCCCGCTGAAGACGCCCTTGCAAGGAGGCATGCGACAGAGGCCCTGTGATCACCTGGACAGCCACTGCCCAGCCTTTTCGAGACATCCCATTCCCCACGGGAGCATTAGCCTACGCACAGATTCCAATAGACTAGCCTCTTTTAACGAGCACTCTGTCTGTGAGTGTCAGGGCAACACTGTGTGGGGAATGGGGCCCCATCCCGTCACGGGGATACATGCCCACAAGATTTCCTCAAGTCTGGGAGATGATCGGAACTCACAAACACTAGCACACACCGGGCTGCCCTGTTTGCCCCAGTCCCAGACAGCGAGTTCACAGCAGCAAGCGCGCCGCACAGATGACATTCCCGAGGTGCATCAGATGTACGCTGCACATGCTCAACAGGCAGCGCTAGGGCACCCCTGCCAGCGCTAGCATGGCCAGCAAGGTCTGCGGCAAGTGCTGCGCCCCCAAACATGCATTGCCTGCATCTCGCAGCAAGCTGAAGCGATCGCTCTTTGTAGAGGTAAAGCCCCATGTGGTGTGGTTGTCTGCAGCGGCAAATCTTTCTGGACAGCGTCATCACAGGGTGCTCTCTGGGCCCTGGAGAGCTCTAGGGCAATTAGGGGGAAGTGACCAACGAGCTCTAGCCCACGGCCGACCCAGGTACGGCCCCTGAGAGGGAGAGAAGGGAGAGGAGGTATCCCCCCCAGGCAGAGGGGAGTCTCCCGCTCTCTCCATCCTCTGGCCACCAGCACCCCACAGGGAGATGCCTGGGCCTGGGGAGTGCCGGGAGTGTGGTCCTATGAGCGTGCGTGGTAAGAGGCCCCTTCGCTTCACCAAGGTCCCTTCAGCCCCAGGTTAGGCCAGCGGACATGCTCTGGCAACCGCGGAGCAGCTGCCCCACAGGCAACAGCGTGCCAGAGTGGCGGGCCATAGAGTGGCCTCTCCAGCCCCCGTGCCTGCACTTGAGGGGGCAAGTGGTCGCCCCGAGACAGGAGTCATGGGAGAGCTGCTGCTCTCACTGGGGACACCCTTGTTTGGTTCTCAGGCTTGGTTCTCAGGACTTGCAGGGCTAAGACCTGCCTCAGCAGAAGAACTCCAAGAGGAGAAGAAGGAAGGAGGAGGTTTGCAAGGTTCAGAATGAACAAACCCCTCATGGGAAGGAGGACAGGACTTCCTCTAGTTTGTCCCTTCCCAAAGGCTCCTCGTTGTTTGATGACAAGAGCTGGAGCCCATCCGCCTGTCTCGGAAAATATTGAACGTCTCTTTGGAAGTCGAGGAACTCCTTCCACAGACCCTCTTCTTTGTTCTCATAAGGGTTAAGGGCTTTTTTGGGGGTGCTTCTGCCCACTTGATGAGGGGAGGCCACAGGTGCACTGTGCTGCTGCTGCATGGGCTCACAGGTGGTGGGTGCCGGGGCCTCAGCTCTGGCTGCCCATGCGGGACCCCATGCTGAGGCGGGGTGGGGATGACGGCCAGGGCTGGCCGGCTGGCTCTGCAGAGGGGCTGTGCCCCCGTGACAGCGCAGACGACAAGTCACAAAGGGAGGGCGCCGTCACAAGGGCACCCGCAGGCGTCGGCCCCGCAGCGCTGCTGGGCCCCCAGCACTACGGCCTGGGCCAGCCCAGGCTGCAGCAGCCTCTGCAGGGTGAGTGCGGCAGGGGGGCAAGGCTGGGCGGGACGAGGGCTGGGGCACAAACGCTGGCTCCCTCCCGGGGCTTTCTAGCACTGCAGCTAGGGCTGAGCCGCACACAGGAGCGCGTTGGGTGGGGGCGTTGCCGCCTTGGGGGCCAGGGATAGAGGCGTCTGGGGCTCCCAGCGCCCCCGGGTGCCCAGAGACGTGTTGGGCATGTGAGGGGCGCCCACAGCTCTGCAGGACACTGCTCCCCCGGGGGCACAGGGAGTCACTCCTCCGGAGTCCCCACTCTAGTGCCACTTGCCCTTGTGGCACCCCTGCCCCTCCCAAGGCAAAGCCTGGCCACAGTGCTGGGCCTCAGGGCAGGCTTGGCAGCCTGGGCCCCACCACGTTGCTGCTCAGGCAGCGCTCACGAACCCTGTCCTTGCTGCCTCCAAGGTCCCTTGCCCCTTCTCCCATCCTTCCCCTTCACTCCTGTGGCTCCTGCCCCCAGTCCGCCAGCTCTCTCCCACCCAGCCCGGCTCATCTCTTGCTCTCCCATCTCCTCTAGGCCATGGCTGGAGGTATTGTCCTCATCCTGGCTGTGCTGGGCATTGTTCCGCACCCGCTGAAGGTCGGTGACCAGATAGATCTGGCCACGCAGCAGCGGATGCAGCAGCGTGAAGAGCAGCTGAGGCAGGAGATGATTCGGCTGCAGCAGGAGTTTGATAAGATGACTCAGGAGCTGCAGAGTGGACTTTTCCTGAAAAATATGCTCTTGGCCATGTGGGAGGTGTGGCCCTTTGGGGCCTTGCCTGGAGCCCTCGTGTTGCTCTTTAAGCTCTTCTGGATGGCCACCGAGGTCGATTCCGACGAGTCAGAGAGCAGCAGTGACGAGAGCTCCTCCAGCAGTGAGGAGGAAGAGGAAGCCCCCGTCAATGAATGGGATGTGGGAAGGTTTCTCATGCAGCAAATGCAGGTGCCAGTGCTGCACCTGGCCAAAAGGTGCAAGGTGGTGGAGGCGCTGGTGGGCGACCTGCTCCATGCCTGCCATCTCATCACCTTGAATACTCCTCTGCTACGGCTGGAACAATGCATCGGGGTGGGCAGCGCCTTCGAAGGCTGGAGCTCCCATTGGGACACCGTCTACAGCCTGCTCGTGCCCCTGAAGCCACCAACTGGGCACTGCTTTCACCTGGAGCTGGGCGCTGGTGGGGAGCTGCCGGCGAGGCACGGCCGCGTTCGCGTGGAACTGGAGTGCGTGTGCTTGAGGCAGCAGCTGCTGGGCGACGTGCGGTGCTTCCTGCACCGCCCCGAGGCTGAGCTGGGCAGGAATCAGGGCCCCTGCCTCCTGCAATACCTGTGCAGCCACTCCTACCTGGACGTCGAGAAAACTGCCTGCTGGTTCCAGCTAACAGCGATGAACGCCTGGCTGCTTTTGCCTGCATCACACCGCTGCCGGCTGACGGTGCTGCCCTCTTCCCGCTCCTGCAAGCTCCGTCTGGAAAAGGTCTCCGGGAGGTCCTTGTCCATCGAGATACTGTTTGGCGTGCAGCAAGGCGACTCGAGAGTTTTCCTGACCAGCCAGCAGGCAAGGGCTGGCCTCCCCAGCAGCACAACGTGGCTGGAGAGCTGTGCTGTTCCAGAGATGCTGTTCTTCAGGTTCGTGGCCAGGCAGGCCCCCCAGGACAGTTGCCACCTGACATGTCTGAACCTCTTTGCCCGTCTCCTGGAGGGCACAGGCTTTTCCACCTACTGCTTGAAGACAGTGCTGATGCACCTGCTCACAGTCATACCTCTGTCACGTTGGCACAGAGGACATCTCCTGGAGCGGGTGGATGGCATCCTGCAGTACCTGCAGCGCTGCCTGGAGGACAAACAGCTGCACCACTTCCTCCTAGGCAACGAGAGGGTGCCCAGAGAGGTCCCTCTGCCAGTGGCCTTCCAAACGGCCAGCCCGCTCAACCTCTTCCAGCGCCTGGCGCAGGAGCCGGACGCCCACGCTCAGGCACTGCGTGACTTCAGGCGGCTGCAAGTTCGTCTCAGGAGCCTGTTATAATCATGCTGGAAGAGGGTTCCGGAAATTCAGCAAAAGCACAGTTTGAGCAATGTCACCCGATCCCGCTGAAGACGCCCTTGCAAGGAGGCATGCGACAGAGGCCCTGTGATCACCTGGACAGCCACTGCCCAGCCTTTTCGAGACATCCCATTCCCCACGGGAGCATTAGCCTACGCACAGATTCCAATAGACTAGCCTCTTTTAACGAGCACTCTGTCTGTGAGTGTCAGGGCAACACTGTGTGGGGAATGGGGCCCCATCCCGTCACGGGGATACATGCCCACAAGATTTCCTCAAGTCTGGGAGATGATCGGAACTCACAAACACTAGCACACACCGGGCTGCCCTGTTTGCCCCAGTCCCAGACAGCGAGTTCACAGCAGCAAGCGCGCCGCACAGATGACATTCCCGAGGTGCATCAGATGTACGCTGCACATGCTCAACAGGCAGCGCTAGGGCACCCCTGCCAGCGCTAGCATGGCCAGCAAGGTCTGCGGCAAGTGCTGCGCCCCCAAACATGCATTGCCTGCATCTCGCAGCAAGCTGAAGCGATCGCTCTTTGTAGAGGTAAAGCCCCCATGTGGCGTGGTTGTCTGCAGCGGCAAATCTTTCTGGATAGCGTCATCACAGGGCGCTCTCTGGTCCCTGGAGAGCTCTAGGGCAATTAGGGGGAAGTGACCAACGAGCTCTAGCCCGCGGCCGACCCAGGTACGGCCCCTGAGAGGGAGAGAAGGGAGAGGAGGTATCCCCCCCAGGCAGAGGGGAGTCTCCCGCTCTCTCCATCCTCTGGCCACCAGCACCCCACAGGGAGATGCCTGGGCCTGGGGAGTGCTGGGAGTGTGGTCCTATGAGCGTGCGTGGTAAGAGGCCCCTTCGCTTCACCAAGGTCCCTTCAGCCCCAGGTTAGGCCAGCGGACATGCTCTGGCAACCGCGGAGCAGCTGCCCCATGGGCAACAGCGTGCCAGAGTGGCGGGCCATAGAGTGGCCTCTCCAGCCCCCGTGCCTGCACTTGAGGGGGCAAGTGGTCGCCCCGAGACAGGAGTCATGGGAGAGCTGCTGCTCTCACTGGGGACACCCTTGTTTGGTTCTCAGGCTTGGTTCTCAGGACTTGCAGGGCTAAGACCTGCCTCAGCAGAAGAACTCCAAGAGGAGAAGAAGGAAGGAGGAGGTTTGCAAGGTTCAGAATGAACAAACCCCTCATGGGAAGGAGGACAGGACTTCCTCTAGTTTGTCCCTTCCCAAAGGCTCCTCGTTGTTTGATGACAAGAGCTGGAGCCCATCCGCCTGTCTCGGAAAATATTGAACGTCTCTTTGGAAGTCGAGGAACTCCTTCCACAGACCCTCTTCTTTGTTCTCATAAGGGTTAAGGGCTTTTTTGGGGGTGCTTCTGCCCACTTGATGAGGGGAGGCCACAGGTGCACTGTGCTGCTGCTGCATGGGCTCACAGGTGGTGGGTGCCGGGGCCTCAGCTCTGGCTGCCCATGCGGGACCCCATGCTGAGGCGGGGTGGGGATGACGGCCAGGGCTGGCCGGCTGGCTCTGCAGAGGGGCTGTGCCCCCGTGACAGCGCAGACAACAAGTCACAAAGGGAGGGCGCCGTCACAAGGGCACCCGCAGGCGTCGGCCCCGCAGCGCTGCTGGGCCCCCAGCACTACGGCCTGGGCCAGCCCAGGCTGCAGCAGCCTCTGCAGGGTGAGTGCGGCAGGGGGGCAAGGCTGGGCGGGACGAGGGCTGGGGCACAAACGCTGGCTCCCTCCCGGGGCTTTCTAGCACTGCAGCTAGGGCTGAGCCGCACACAGGAGCGCGTTGGGTGGGGGCGTTGCCGCCTTGGGGGCCAGGGATAGAGGCGTCTGGGGCTCCCAGCGCCCCCGGGTGCCCAGAGACGTGTTGGGCATGTGAGGGGCGCCCACAGCTCTGCAGGACACTGCTCCCCCGGGGGCACAGGGAGTCACTCCTCCGGAGTCCCCACTCTAGTGCCACTTGCCCTTGTGGCACCCCTGCCCCTCCCAAGGCAAAGCCTGGCCACAGTGCTGGGCCTCAGGGCAGGCTTGGCAGCCTGGGCCCCACCACGTTGCTGCTCAGGCAGCGCTCACGAACCCTGTCCTTGCTGCCTCCAAGGTCCCTTGCCCCTTCTCCCATCCTTCCCCTTCACTCCTGTGGCTCCTGCCCCCAGTCCGCCAGCTCTCTCCCACCCAGCCCGGCTCATCTCTTGCTCTCCCATCTCCTCTAGGCCATGGCTGGAGGTATTGTCCTCATCCTGGCTGTGCTGGGCATTGTTCCGCACCCGCTGAAGGTCGGTGACCAGATAGATCTGGCCACGCAGCAGCGGATGCAGCAGCGTGAAGAGCAGCTGAGGCAGGAGATGATTCGGCTGCAGCAGGAGTTTGATAAGATGACTCAGGAGCTGCAGAGTGGACTTTTCCTGAAAAATATGCTCTTGGCCATGTGGGAGGTGTGGCCCTTTGGGGCCTTGCCTGGAGCCCTCGTGTTGCTCTTTAAGCTCTTCTGGATGGCCACCGAGGTCGATTCCGACGAGTCAGAGAGCAGCAGTGACGAGAGCTCCTCCAGCAGTGAGGAGGAAGAGGAAGCCCCCGTCAATGAATGGGATGTGGGAAGGTTTCTCATGCAGCAAATGCAGGTGCCAGTGCTGCACCTGGCCAAAAGGTGCAAGGTGGTGGAGGCGCTGGTGGGCGACCTGCTCCATGCCTGCCATCTCATCACCTTGAATACTCCTCTGCTACGGCTGGAACAATGCATCGGGGTGGGCAGCGCCTTCGAAGGCTGGAGCTCCCATTGGGACACCGTCTACAGCCTGCTCGTGCCCCTGAAGCCACCAACTGGGCACTGCTTTCACCTGGAGCTGGGCGCTGGTGGGGAGCTGCCGGCGAGGCACGGCCGCGTTCGCGTGGAACTGGAGTGCGTGTGCTTGAGGCAGCAGCTGCTGGGCGACGTGCGGTGCTTCCTGCACCGCCCCGAGGCTGAGCTGGGCAGGAATCAGGGCCCCTGCCTCCTGCAATACCTGTGCAGCCACTCCTACCTGGACGTCGAGAAAACTGCTTGCTGGTTCCAGCTAACAGCGATGAACGCCTGGCTGCTTTTGCCTGCATCACACCGCTGCCGGCTGACGGTGCTGCGCTCTTCCCGCTCCTGCAAGCTCCGTCTGGAAAAGGTCTCCGGGAGGTCCTTGTCCATCGAGATACTGTTTGGCGTGCAGCAAGGCGACTCGAGAGTTTTCCTGACCAGCCAGCAGGCAAGGGCTGGCCTCCCCAGCAGCACAACGTGGCTGGAGAGCTGTGCTGTTCCAGAGATGCTGTTCTTCAGGTTCGTGGCCAGGCAGGCCCCCCAGGACAGTTGCCACCTGACATGTCTGAACCTCTTTGCCCGTCTCCTGGAGGGCACAGGCTTTTCCACCTACTGCTTGAAGACAGTGCTGATGCACCTGCTCACAGTCATACCTCTGTCACGTTGGCACAGAGGACATCTCCTGGAGCGGGTGGATGGCATCCTGCAGTACCTGCAGCGCTGCCTGGAGGACAAACAGCTGCACCACTTCCTCCTAGGCAACGAGAGGGTGCCCAGAGAGGTCCCTCTGCCAGTGGCCTTCCAAACGGCCAGCCCGCTCAACCTCTTCCAGCGCCTGGCGCAGGAGCCGGACGCCCACGCTCAGGCACTGCGTGACTTCAGGCGGCTGCAAGTTCGTCTCAGGAGCCTGTTATAATCATGCTGGAAGAGGGTTCCGGAAATTCAGCAAAAGCACAGTTTGAGCAATGTCACCCGATCCCGCTGAAGACGCCCTTGCAAGGAGGCATGCGACAGAGGCCCTGTGATCACCTGGACAGCCACTGCCCAGCCTTTTCGAGACATCCCATTCCCCACGGGAGCATTAGCCTACGCACAGATTCCAATAGACTAGCCTCTTTTAACGAGCACTCTGTCTGTGAGTGTCAGGGCAACACTGTGTGGGGAATGGGGCCCCATCCCGTCACGGGGATACATGCCCACAAGATTTCCTCAAGTCTGGGAGATGATCGGAACTCACAAACACTAGCACACACCGGGCTGCCCTGTTTGCCCCAGTCCCAGACAGCGAGTTCACAGCAGCAAGCGCGCCGCACAGAAGACATTCCCGAGGTGCATCAGATGTACGCTGCACATGCTCAACAGGCAGCGCTAGGGCACCCCTGCCAGCGCTAGCATGGCCAGCAAGGTCTGCGGCAAGTGCTGCGCCCCCAAACATGCATTGCCTGCATCTCGCAGCAAGCTGAAGCGATCGCTCTTTGTAGAGGTAAAGCCCCCATGTGGCGTGGTTGTCTGCAGCGGCAAATCTTTCTGGACAGCGTCATCACAGGGCGCTCTCTGGGCCCTGGAGAGCTCTAGGGCAATTAGGGGGAAGTGACCAACGAGCTCTAGCCCGCGGCCGACCCAGGTACGGCCCCTGAGAGGGAGAGAAGGGAGAGGAGGTATCCCCCCCAGGCAGAGGGGAGTCTCCCGCTCTCTCCATCCTCTGGCCACCAGCACCCCACAGGGAGATGCCTGGGCCTGGGGAGTGCCGGGAGTGTGGTCCTATGAGCGTGCGTGGTAAGAGGCCCCTTCGCTTCACCAAGGTCCCTTCAGCCCCAGGTTAGGCCAGCGGACATGCTCTGGCAACCGCGGAGCAGCTGCCCCACAGGCAACAGCGTGCCAGAGTGGCGGGCCATAGAGTGGCCTCTCCAGCCCCCGTGCCTGCACTTGAGGGGGCAAGTGGTCGCCCCGAGACAGGAGTCATGGGAGAGCTGCTGCTCTCACTGGGGACACCCTTGTTTGGTTCTCAGGCTTGGTTCTCAGGACTTGCAGGGCTAAGACCTGCCTCAGCAGAAGAACTCCAAGAGGAGAAGAAGGAAGGAGGAGGTTTGCAAGGTTCAGAATGAACAAACCCCTCATGGGAAGGAGGACAGGACTTCCTCTAGTTTGTCCCTTCCCAAAGGCTCCTCGTTGTTTGATGACAAGAGCTGGAGCCCATCCGCCTGTCTCGGAAAATATTGAACGTCTCTTTGGAAGTCGAGGAACTCCTTCCACAGTCCCTCTTCTTTGTTCTCATAAGGGTTAAGGGCTTTTTTGGGGGTGCTTCTGCCCACTTGATGAGGGGAGGCCACAGGTGCACTGTGCTGCTGCCGCATGGGCTCACAGGTGGTGGGTGCCGGGGCCTCAGCTCTGGCTGCCCATGCGGGACCCCATGCTGAGGCGGGGTGGGGATGACGGCCAGGGCTGGCCGGCTGGCTCTGCAGAGGGGCTGTGCCCCCGTGACAGCGCAGACGACAAGTCACAAAGGGAGGGCGCCGTCACAAGGGCACCCGCAGGCGTCGGCCCCGCAGTGCTGCTGGGCCCCCAGCACTACGGCCTGGGCCAGCCCAGGCTGCAGCAGCCTCTGCAGGGTGAGTGCGGCAGGGGGGCAAGGCTGGGCGGGACGAGGGCTGGGGCACAAACGCTGGCTCCCTCCCGGGGCTTTCTAGCACTGCAGCTAGGGCTGAGCCGCACACAGGAGCGCGTTGGGTGGGGGCGTTGCCGCCTTGGGGGCCAGGGATAGAGGCGTCTGGGGCTCCCAGCGCCCCCGGGTGCCCAGAGACGTGTTGGGCATGTGAGGGGCGCCCACAGCTCTGCAGGACACTGCTCCCCCGGGGGCACAGGGAGTCACTCCTCCGGAGTCCCCACTCTAGTGCCACTTGCCCTTGTGGCACCCCTGCCCCTCCCAAGGCAAAGCCTGGCCACAGTGCTGGGCCTCAGGGCAGGCTTGGCAGCCTGGGCCCCACCACGTTGCTGCTCAGGCAGCGCTCACGAACCCTGTCCTTGCTGCCTCCAAGGTCCCTTGCCCCTTCTCCCATCCTTCCCCGTCACTCCTGTGGCTCCTGCCCCCAGTCCGCCAGCTCTCTCCCACCCAGCCCGGCTCATCTCTTGCTCTCCCATCTCCTCTAGGCCATGGCTGGAGGTATTGTCCTCATCCTGGCTGTGCTGGGCATTGTTCCGCACCCGCTGAAGGTCGGTGACCAGATAGATCTGGCCACGCAGCAGCGGATGCAGCAGCGTGAAGAGCAGCTGAGGCAGGAGATGATTCGGCTGCAGCAGGAGTTTGATAAGATGACTCAGGAGCTGCAGAGCGGACTTTTCCTGAAAAATATGCTCTTGGCCATGTGGGAGGTGTGGCCCTTTGGGGCCTTGCCTGGAGCCCTCGTGTTGCTCTTTGAGCTCTTCTGGATGGCCACCGAGGTCGATTTCGACGAGTCAGAGAGCAGCAGTGACGAGAGCTCCTCCAGCAGTGAGGAGGAAGAGGAAGCCCCCGTCAATGAATGGGATGTGGGAAGGTTTCTCATGCAGCAAATGCAGGTGCCAGTGCTGCACCTGGCCAAAAGGTGCAAGGTGGTGGAGGCGCTGGTGGGCGACCTGCTCCATGCCTGCCATCTCATCACCTTGAATACTCCTCTGCTACGGCTGGAACAATGCATCGGGGTGGGCAGCGCCTTCGAAGGCTGGAGCTCCCATTGGGACACCGTCTACAGCCTGCTCGTGCCCCTGAAGCCACCAACTGGGCACTGCTTTCACCTGGAGCTGGGCGCTGGTGGGGAGCTGCCGGCGAGGCACGGCCGCGTTCGCGTGGAACTGGAGTGCGTGTGCTTGAGGCAGCAGCTGCTGGGCGACGTGCGGTGCTTCCTGCACCGCCCCGAGGCTGAGCTGGGCAGGAATCAGGGCCCCTGCCTCCTGCAATACCTGTGCAGCCACTCCTACCTGGACGTCGAGAAAACTGCCTGCTGGTTCCAGCTAACAGCGATGAACGCCTGGCTGCTTTTGCCTGCATCACACCGCTGCCGGCTGACGGTGCTGCCCTCTTCCCGCTCCTGCAAGCTCCGTCTGGAAAAGGTCTCCGGGAGGTCCTTGTCCATCGAGATACTGTTTGGCGTGCAGCAAGGCGACTCGAGAGTTTTCCTGACCAGCCAGCAGGCAAGGGCTGGCCTCCCCAGCAGCACAACGTGGCTGGAGAGCTGTGCTGTTCCAGAGATGCTGTTCTTCAGGTTCGTGGCCAGGCAGGCCCCCCAGGACAGTTGCCACCTGACATGTCTGAACCTCTTTGCCCGTCTCCTGGAGGGCACAGGCTTTTCCACCTACTGCTTGAAGACAGTGCTGATGCACCTGCTCACAGTCATACCTCTGTCACGTTGGCACAGAGGACATCTCCTGGAGCGGGTGGATGGCATCCTGCAGTACCTGCAGCGCTGCCTGGAGGACAAACAGCTGCACCACTTCCTCCTAGGCAACGAGAGGGTGCCCAGAGAGGTCCCTCTGCCAGTGGCCTTCCAAACGGCCAGCCCGCTCAACCTCTTCCAGCGCCTGGCGCAGGAGCCGGACGCCCACGCTCAGGCACTGCGTGACTTCAGGCGGCTGCAAGTTCGTCTCAGGAGCCTGTTATAATCATGCTGGAAGAGGGTTCCGGAAATTCAGCAAAAGCACAGTTTGAGCGATGTCACCCGATCCCGCTGAAGACGCCCTTGCAAGGAGGCATGCGACAGAGGCCCTGTGATCACCTGGACAGCCACTGCCCAGCCTTTTCGAGACATCCCATTCCCCACGGGAGCATTAGCCTACGCACAGATTCCAATAGACTAGCCTCTTTTAACGAGCACTCTGTCTGTGAGTGTCAGGGCAACACTGTGTGGGGAATGGGGCCCCATCCCGTCACGGGGATACATGCCCACAAGATTTCCTCAAGTCTGGGAGATGATCGGAACTCACAAACACTAGCACACACCGGGCTGCCCTGTTTGCCCCAGTCCCAGACAGCGAGTTCACAGCAGCAAGCGCGCCGCACAGATGACATTCCCGAGGTGCATCAGATGTACGCTGCACATGCTCAACAGGCAGCGCTAGGGCACCCCTGCCAGCGCTAGCATGGCCAGCAAGGTCTGCGGCAAGTGCTGCGCCCCCAAACATGCATTGCCTGCATCTCGCAGCAAGCTGAAGCGATCGCTCTTTGTAGAGGTAAAGCCCCCATGTGGCGTGGTTGTCTGCAGCGGCAAATCTTTCTGGACAGCGTCATCACAGGGCGCTCTCTGGGCCCTGGAGAGCTCTAGGGCAATTAGGGGGAAGTGACCAACGAGCTCTAGCCCGCGGCCGACCCAGGTACGGCCCCTGAGAGGGAGAGAAGGGAGAGGAGGTATCCCCCCCAGGCAGAGGGGAGTCTCCCGCTCTCTCCATCCTCTGGCCACCAGCACCCCACAGGGAGATGCCTGGGCCTGGGGAGTGCTGGGAGTGTGGTCCTATGAGCGTGCGTGGTAAGAGGCCCCTTCGCTTCACCAAGGTCCCTTCAGCCCCAGGTTAGGCCAGCGGACATGCTCTGGCAACCGCGGAGCAGCTGCCCCATGGGCAACAGCGTGCCAGAGTGGCGGGCCATAGAGTGGCCTCTCCAGCCCCCGTGCCTGCACTTGAGGGGGCAAGTGGTCGCCCCGAGACAGGAGTCATGGGAGAGCTGCTGCTCTCACTGGGGACACCCTTGTTTGGTTCTCAGGCTTGGTTCTCAGGACTTGCAGGGCTAAGACCTGCCTCAGCAGAAGAACTCCAAGAGGAGAAGAAGGAAGGAGGAGGTTTGCAAGGTTCAGAATGAACAAACCCCTCATGGGAAGGAGGACAGGACTTCCTCTAGTTTGTCCCTTCCCAAAGGCTCCTCGTTGTTTGATGACAAGAGCTGGAGCCCATCCGCCTGTCTCGGAAAATATTGAACGTCTCTTTGGAAGTCGAGGAACTCCTTCCACAGTCCCTCTTCTTTGTTCTCATAAGGGTTAAGGGCTTTTTTGGGGGTGCTTCTGCCCACTTGATGAGGGGAGGCCACAGGTGCACTGTGCTGCTGCCGCATGGGCTCACAGGTGGTGGGTGCCGGGGCCTCAGCTCTGGCTGCCCATGCGGGACCCCATGCTGAGGCGGGGTGGGGATGACGGCCAGGGCTGGCCGGCTGGCTCTGCAGAGGGGCTGTGCCCCCGTGACAGCGCAGACGACAAGTCACAAAGGGAGGGCGCCGTCACAAGGGCACCCGCAGGCATCGGCCCCGCAGCGCTGCTGGGCCCCCAGCACTACGGCCTGGGCCAGCCCAGGCTGCAGCAGCCTCTGCAGGGTGAGTGCGGCAGGGGGGCAAGGCTGGGCGGGACGAGGGCTGGGGCACAAACGCTGGCTCCCTCCCGGGGCTTTCTAGCACTGCAGCTAGGGCTGAGCCGCACACAGGAGCGCGTTGGGTGGGGGCGTTGCCGCCTTGGGGGCCAGGGATAGAGGCGTCTGGGGCTCCCAGCGCCCCCGGGTGCCCAGAGACGTGTTGGGCATGTGAGGGGCGCCCACAGCTCTGCAGGACACTGCTCCCCCGGGGGCACAGGGAGTCACTCCTCCGGAGTCCCCACTCTAGTGCCACTTGCCCTTGTGGCACCCCTGCCCCTCCCAAGGCAAAGCCTGGCCACAGTGCTGGGCCTCAGGGCAGGCTTGGCAGCCTGGGCCCCACCACGTTGCTGCTCAGGCAGCGCTCACGAACCCTGTCCTTGCTGCCTCCAAGGTCCCTTGCCCCTTCTCCCATCCTTCCCCGTCACTCCTGTGGCTCCTGCCCCCAGTCCGCCAGCTCTCTCCCACCCAGCCCGGCTCATCTCTTGCTCTCCCATCTCCTCTAGGCCATGGCTGGAGGTATTGTCCTCATCCTGGCTGTGCTGGGCATTGTTCCGCACCCGCTGAAGGTCGGTGACCAGATAGATCTGGCCACGCAGCAGCGGATGCAGCAGCGTGAAGAGCAGCTGAGGCAGGAGATGATTCGGCTGCAGCAGGAGTTTGATAAGATGACTCAGGAGCTGCAGAGCGGACTTTTCCTGAAAAATATGCTCTTGGCCATGTGGGAGGTGTGGCCCTTTGGGGCCTTGCCTGGAGCCCTCGTGTTGCTCTTTGAGCTCTTCTGGATGGCCACCGAGGTCGATTTCGACGAGTCAGAGAGCAGCAGTGACGAGAGCTCCTCCAGCAGTGAGGAGGAAGAGGAAGCCCCCGTCAATGAATGGGATGTGGGAAGGTTTCTCATGCAGCAAATGCAGGTGCCAGTGCTGCACCTGGCCAAAAGGTGCAAGGTGGTGGAGGCGCTGGTGGGCGACCTGCTCCATGCCTGCCATCTCATCACCTTGAATACTCCTCTGCTACGGCTGGAACAATGCATCGGGGTGGGCAGCGCCTTCGAAGGCTGGAGCTCCCATTGGGACACCGTCTACAGCCTGCTCGTGCCCCTGAAGCCACCAACTGGGCACTGCTTTCACCTGGAGCTGGGCGCTGGTGGGGAGCTGCCGGCGAGGCACGGCCGCGTTCGCGTGGAACTGGAGTGCGTGTGCTTGAGGCAGCAGCTGCTGGGCGACGTGCGGTGCTTCCTGCACCGCCCCGAGGCTGAGCTGGGCAGGAATCAGGGCCCCTGCCTCCTGCAATACCTGTGCAGCCACTCCTACCTGGACGTCGAGAAAACTGCCTGCTGGTTCCAGCTAACAGCGATGAACGCCTGGCTGCTTTTGCCTGCATCACACCGCTGCCGGCTGACGGTGCTGCCCTCTTCCCGCTCCTGCAAGCTCCGTCTGGAAAAGGTCTCCGGGAGGTCCTTGTCCATCGAGATACTGTTTGGCGTGCAGCAAGGCGACTCGAGAGTTTTCCTGACCAGCCAGCAGGCAAGGGCTGGCCTCCCCAGCAGCACAACGTGGCTGGAGAGCTGTGCTGTTCCAGAGATGCTGTTCTTCAGGTTCGTGGCCAGGCAGGCCCCCCAGGACAGTTGCCACCTGACATGTCTGAACCTCTTTGCCCGTCTCCTGGAGGGCACAGGCTTTTCCACCTACTGCTTGAAGACAGTGCTGATGCACCTGCTCACAGTCATACCTCTGTCACGTTGGCACAGAGGACATCTCCTGGAGCGGGTGGATGGCATCCTGCAGTACCTGCAGCGCTGCCTGGAGGACAAACAGCTGCACCACTTCCTCCTAGGCAACGAGAGGGTGCCCAGAGAGGTCCCTCTGCCAGTGGCCTTCCAAACGGCCAGCCCGCTCAACCTCTTCCAGCGCCTGGCGCAGGAGCCGGACGCCCACGCTCAGGCACTGCGTGACTTCAGGCGGCTGCAAGTTCGTCTCAGGAGCCTGTTATAATCATGCTGGAAGAGGGTTCCGGAAATTCAGCAAAAGCACAGTTTGAGCGATGTCACCCGATCCCGCTGAAGACGCCCTTGCAAGGAGGCATGCGACAGAGGCCCTGTGATCACCTGGACAGCCACTGCCCAGCCTTTTCGAGACATCCCATTCCCCACGGGAGCATTAGCCTACGCACAGATTCCAATAGACTAGCCTCTTTTAACGAGCACTCTGTCTGTGAGTGTCAGGGCAACACTGTGTGGGGAATGGGGCCCCATCCCGTCACGGGGATACATGCCCACAAGATTTCCTCAAGTCTGGGAGATGATCGGAACTCACAAACACTAGCACACACCGGGCTGCCCTGTTTGCCCCAGTCCCAGACAGCGAGTTCACAGCAGCAAGCGCGCCGCACAGATGACATTCCCGAGGTGCATCAGATGTACGCTGCACATGCTCAACAGGCAGCGCTAGGGCACCCCTGCCAGCGCTAGCATGGCCAGCAAGGTCTGCGGCAAGTGCTGCGCCCCCAAACATGCATTGCCTGCATCTCGCAGCAAGCTGAAGCGATCGCTCTTTGTAGAGGTAAAGCCCCCATGTGGCGTGGTTGTCTGCAGCGGCAAATCTTTCTGGACAGCGTCATCACAGGGCGCTCTCTGGTCCCTGGAGAGCTCTAGGGCAATTAGGGGGAAGTGACCAACGAGCTCTAGCCCGCGGCCGACCCAGGTACGGCCCCTGAGAGGGAGAGAAGGGAGAGGAGGTATCCCCCCCAGGCAGAGGGGAGTCTCCCGCTCTCTCCATCCTCTGGCCACCAGCACCCCACAGGGAGATGCCTGGGCCTGGGGAGTGCCGGGAGTGTGGTCCTATGAGCGTGCGTGGTAAGAGGCCCCTTCGCTTCACCAAGGTCCCTTCAGCCCCAGGTTAGGCCAGCGGACATGCTCTGGCAACCGCGGAGCAGCTGCCCCATGGGCAACAGCGTGCCAGAGTGGCGGGCCATAGAGTGGCCTCTCCAGCCCCCGTGCCTGCACTTGAGGGGGCAAGTGGTCGCCCCGAGACAGGAGTCATGGGAGAGCTGCTGCTCTCACTGGGGACACCCTTGTTTGGTTCTCAGGCTTGGTTCTCAGGACTTGCAGGGCTAAGACCTGCCTCAGCAGAAGAACTCCAAGAGGAGAAGAAGGAAGGAGGAGGTTTGCAAGGTTCAGAATGAACAAACCCCTCATGGGAAGGAGGACAGGACTTCCTCTAGTTTGTCCCTTCCCAAAGGCTCCTCGTTGTTTGATGACAAGAGCTGGAGCCCATCCGCCTGTCTCGGAAAATATTGAACGTCTCTTTGGAAGTCGAGGAACTCCTTCCACAGTCCCTCTTCTTTGTTCTCATAAGGGTTAAGGGCTTTTTTGGGGGTGCTTCTGCCCACTTGATGAGGGGAGGCCACAGGTGCACTGTGCTGCTGCCGCATGGGCTCACAGGTGGTGGGTGCCGGGGCCTCAGCTCTGGCTGCCCATGCGGGACCCCATGCTGAGGCGGGGTGGGGATGACGGCCAGGGCTGGCCGGCTGGCTCTGCAGAGGGGCTGTGCCCCCGTGACAGCGCAGACGACAAGTCACAAAGGGAGGGCGCCGTCACAAGGGCACCCGCAGGCATCGGCCCCGCAGCGCTGCTGGGCCCCCAGCACTACGGCCTGGGCCAGCCCAGGCTGCAGCAGCCTCTGCAGGGTGAGTGCGGCAGGGGGGCAAGGCTGGGCGGGACGAGGGCTGGGGCACAAACGCTGGCTCCCTCCCGGGGCTTTCTATCACTGCAGCTAGGGCTGAGCCGCACACAGGAGCGCGTTGGGTGGGGGCGTTGCCGCCTTGGGGGCCAGGGATAGAGGCGTCTGGGGCTCCCAGCGCCCCCGGGTGCCCAGAGACATGTTGGGCATGTGAGGGGCGCCCACAGCTCTGCAGGACACTGCTCCCCCGGGGGCACAGGGAGTCACTCCTCCGGAGTCCCCACTCTAGTGCCACTTGCCCTTGTGGCACCCCTGCCCCTCCCAAGGCAAAGCCTGGCCACAGTGCTGGGCCTCAGGGCAGGCTTGGCAGCCTGGGCCCCACCACGTTGCTGCTCAGGCAGCGCTCACGAACCCTGTCCTTGCTGCCTCCAAGGTCCCTTGCCCCTTCTCCCATCCTTCCCCGTCACTCCTGTGGCTCCTGCCCCCAGTCCGCCAGCTCTCTCCCACCCAGCCCGGCTCATCTCTTGCTCTCCCATCTCCTCTAGGCCATGGCTGGAGGTATTGTCCTCATCCTGGCTGTGCTGGGCATTGTTCCGCACCCGCTGAAGGTCGGTGACCAGATAGATCTGGCCACGCAGCAGCGGATGCAGCAGCGTGAAGAGCAGCTGAGGCAGGAGATGATTCGGCTGCAGCAGGAGTTTGATAAGATGACTCAGGAGCTGCAGAGCGGACTTTTCCTGAAAAATATGCTCTTGGCCATGTGGGAGGTGTGGCCCTTTGGGGCCTTGCCTGGAGCCCTCGTGTTGCTCTTTGAGCTCTTCTGGATGGCCACCGAGGTCGATTTCGACGAGTCAGAGAGCAGCAGTGACGAGAGCTCCTCCAGCAGTGAGGAGGAAGAGGAAGCCCCCGTCAATGAATGGGATGTGGGAAGGTTTCTCATGCAGCAAATGCAGGTGCCAGTGCTGCACCTGGCCAAAAGGTGCAAGGTGGTGGAGGCGCTGGTGGGCGACCTGCTCCATGCCTGCCATCTCATCACCTTGAATACTCCTCTGCTACGGCTGGAACAATGCATCGGGGTGGGCAGCGCCTTCGAAGGCTGGAGCTCCCATTGGGACACCGTCTACAGCCTGCTCGTGCCCCTGAAGCCACCAACTGGGCACTGCTTTCACCTGGAGCTGGGCGCTGGTGGGGAGCTGCCGGCGAGGCACGGCCGCGTTCGCGTGGAACTGGAGTGCGTGTGCTTGAGGCAGCAGCTGCTGGGCGACGTGCGGTGCTTCCTGCACCGCCCCGAGGCTGAGCTGGGCAGGAATCAGGGCCCCTGCCTCCTGCAATACCTGTGCAGCCACTCCTACCTGGACGTCGAGAAAACTGCCTGCTGGTTCCAGCTAACAGTGATGAACGCCTGGCTGCTTTTGCCTGCATCACACCGCTGCCGGCTGACGGTGCTGCCCTCTTCCCGCTCCTGCAAGCTCCGTCTGGAAAAGGTCTCCGGGAGGTCCTTGTCCATCGAGATACTGTTTGGCGTGCAGCAAGGCGACTCGAGAGTTTTCCTGACCAGCCAGCAGGCAAGGGCTGGCCTCCCCAGCAGCACAACGTGGCTGGAGAGCTGTGCTGTTCCAGAGATGCTGTTCTTCAGGTTCGTGGCCAGGCAGGCCCCCCAGGACAGTTGCCACCTGACATGTCTGAACCTCTTTGCCCGTCTCCTGGAGGGCACAGGCTTTTCCACCTACTGCTTGAAGACAGTGCTGATGCACCTGCTCACAGTCATACCTCTGTCACGTTGGCACAGAGGACATCTCCTGGAGCGGGTGGATGGCATCCTGCAGTACCTGCAGCGCTGCCTGGAGGACAAACAGCTGCACCACTTCCTCCTAGGCAACGAGAGGGTGCCCAGAGAGGTCCCTCTGCCAGTGGCCTTCCAAACGGCCAGCCCGCTCAACCTCTTCCAGCGCCTGGCGCAGGAGCCGGACGCCCACGCTCAGGCACTGCGTGACTTCAGGCGGCTGCAAGTTCGTCTCAGGAGCCTGTTATAATCATGCTGGAAGAGGGTTCCGGAAATTCAGCAAAAGCACAGTTTGAGCGATGTCACCCGATCCCGCTGAAGACGCCCTTGCAAGGAGGCATGCGACAGAGGCCCTGTGATCACCTGGACAGCCACTGCCCAGCCTTTTCGAGACATCCCATTCCCCACGGGAGCATTAGCCTACGCACAGATTCCAATAGACTAGCCTCTTTTAACGAGCACTCTGTCTGTGAGTGTCAGGGCAACACTGTGTGGGGAATGGGGCCCCATCCCGTCACGGGGATACATGCCCACAAGATTTCCTCAAGTCTGGGAGATGATCGGAACTCACAAACACTAGCACACACCGGGCTGCCCTGTTTGCCCCAGTCCCAGACAGCGAGTTCACAGCAGCAAGCGCGCCGCACAGATGACATTCCCGAGGTGCATCAGATGTACGCTGCACATGCTCAACAGGCAGCGCTAGGGCACCCCTGCCAGCGCTAGCATGGCCAGCAAGGTCTGCGGCAAGTGCTGCGCCCCCAAACATGCATTGCCTGCATCTCGCAGCAAGCTGAAGCGATCGCTCTTTGTAGAGGTAAAGCCCCCATGTGGCGTGGTTGTCTGCAGCGGCAAATCTTTCTGGACAGCGTCATCACAGGGCGCTCTCTGGTCCCTGGAGAGCTCTAGGGCAATTAGGGGGAAGTGACCAACGAGCTCTAGCCCGCGGCCGACCCAGGTACGGCCCCTGAGAGGGAGAGAAGGGAGAGGAGGTATCCCCCCCAGGCAGAGGGGAGTCTCCCGCTCTCTCCATCCTCTGGCCACCAGCACCCCACAGGGAGATGCCTGGGCCTGGGGAGTGCCGGGAGTGTGGTCCTATGAGCGTGCGTGGTAAGAGGCCCCTTCGCTTCACCAAGGTCCCTTCAGCCCCAGGTTAGGCCAGCGGACATGCTCTGGCAACCGCGGAGCAGCTGCCCCACAGGCAACAGCGTGCCAGAGTGGCGGGCCATAGAGTGGCCTCTCCAGCCCCCGTGCCTGCACTTGAGGGGGCAAGTGGTCGCCCCGAGACAGGAGTCATGGGAGAGCTGCTGCTCTCACTGGGGACACCCTTGTTTGGTTCTCAGGCTTGGTTCTCAGGACTTGCAGGGCTAAGACCTGCCTCAGCAGAAGAACTCCAAGAGGAGAAGAAGGAAGGAGGAGGTTTGCAAGGTTCAGAATGAACAAACCCCTCATGGGAAGGAGGACAGGACTTCCTCTAGTTTGTCCCTTCCCAAAGGCTCCTCGTTGTTTGATGACAAGAGCTGGAGCCCATCCGCCTGTCTCGGAAAATATTGAACGTCTCTTTGGAAGTCGAGGAACTCCTTCCACAGTCCCTCTTCTTTGTTCTCATAAGGGTTAAGGGCTTTTTTGGGGGTGCTTCTGCCCACTTGATGAGGGGAGGCCACAGGTGCACTGTGCTGCTGCCGCATGGGCTCACAGGTGGTGGGTGCCGGGGCCTCAGCTCTGGCTGCCCATGCGGGACCCCATGCTGAGGCGGGGTGGGGATGACGGCCAGGGCTGGCCGGCTGGCTCTGCAGAGGGGCTGTGCCCCCGTGACAGCGCAGACGACAAGTCACAAAGGGAGGGCGCCGTCACAAGGGCACCCGCAGGCGTCGGCCCCGCAGCGCTGCTGGGCCCCCAGCACTACGGCCTGGGCCAGCCCAGGCTGCAGCAGCCTCTGCAGGGTGAGTGCGGCAGGGGGGCAAGGCTGGGCGGGACGAGGGCTGGGGCGCAAACGCTGGCTCCCTCCCGGGGCTTTCTAGCACTGCAGCTAGGGCTGAGCCGCACACAGGAGCGCGTTGGGTGGGGGCGTTGCCGCCTTGGGGGCCAGGGATAGAGGCGTCTGGGGCTCCCAGCGCCCCCGGGTGCCCAGAGACGTGTTGGGCATGTGAGGGGCGCCCACAGCTCTGCAGGACACTGCTCCCCCGGGGGCACAGGGAGTCACTCCTCCGGAGTCCCCACTCTAGTGCCACTTGCCCTTGTGGCACCCCTGCCCCTCCCAAGGCAAAGCCTGGCCACAGTGCTGGGCCTCAGGGCAGGCTTGGCAGCCTGGGCCCCACCACGTTGCTGCTCAGGCAGCGCTCACGAACCCTGTCCTTGCTGCCTCCAAGGTCCCTTGGCCCTTCTCCCATCCTTCCCCTTCACTCCTGTGGCTCCTGCCCCCAGTCCGCCAGCTCTCTCCCACCCAGCCCGGCTCATCTCTTGCTCTCCCATCTCCTCTAGGCCATGGCTGGAGGTATTGTCCTCATCCTGGCTGTGCTGGGCATTGTTCCGCACCCGCTGAAGGTCGGTGACCAGATAGATCTGGCCACGCAGCAGCGGATGCAGCAGCGTGAAGAGCAGCTGAGGCAGGAGATGATTCGGCTGCAGCAGGAGCTTGATAAGATGACTCAGAAGCTGCAGAGCAGACTTTTCCTGAAAAATATGCTCTTGGCCATGTGGGAGGTGTGGCCCTTTGGGGCCTTGCCTGGAGCCCTCGTGTTGCTCTTTGAGCTCTTCTGGATGGCCACCGAGGTCGATTCCGACGAGTCAGAGAGCAGCAGTGACGAGAGCTCCTCCAGCAGTGAGGAGGAAGAGGAAGCCCCCGTCAATGAATGGGATGTGGGAAGGTTTCTCATGCAGCAAATGCAGGTGCCAGTGCTGCACCTGGCCAAAAGGTGCAAGGTGGTGGAGGCGCTGGTGGGCGACCTGCTCCATGCCTGCCATCTCATCACCTTGAATACTCCTCTGCTACGGCTGGAACAATGCATCGGGGTGGGCAGCGCCTTCGAAGGCTGGAGCTCCCATTGGGACACCGTCTACAGCCTGCTCGTGCCCCTGAAGCCACCAACTGGGCACTGCTTTCACCTGGAGCTGGGCGCTGGTGGGGAGCTGCCGGCGAGGCACGGCCGCGTTCGCGTGGAACTGGAGTGCGTGTGCTTGAGGCAGCAGCTGCTGGGCGACGTGCGGTGCTTCCTGCACCGCCCCGAGGCTGAGCTGGGCAGGAATCAGGGCCCCTGCCTCCTGCAATACCTGTGCAGCCACTCCTACCTGGACGTCGAGAAAACTGCCTGCTGGTTCCAGCTAACAGCGATGAACGCCTGGCTGCTTTTGCCTGCATCACACCGCTGCCGGCTGACGGTGCTGCCCTCTTCCCGCTCCTGCAAGCTCCGTCTGGAAAAGGTCTCCGGGAGGTCCTTGTCCATCGAGATACTGTTTGGCGTGCAGCAAGGCGACTCGAGAGTTTTCCTGACCAGCCAGCAGGCAAGGGCTGGCCTCCCCAGCAGCACAACGTGGCTGGAGAGCTGTGCTGTTCCAGAGATGCTGTTCTTCAGGTTCGTGGCCAGGCAGGCCCCCCAGGACAGTTGCCACCTGACATGTCTGAACCTCTTTGCCCGTCTCCTGGAGGGCACAGGCTTTTCCACCTACTGCTTGAAGACAGTGCTGATGCACCTGCTCACAGTCATACCTCTGTCACGTTGGCACAGAGGACATCTCCTGGAGCGGGTGGATGGCATCCTGCAGTACCTGCAGCGCTGCCTGGAGGACAAACAGCTGCACCACTTCCTCCTAGGCAACGAGAGGGTGCCCAGAGAGGTCCCTCTGCCAGTGGCCTTCCAAACGGCCAGCCCGCTCAACCTCTTCCAGCGCCTGGCGCAGGAGCCGGACGCCCACGCTCAGGCACTGCGTGACTTCAGGCGGCTGCAAGTTCGTCTCAGGAGCCTGTTATAATCATGCTGGAAGAGGGTTCCGGAAATTCAGCAAAAGCACAGTTTGAGCAATGTCACCCGATCCCGCTGAAGACGCCCTTGCAAGGAGGCATGCGACAGAGGCCCTGTGATCACCTGGACAGCCACTGCCCAGCCTTTTCGAGACATCCCATTCCCCACGGGAGCATTAGCCTACGCACAGATTCCAATAGACTAGCCTCTTTTAACGAGCACTCTGTCTGTGAGTGTCAGGGCAACACTGTGTGGGGAATGGGGCCCCATCCCGTCACGGGGATACATGCCCACAAGATTTCCTCAAGTCTGGGAGATGATCGGAACTCACAAACACTAGCACACACCGGGCTGCCCTGTTTGCCCCAGTCCCAGACAGCGAGTTCACAGCAGCAAGCGCGCCGCACAGATGACATTCCCGAGGTGCATCAGATGTACGCTGCACATGCTCAACAGGCAGCGCTAGGGCACCCCTGCCAGCGCTAGCATGGCCAGCAAGGTCTGCGGCAAGTGCTGCGCCCCCAAACATGCATTGCCTGCATCTCGCAGCAAGCTGAAGCGATCGCTCTTTGTAGAGGTAAAGCCCCCATGTGGCGTGGTTGTCTGCAGCGGCAAATCTTTCTGGACAGCGTCATCACAGGGCGCTCTCTGGGCCCTGGAGAGCTCTAGGGCAATTAGGGGGAAGTGACCAACGAGCTCTAGCCCGCGGCCGACCCAGGTACGGCCCCTGAGAGGGAGAGAAGGGAGAGGAGGTATCCCCCCCAGGCAGAGGGGAGTCTCCCGCTCTCTCCATCCTCTGGCCACCAGCACCCCACAGGGAGATGCCTGGGCCTGGGGAGTGCCGGGAGTGTGGTCCTATGAGCGTGCGTGGTAAGAGGCCCCTTCGCTTCACCAAGGTCCCTTCAGCCCCAGGTTAGGCCAGCGGACATGCTCTGGCAACCGCGGAGCAGCTGCCCCACAGGCAACAGCGTGCCAGAGTGGCGGGCCATAGAGTGGCCTCTCCAGCCCCCGTGCCTGCACTTGAGGGGGCAAGTGGTCGCCCCGAGACAGGAGTCATGGGAGAGCTGCTGCTCTCACTGGGGACACCCTTGTTTGGTTCTCAGGCTTGGTTCTCAGGACTTGCAGGGCTAAGACCTGCCTCAGCAGAAGAACTCCAAGAGGAGAAGAAGGAAGGAGGAGGTTTGCAAGGTTCAGAATGAACAAACCCCTCATGGGAAGGAGGACAGGACTTCCTCTAGTTTGTCCCTTCCCAAAGGCTCCTCGTTGTTTGATGACAAGAGCTGGAGCCCATCCGCCTGTCTCGGAAAATATTGAACGTCTCTTTGGAAGTCGAGGAACTCCTTCCACAGACCCTCTTCTTTGTTCTCATAAGGGTTAAGGGCTTTTTTGGGGGTGCTTCTGCCCACTTGATGAGGGGAGGCCACAGGTGCACTGTGCTGCTGCTGCATGGGCTCACAGGTGGTGGGTGCCGGGGCCTCAGCTCTGGCTGCCCATGCGGGACCCCATGCTGAGGCGGGGTGGGGATGACGGCCAGGGCTGGCCGGCTGGCTCTGCAGAGGGGCTGTGCCCCCGTGACAGCGCAGACGACAAGTCACAAAGGGAGGGCGCCGTCACAAGGGCACCCGCAGGCGTCGGCCCCGCAGCGCTGCTGGGCCCCCAGCACTACGGCCTGGGCCAGCCCAGGCTGCAGCAGCCTCTGCAGGGTGAGTGCGGCAGGGGGGCAAGGCTGGGCGGGACGAGGGCTGGGGCACAAACGCTGGCTCCCTCCCGGGGCTTTCTAGCACTGCAGCTAGGGCTGAGCCGCACACAGGAGCGCGTTGGGTGGGGGCGTTGCCGCCTTGGGGGCCAGGGATAGAGGCGTCTGGGGCTCCCAGCGCCCCCGGGTGCCCAGAGACGTGTTGGGCATGTGAGGGGCGCCCACAGCTCTGCAGGACACTGCTCCCCCGGGGGCACAGGGAGTCACTCCTCCGGAGTCCCCACTCTAGTGCCACTTGCCCTTGTGGCACCCCTGCCCCTCCCAAGGCAAAGCCTGGCCACAGTGCTGGGCCTCAGGGCAGGCTTGGCAGCCTGGGCCCCACCACGTTGCTGCTCAGGCAGCGCTCACGAACCCTGTCCTTGCTGCCTCCAAGGTCCCTTGGCCCTTCTCCCATCCTTCCCCTTCACTCCTGTGGCTCCTGCCCCCAGTCCGCCAGCTCTCTCCCACCCAGCCCGGCTCATCTCTTGCTCTCCCATCTCCTCTAGGCCATGGCTGGAGGTATTGTCCTCATCCTGGCTGTGCTGGGCATTGTTCCGCACCCGCTGAAGGTCGGTGACCAGATAGATCTGGCCACGCAGCAGCGGATGCAGCAGCGTGAAGAGCAGCTGAGGCAGGAGATGATTCGGCTGCAGCAGGAGCTTGATAAGATGACTCAGAAGCTGCAGAGCAGACTTTTCCTGAAAAATATGCTCTTGGCCATGTGGGAGGTGTGGCCCTTTGGGGCCTTGCCTGGAGCCCTCGTGTTGCTCTTTGAGCTCTTCTGGATGGCCACCGAGGTCGATTCCGACGAGTCAGAGAGCAGCAGTGACGAGAGCTCCTCCAGCAGTGAGGAGGAAGAGGAAGCCCCCGTCAATGAATGGGATGTGGGAAGGTTTCTCATGCAGCAAATGCAGGTGCCAGTGCTGCACCTGGCCAAAAGGTGCAAGGTGGTGGAGGCGCTGGTGGGCGACCTGCTCCATGCCTGCCATCTCATCACCTTGAATACTCCTCTGCTACGGCTGGAACAATGCATCGGGGTGGGCAGCGCCTTCGAAGGCTGGAGCTCCCATTGGGACACCGTCTACAGCCTGCTCGTGCCCCTGAAGCCACCAACTGGGCACTGCTTTCACCTGGAGCTGGGCGCTGGTGGGGAGCTGCCGGCGAGGCACGGCCGCGTTCGCGTGGAACTGGAGTGCGTGTGCTTGAGGCAGCAGCTGCTGGGCGACGTGCGGTGCTTCCTGCACCGCCCCGAGGCTGAGCTGGGCAGGAATCAGGGCCCCTGCCTCCTGCAATACCTGTGCAGCCACTCCTACCTGGACGTCGAGAAAACTGCCTGCTGGTTCCAGCTAACAGCGATGAACGCCTGGCTGCTTTTGCCTGCATCACACCGCTGCCGGCTGACGGTGCTGCCCTCTTCCCGCTCCTGCAAGCTCCGTCTGGAAAAGGTCTCCGGGAGGTCCTTGTCCATCGAGATACTGTTTGGCGTGCAGCAAGGCGACTCGAGAGTTTTCCTGACCAGCCAGCAGGCAAGGGCTGGCCTCCCCAGCAGCACAACGTGGCTGGAGAGCTGTGCTGTTCCAGAGATGCTGTTCTTCAGGTTCGTGGCCAGGCAGGCCCCCCAGGACAGTTGCCACCTGACATGTCTGAACCTCTTTGCCCGTCTCCTGGAGGGCACAGGCTTTTCCACCTACTGCTTGAAGACAGTGCTGATGCACCTGCTCACAGTCATACCTCTGTCACGTTGGCACAGAGGACATCTCCTGGAGCGGGTGGATGGCATCCTGCAGTACCTGCAGCGCTGCCTGGAGGACAAACAGCTGCACCACTTCCTCCTAGGCAACGAGAGGGTGCCCAGAGAGGTCCCTCTGCCAGTGGCCTTCCAAACGGCCAGCCCGCTCAACCTCTTCCAGCGCCTGGCGCAGGAGCCGGACGCCCACGCTCAGGCACTGCGTGACTTCAGGCGGCTGCAAGTTCGTCTCAGGAGCCTGTTATAATCATGCTGGAAGAGGGTTCCGGAAATTCAGCAAAAGCACAGTTTGAGCAATGTCACCCGATCCCGCTGAAGACGCCCTTGCAAGGAGGCATGCGACAGAGGCCCTGTGATCACCTGGACAGCCACTGCCCAGCCTTTTCGAGACATCCCATTCCCCACGGGAGCATTAGCCTACGCACAGATTCCAATAGACTAGCCTCTTTTAACGAGCACTCTGTCTGTGAGTGTCAGGGCAACACTGTGTGGGGAATGGGGCCCCATCCCGTCACGGGGATACATGCCCACAAGATTTCCTCAAGTCTGGGAGATGATCGGAACTCACAAACACTAGCACACACCGGGCTGCCCTGTTTGCCCCAGTCCCAGACAGCGAGTTCACAGCAGCAAGCGCGCCGCACAGATGACATTCCCGAGGTGCATCAGATGTACGCTGCACATGCTCAACAGGCAGCGCTAGGGCACCCCTGCCAGCGCTAGCATGGCCAGCAAGGTCTGCGGCAAGTGCTGCGCCCCCAAACATGCATTGCCTGCATCTCGCAGCAAGCTGAAGCGATCGCTCTTTGTAGAGGTAAAGCCCCCATGTGGCGTGGTTGTCTGCAGCGGCAAATCTTTCTGGACAGCGTCATCACAGGGCGCTCTCTGGGCCCTGGAGAGCTCTAGGGCAATTAGGGGGAAGTGACCAACGAGCTCTAGCCCGCGGCCGACCCAGGTACGGCCCCTGAGAGGGAGAGAAGGGAGAGGAGGTATCCCCCCCAGGCAGAGGGGAGTCTCCCGCTCTCTCCATCCTCTGGCCACCAGCACCCCACAGGGAGATGCCTGGGCCTGGGGAGTGCCGGGAGTGTGGTCCTATGAGCGTGCGTGGTAAGAGGCCCCTTCGCTTCACCAAGGTCCCTTCAGCCCCAGGTTAGGCCAGCGGACATGCTCTGGCAACCGCGGAGCAGCTGCCCCACAGGCAACAGCGTGCCAGAGTGGCGGGCCATAGAGTGGCCTCTCCAGCCCCCGTGCCTGCACTTGAGGGGGCAAGTGGTCGCCCCGAGACAGGAGTCATGGGAGAGCTGCTGCTCTCACTGGGGACACCCTTGTTGTTAGGCTTGGTTCTCAGGGCTTGCAGGGCTAAGACCTGCCTCAGCAGAAGAACTCCAAGAGGAGAAGAAGGAAGGAGGAGGTTTGCAAGGTTCAGAATGAACAAACCCCTCATGGGAAGGAGGACAGGACTTCCTCTAGTTTGTCCCTTCCCAAAGGCTCCTCGTTGTTTGATGACAAGAGCTGGAGCCCATCCGCCTGTCTCGGAAAATATTGAACGTCTCTTTGGAAGTCGAGGAACTCCTTCCACAGACCCTCTTCTTTGTTCTCATAAGGGTTAAGGGCTTTTTTGGGGGTGCTTCTGCCCACTTGATGAGGGGAGGCCACAGGTGCACTGTGCTGCTGCCGCATGGGCTCACAGGTGGTGGGTGCCGGGGCCTCAGCTCTGGCTGCCCATGCGGGACCCCATGCTGAGGCGGGGTGGGGATGACGGCCAGGGCTGGCCGGCTGGCTCTGCAGAGGGGCTGTGCCCCCGTGACAGCGCAGACGACAAGTCACAAAGGGAGGGCGCCGTCACAAGGGCACCCGCAGGCGTCGGCCCCGCAGCGCTGCTGGGCCCCCAGCACTACGGCCTGGGCCAGCCCAGGCTGCAGCAGCCTCTGCAGGGTGAGTGCGGCAGGGGGGCAAGGCTGGGCGGGACGAGGGCTGGGGCACAAACGCTGGCTCCCTCCCGGGGCTTTCTAGCACTGCAGCTAGGGCTGAGCCGCACACAGGAGCGCGTTGGGTGGGGGCGTTGCCGCCTTGGGGGCCAGGGATAGAGGCGTCTGGGGCTCCCAGCGCCCCCGGGTGCCCAGAGACGTGTTGGGCATGTGAGGGGCGCCCACAGCTCTGCAGGACACTGCTCCCCCGGGGGCACAGGGAGTCACTCCTCCGGAGTCCCCACTCTAGTGCCACTTGCCCTTGTGGCACCCCTGCCCCTCCCAAGGCAAAGCCTGGCCACAGTGCTGGGCCTCAGGGCAGGCTTGGCAGCCTGGGCCCCACCACGTTGCTGCTCAGGCAGCGCTCACGAACCCTGTCCTTGCTGCCTCCAAGGTCCCTTGCCCCTTCTCCCATCCTTCCCCTTCACTCCTGTGGCTCCTGCCCCCAGTCCGCCAGCTCTCTCCCACCCAGCCCGGCTCATCTCTTGCTCTCCCATCTCCTCTAGGCCATGGCTGGAGGTATTGTCCTCATCCTGGCTGTGCTGGGCATTGTTCCGCACCCGCTGAAGGTCGGTGACCAGATAGATCTGGCCACGCAGCAGCGGATGCAGCAGCGTGAAGAGCAGCTGAGGCAGGAGATGATTCGGCTGCAGCAGGAGTTTGATAAGATGACTCAGGAGCTGCAGAGCGGACTTTTCCTGAAAAATATGCTCTTGGCCATGTGGGAGGTGTGGCCCTTTGGGGCCTTGCCTGGAGCCCTCGTGTTGCTCTTTGAGCTCTTCTGGATGGCCACCGAGGTCGATTCCGACGAGTCAGAGAGCAGCAGTGACGAGAGCTCCTCCAGCAGTGAGGAGGAAGAGGAAGCCCCCGTCAATGAATGGGATGTGGGAAGGTTTCTCATGCAGCAAATGCAGGTGCCAGTGCTGCACCTGGCCAAAAGGTGCAAGGTGGTGGAGGCGCTGGTGGGCGACCTGCTCCATGCCTGCCATCTCATCACCTTGAATACTCCTCTGCTACGGCTGGAACAATGCATCGGGGTGGGCAGCGCCTTCGAAGGCTGGAGCTCCCATTGGGACACCGTCTACAGCCTGCTCGTGCCCCTGAAGCCACCAACTGGGCACTGCTTTCACCTGGAGCTGGGCGCTGGTGGGGAGCTGCCGGCGAGGCACGGCCGCGTTCGCGTGGAACTGGAGTGCGTGTGCTTGAGGCAGCAGCTGCTGGGCGACGTGCGGTGCTTCCTGCACCGCCCCGAGGCTGAGCTGGGCAGGAATCAGGGCCCCTGCCTCCTGCAATACCTGTGCAGCCACTCCTACCTGGACGTCGAGAAAACTGCCCGCTGGTTCCAGCTAACAGCGATGAACGCCTGGCTGCTTTTGCCTGCATCACACCGCTGCCGGCTGACGGTGCTGCCCTCTTCCCGCTCCTGCAAGCTCCGTCTGGAAAAGGTCTCCGGGAGGTCCTTGTCCATCGAGATACTGTTTGGCGTGCAGCAAGGCGACTCGAGAGTTTTCCTGACCAGCCAGCAGGCAAGGGCTGGCCTCCCCAGCAGCACAACGTGGCTGGAGAGCTGTGCTGTTCCAGAGATGCTGTTCTTCAGGTTCGTGGCCAGGCAGGCCCCCCAGGACAGTTGCCACCTGACATGTCTGAACCTCTTTGCCCGTCTCCTGGAGGGCACAGGCTTTTCCACCTACTGCTTGAAGACAGTGCTGATGCACCTGCTCACAGTCATACCTCTGTCACGTTGGCACAGAGGACATCTCCTGGAGCGGGTGGATGGCATCCTGCAGTACCTGCAGCGCTGCCTGGAGGACAAACAGCTGCACCACTTCCTCCTAGGCAACGAGAGGGTGCCCAGAGAGGTCCCTCTGCCAGTGGCCTTCCAAACGGCCAGCCCGCTCAACCTCTTCCAGCGCCTGGCGCAGGAGCCGGACGCCCACGCTCAGGCACTGCGTGACTTCAGGCGGCTGCAAGTTCGTCTCAGGAGCCTGTTATAATCATGCTGGAAGAGGGTTCCGGAAATTCAGCAAAAGCACAGTTTGAGCAATGTCACCCGATCCCGCTGAAGACGCCCTTGCAAGGAGGCATGCGACAGAGGCCCTGTGATCACCTGGACAGCCACTGCCCAGCCTTTTCGAGACATCCCATTCCCCACGGGAGCATTAGCCTACGCACAGATTCCAATAGACTAGCCTCTTTTAACGAGCACTCTGTCTGTGAGTGTCAGGGCAACACTGTGTGGGGAATGGGGCCCCATCCCGTCACGGGGATACATGCCCACAAGATTTCCTCAAGTCTGGGAGATGATCGGAACTCACAAACACTAGCACACACCGGGCTGCCCTGTTTGCCCCAGTCCCAGACAGCGAGTTCACAGCAGCAAGCGCGCCGCACAGATGACATTCCCGAGGTGCATCAGATGTACGCTGCACATGCTCAACAGGCAGCGCTAGGGCACCCCTGCCAGCGCTAGCATGGCCAGCAAGATTAAGCCTTTGCAGATGTGCTGCACTCAAAGCACGCACACCCGCACCGCAGGCCACGTGTCGGTGAAGTGCTGGCCTGACTGCACATGTGTGACACAACAGCTGCATGCTTATTTGTAGTTGGGATACCTCTGGCAGAAATACAGCCCTTGTGTGTTGGGGAAGACTCACAAGCTGTTTGATAATCATGATATCAAAAGAGCTGCGTCTGCCCCAGTGCTGCAGAAGCCTGGGCTCTTGTTCCACATGCAGTCAGAAGGGGCAGAACGCGGCCAGTCTGTCCAAGACAGGCGAAGCCATTGCAACCCTCTCCCAGCTGACGGGTCTTTGAAAGATTACATTCAAAGGGAGACCATCTAGTCTCTCTGCGTCTCCCATCGCAGGGGTTTGCAGGCTGCAGCCTGACCTTCCCACTGCAAAGCTTCCTTCCCTACAAAAGGCCCAGAGTAATGCTGCATCCCACCACGTGTGCCCTTGGCTTGCTAGTGAGCTAACAGGACTCTTACTGCAGCTGCCCTATGTCCATCAGCCAGGGTCTGTGGAGTTTAGGGACTCTCACAGGGCCGTGCTCTTATGACACCTACTCTTGCCTCTTTCCATAGTGGGCCTGGTAGGACCCAGCTTGTGCTAGCCATCACTCTCGGCACAGGCCCTATGCAGGGGATAAGCAACGACACTCGCAGCCACCCCCAAAGGCAGCGCAAGATGCCAATGCCAGCCAGGAGTGCAAGTACAGGGTGCAGCAACAGGTGCAATCAGTTGCTGCATGTCTGCCAAAGCTGCCCACTTATACTGCTAACGTGCTTTTCAGGGAAGCGGCCACCTTCACAATCTGCTCTCACTGATGAGCCGCCCAGAGCAGCACTCCATGACCTCGGCATCGGCCTTCATGCTGGAACCTCATTGCTTTGGGCACAGCTCTCACCCGTGTCATGCTACAGATGGGCTTCAGGTGCCGCAGGCTGCTGCACCATCTGAGGCATCGCTTTGCACACATCCCTGCGCAGTGTCCATGCTCCCCTCCAGTTCCACCCGCGGGCCATTGCTCTGGCAGCCCCATACGCCTGCCTCTGGGCCCCAGCACCAGCAGCAGATGACCCCATCTTCCCCAAGCAGCCCTGCCAGAGCTCACACAGACCCTGTACCCTCTGTGTTGGCGAATGCTGCCTCCCTACGGCCAGCTCCCTCCATTGGGGCCGCTGCCTTGCGGACGACTGTTAGGGTCGTTACCTCGCAGACGGCCATTAGGGCTGTTACCTCACAGACAGCCGTTAGCGCCGCCGCCCTGCGGACGGCCGTTAGGGCCGCTGCCTCGCGGGCGGCCGTTAGGGCCCTTACCTCAGGGACAGCGGTTAGCGCCGCCGCCCTGCGGACGGCCGTTAGGGCCCTTACGTCAGGGACGGCCGTTAGGGCCGTTACCTCACGCGGATGACGGCCAGGGCTGGCCGGCTGGCTCTGCAGAGGGGCTGTGCCCCCGTGACAGCGCAGACGACAAGTCACAAAGGGAGGGCGCCGTCACAAGGGCACCCGCAGGCGTCGGCCCCGCAGCGCTGCTGGGCCCCCAGCACTACGGCCTGGGCCAGCCCAGGCTGCAGCAGCCTCTGCAGGGTGAGTGCGGCAGGGGGGCAAGGCTGGGCGGGACGAGGGCTGGGGCACAAACGCTGGCTCCCTCCCGGGGCTTTCTAGCACTGCAGCTAGGGCTGAGCCGCACACAGGAGCGCGTTGGGTGGGGGCGTTGCCGCCTTGGGGGCCAGGGATAGAGGCGTCTGGGGCTCCCAGCGCCCCCGGGTGCCCAGAGACGTGTTGGGCATGTGAGGGGCGCCCACAGCTCTGCAGGACACTGCTCCCCCGGGGGCACAGGGAGTCACTCCTCCGGAGTCCCCACTCTAGTGCCACTTGCCCTTGTGGCACCCCTGCCCCTCCCAAGGCAAAGCCTGGCCACAGTGCTGGGCCTCAGGGCAGGCTTGGCAGCCTGGGCCCCACCACGTTGCTGCTCAGGCAGCGCTCACGAACCCTGTCCTTGCTGCCTCCAAGGTCCCTTGCCCCTTCTCCCATCCTTCCCCTTCACTCCTGTGGCTCCTGCCCCCAGTCCGCCAGCTCTCTCCCACCCAGCCCGGCTCATCTCTTGCTCTCCCATCTCCTCTAGGCCATGGCTGGAGGTATTGTCCTCATCCTGGCTGTGCTGGGCATTGTTCCGCACCCGCTGAAGGTCGGTGACCAGATAGATCTGGCCACGCAGCAGCGGATGCAGCAGCGTGAAGAGCAGCTGAGGCAGGAGATGATTCGGCTGCAGCAGGAGTTTGATAAGATGACTCAGGAGCTGCAGAGCGGACTTTTCCTGAAAAATATGCTCTTGGCCATGTGGGAGGTGTGGCCCTTTGGGGCCTTGCCTGGAGCCCTCGTGTTGCTCTTTGAGCTCTTCTGGATGGCCACCGAGGTCGATTCCGACGAGTCAGAGAGCAGCAGTGACGAGAGCTCCTCCAGCAGTGAGGAGGAAGAGGAAGCCCCCGTCAATGAATGGGATGTGGGAAGGTTTCTCATGCAGCAAATGCAGGTGCCAGTGCTGCACCTGGCCAAAAGGTGCAAGGTGGTGGAGGCGCTGGTGGGCGACCTGCTCCATGCCTGCCATCTCATCACCTTGAATACTCCTCTGCTACGGCTGGAACAATGCATCGGGGTGGGCAGCGCCTTCGAAGGCTGGAGCTCCCATTGGGACACCGTCTACAGCCTGCTCGTGCCCCTGAAGCCACCAACTGGGCACTGCTTTCACCTGGAGCTGGGCGCTGGTGGGGAGCTGCCGGCGAGGCACGGCCGCGTTCGCGTGGAACTGGAGTGCGTGTGCTTGAGGCAGCAGCTGCTGGGCGACGTGCGGTGCTTCCTGCACCGCCCCGAGGCTGAGCTGGGCAGGAATGAGGGCCCCTGCCTCCTGCAATACCTGTGCAGCCACTCCTACCTGGACGTCGAGAAAACTGCCTGCTGGTTCCAGCTAACAGCGATGAACGCCTGGCTGCTTTTGCCTGCATCACACCGCTGCCGGCTGACGGTGCTGCCCTCTTCCCGCTCCTGCAAGCTCCGTCTGGAAAAGGTCTCCGGGAGGTCCTTGTCCATCGAGATACTGTTTGGCGTGCAGCAAGGCGACTCGAGAGTTTTCCTGACCAGCCAGCAGGCAAGGGCTGGCCTCCCCAGCAGCACAACGTGGCTGGAGAGCTGTGCTGTTCCAGAGATGCTGTTCTTCAGGTTCGTGGCCAGGCAGGCCCCCCAGGACAGTTGCCACCTGACATGTCTGAACCTCTTTGCCCGTCTCCTGGAGGGCACAGGCTTTTCCACCTACTGCTTGAAGACAGTGCTGATGCACCTGCTCACAGTCATACCTCTGTCACGTTGGCACAGAGGACATCTCCTGGAGCGGGTGGATGGCATCCTGCAGTACCTGCAGCGCTGCCTGGAGGACAAACAGCTGCACCACTTCCTCCTAGGCAACGAGAGGGTGCCCAGAGAGGTCCCTCTGCCAGTGGCCTTCCAAACGGCCAGCCCGCTCAACCTCTTCCAGCGCCTGGCGCAGGAGCCGGACGCCCACGCTCAGGCACTGCGTGACTTCAGGCGGCTGCAAGTTCGTCTCAGGAGCCTGTTATAATCATGCTGGAAGAGGGTTCCGGAAATTCAGCAAAAGCACAGTTTGAGCAATGTCACCCGATCCCGCTGAAGACGCCCTTGCAAGGAGGCATGCGACAGAGGCCCTGTGATCACCTGGACAGCCACTGCCCAGCCTTTTCGAGACATCCCATTCCCCACGGGAGCATTAGCCTACGCACAGATTCCAATAGACTAGCCTCTTTTAACGAGCACTCTGTCTGTGAGTGTCAGGGCAACACTGTGTGGGGAATGGGGCCCCATCCCGTCACGGGGATACATGCCCACAAGATTTCCTCAAGTCTGGGAGATGATCGGAACTCACAAACACTAGCACACACCGGGCTGCCCTGTTTGCCCCAGTCCCAGACAGCGAGTTCACAGCAGCAAGCGCGCCGCACAGATGACATTCCCGAGGTGCATCAGATGTACGCTGCACATGCTCAACAGGCAGCGCTAGGGCACCCCTGCCAGCGCTAGCATGGCCAGCAAGATTAAGCCTTTGCAGATGTGCTGCACTCAAAGCACGCACACCCGCACCGCAGGCCACGTGTCGGTGAAGTGCTGGCCTGACTGCACATGTGTGACACAACAGCTGCATGCTTATTTGTAGTTGGGATACCTCTGGCAGAAATACAGCCCTTGTGTGTTGGGGAAGACTCACAAGCTGTTTGATAATCATGATATCAAAAGAGCTGCGTCTGCCCCAGTGCTGCAGAAGCCTGGGCTCTTGTTCCACATGCAGTCAGAAGGGGCAGAACGCGGCCAGTCTGTCCAAGACAGGCGAAGCCATTGCAACCCTCTCCCAGCTGACGGGTCTTTGAAAGATTACATTCAAAGGGAGACCATCTAGTCTCTCTGCGTCTCCCATCGCAGGGGTTTGCAGGCTGCAGCCTGACCTTCCCACTGCAAAGCTTCCTTCCCTACAAAAGGCCCAGAGTAATGCTGCATCCCACCACGTGTGCCCTTGGCTTGCTAGTGAGCTAACAGGACTCTTACTGCAGCTGCCCTATGTCCATCAGCCAGGGTCTGTGGAGTTTAGGGACTCTCACAGGGCCGTGCTCTTATGACACCTACTCTTGCCTCTTTCCATAGTGGGCCTGGTAGGGCCCAGCTTGTGCTAGCCATCACTCTCGGCACAGGCCCTATGCAGGGGATAAGCAACGACACTCGCAGCCACCCCCAAAGGCAGCGCAAGATGCCAATGCCAGCCAGGAGTGCAAGTACAGGGTGCAGCAACAGGTGCAATCAGTTGCTGCATGTCTGCCAAAGCTGCCCACTTATACTGCTAACGTGCTTTTCAGGGAAGCGGCCACCTTCACAATCTGCTCTCACTGATGAGCCGCCCAGAGCAGCACTCCATGACCTCGGCATCGGCCTTCATGCTGGAACCTCATTGCTTTGGGCACAGCTCTCACCCGTGTCATGCTACAGATGGGCTTCAGGTGCCGCAGGCTGCTGCACCATCTGAGGCATCGCTTTGCACACATCCCTGAGCAGTGTCCATGCTCCCCTCCAGTTCCACCCGCGGGCCATTGCTCTGGCAGCCCCATACGCCTGCCTCTGGGCCCCAGCACCAGCAGCAGATGACCCCATCTTCCCCAAGCAGCCCTGCCAGAGCTCACACAGACCCTGTACCCTCTGTGTTGGCGAATGCTGCCTCCCTACGGCCAGCTCCCTCCATTGGGGCCGCTGCCTTGCGGACGACTGTTAGGGTCGTTACCTCGCAGACGGCCATTAGGGCTGTTACCTCACAGACAGCCGTTAGCGCCGCCGCCCTGCGGACGGCCGTTAGGGCCGCTGCCTCGCGGGCGGCCGTTAGGGCCCTTACCTCAGGGACAGCGGTTAGCGCCGCCGCCCTGCGGACGGCCGTTAGGGCCCTTACGTCAGGGACGGCCGTTAGGGCCGTTACCTCACGCGGATGACGGCCAGGGCTGGCCGGCTGGCTCTGCAGAGGGGCTGTGCCCCCGTGACAGCGCAGACGACAAGTCACAAAGGGAGGGCGCCGTCACAAGGGCACCCGCAGGCGTCGGCCCCGCAGCGCTGCTGGGCCCCCAGCACTACGGCCTGGGCCAGCCCAGGCTGCAGCAGCCTCTGCAGGGTGAGTGCGGCAGGGGGGCAAGGCTGGGCGGGACGAGGGCTGGGGCACAAACGCTGGCTCCCTCCCGGGGCTTTCTAGCACTGCAGCTAGGGCTGAGCCGCACACAGGAGCGCGTTGGGTGGGGGCGTTGCCGCCTTGGGGGCCAGGGATAGAGGCGTCTGGGGCTCCCAGCGCCCCCGGGTGCCCAGAGACGTGTTGGGCATGTGAGGGGCGCCCACAGCTCTGCAGGACACTGCTCCCCCGGGGGCACAGGGAGTCACTCCTCCGGAGTCCCCACTCTAGTGCCACTTGCCCTTGTGGCACCCCTGCCCCTCCCAAGGCAAAGCCTGGCCACAGTGCTGGGCCTCAGGGCAGGCTTGGCAGCCTGGGCCCCACCACGTTGCTGCTCAGGCAGCGCTCACGAACCCTGTCCTTGCTGCCTCCAAGGTCCCTTGCCCCTTCTCCCATCCTTCCCCTTCACTCCTGTGGCTCCTGCCCCCAGTCCGCCAGCTCTCTCCCACCCAGCCCGGCTCATCTCTTGCTCTCCCATCTCCTCTAGGCCATGGCTGGAGGTATTGTCCTCATCCTGGCTGTGCTGGGCATTGTTCCGCACCCGCTGAAGGTCGGTGACCAGATAGATCTGGCCACGCAGCAGCGGATGCAGCAGCGTGAAGAGCAGCTGAGGCAGGAGATGATTCGGCTGCAGCAGGAGTTTGATAAGATGACTCAGGAGCTGCAGAGCGGACTTTTCCTGAAAAATATGCTCTTGGCCATGTGGGAGGTGTGGCCCTTTGGGGCCTTGCCTGGAGCCCTCGTGTTGCTCTTTGAGCTCTTCTGGATGGCCACCGAGGTCGATTCCGACGAGTCAGAGAGCAGCAGTGACGAGAGCTCCTCCAGCAGTGAGGAGGAAGAGGAAGCCCCCGTCAATGAATGGGATGTGGGAAGGTTTCTCATGCAGCAAATGCAGGTGCCAGTGCTGCACCTGGCCAAAAGGTGCAAGGTGGTGGAGGCGCTGGTGGGCGACCTGCTCCATGCCTGCCATCTCATCACCTTGAATACTCCTCTGCTACGGCTGGAACAATGCATCGGGGTGGGCAGCGCCTTCGAAGGCTGGAGCTCCCATTGGGACACCGTCTACAGCCTGCTCGTGCCCCTGAAGCCACCAACTGGGCACTGCTTTCACCTGGAGCTGGGCGCTGGTGGGGAGCTGCCGGCGAGGCACGGCCGCGTTCGCGTGGAACTGGAGTGCGTGTGCTTGAGGCAGCAGCTGCTGGGCGACGTGCGGTGCTTCCTGCACCGCCCCGAGGCTGAGCTGGGCAGGAATCAGGGCCCCTGCCTCCTGCAATACCTGTGCAGCCACTCCTACCTGGACGTCGAGAAAACTGCCCGCTGGTTCCAGCTAACAGCGATGAACGCCTGGCTGCTTTTGCCTGCATCACACCGCTGCCGGCTGACGGTGCTGCCCTCTTCCCGCTCCTGCAAGCTCCGTCTGGAAAAGGTCTCCGGGAGGTCCTTGTCCATCGAGATACTGTTTGGCGTGCAGCAAGGCGACTCGAGAGTTTTCCTGACCAGCCAGCAGGCAAGGGCTGGCCTCCCCAGCAGCACAACGTGGCTGGAGAGCTGTGCTGTTCCAGAGATGCTGTTCTTCAGGTTCGTGGCCAGGCAGGCCCCCCAGGACAGTTGCCACCTGACATGTCTGAACCTCTTTGCCCGTCTCCTGGAGGGCACAGGCTTTTCCACCTACTGCTTGAAGACAGTGCTGATGCACCTGCTCACAGTCATACCTCTGTCACGTTGGCACAGAGGACATCTCCTGGAGCGGGTGGATGGCATCCTGCAGTACCTGCAGCGCTGCCTGGAGGACAAACAGCTGCACCACTTCCTCCTAGGCAACGAGAGGGTGCCCAGAGAGGTCCCTCTGCCAGTGGCCTTCCAAACGGCCAGCCCGCTCAACCTCTTCCAGCGCCTGGCGCAGGAGCCGGACGCCCACGCTCAGGCACTGCGTGACTTCAGGCGGCTGCAAGTTCGTCTCAGGAGCCTGTTATAATCATGCTGGAAGAGGGTTCCGGAAATTCAGCAAAAGCACAGTTTGAGCAATGTCACCCGATCCCGCTGAAGACGCCCTTGCAAGGAGGCATGCGACAGAGGCCCTGTGATCACCTGGACAGCCACTGCCCAGCCTTTTCGAGACATCCCATTCCCCACGGGAGCATTAGCCTACGCACAGATTCCAATAGACTAGCCTCTTTTAACGAGCACTCTGTCTGTGAGTGTCAGGGCAACACTGTGTGGGGAATGGGGCCCCATCCCGTCACGGGGATACATGCCCACAAGATTTCCTCAAGTCTGGGAGATGATCGGAACTCACAAACACTAGCACACACCGGGCTGCCCTGTTTGCCCCAGTCCCAGACAGCGAGTTCACAGCAGCAAGCGCGCCGCACAGATGACATTCCCGAGGTGCATCAGATGTACGCTGCACATGCTCAACAGGCAGCGCTAGGGCACCCCTGCCAGCGCTAGCATGGCCAGCAAGATTAAGCCTTTGCAGATGTGCTGCACTCAAAGCACGCACACCCGCACCGCAGGCCACGTGTCGGTGAAGTGCTGGCCTGACTGCACATGTGTGACACAACAGCTGCATGCTTATTTGTAGTTGGGATACCTCTGGCAGAAATACAGCCCTTGTGTGTTGGGGAAGACTCACAAGCTGTTTGATAATCATGATATCAAAAGAGCTGCGTCTGCCCCAGTGCTGCAGAAGCCTGGGCTCTTGTTCCACATGCAGTCAGAAGGGGCAGAACGCGGCCAGTCTGTCCAAGACAGGCGAAGCCATTGCAACCCTCTCCCAGCTGACGGGTCTTTGAAAGATTACATTCAAAGGGAGACCATCTAGTCTCTCTGCGTCTCCCATCGCAGGGGTTTGCAGGCTGCAGCCTGACCTTCCCACTGCAAAGCTTCCTTCCCTACAAAAGGCCCAGAGTAATGCTGCATCCCACCACGTGTGCCCTTGGCTTGCTAGTGAGCTAACAGGACTCTTACTGCAGCTGCCCTATGTCCATCAGCCAGGGTCTGTGGAGTTTAGGGACTCTCACAGGGCCGTGCTCTTATGACACCTACTCTTGCCTCTTTCCATAGTGGGCCTGGTAGGGCCCAGCTTGTGCTAGCCATCACTCTCGGCACAGGCCCTATGCAGGGGATAAGCAACGACACTCGCAGCCACCCCCAAAGGCAGCGCAAGATGCCAATGCCAGCCAGGAGTGCAAGTACAGGGTGCAGCAACAGGTGCAATCAGTTGCTGCATGTCTGCCAAAGCTGCCCACTTATACTGCTAACGTGCTTTTCAGGGAAGCGGCCACCTTCACAATCTGCTCTCACTGATGAGCCGCCCAGAGCAGCACTCCATGACCTCGGCATCGGCCTTCATGCTGGAACCTCATTGCTTTGGGCACAGCTCTCACCCGTGTCATGCTACAGATGGGCTTCAGGTGCCGCAGGCTGCTGCACCATCTGAGGCATCGCTTTGCACACATCCCTGAGCAGTGTCCATGCTCCCCTCCAGTTCCACCCGCGGGCCATTGCTCTGGCAGCCCCATACGCCTGCCTCTGGGCCCCAGCACCAGCAGCAGATGACCCCATCTTCCCCAAGCAGCCCTGCCAGAGCTCACACAGACCCTGTACCCTCTGTGTTGGCGAATGCTGCCTCCCTACGGCCAGCTCCCTCCATTGGGGCCGCTGCCTTGCGGACGACTGTTAGGGTCGTTACCTCGCAGACGGCCATTAGGGCTGTTACCTCACAGACAGCCGTTAGCGCCGCCGCCCTGCGGACGGCCGTTAGGGCCGCTGCCTCGCGGGCGGCCGTTAGGGCCCTTACCTCAGGGACAGCGGTTAGCGCCGCCGCCCTGCGGACGGCCGTTAGGGCCCTTACGTCAGGGACGGCCGTTAGGGCCGTTACCTCACGCGGATGACGGCCAGGGCTGGCCGGCTGGCTCTGCAGAGGGGCTGTGCCCCCGTGACAGCGCAGACGACAAGTCACAAAGGGAGGGCGCCGTCACAAGGGCACCCGCAGGCGTCGGCCCCGCAGCGCTGCTGGGCCCCCAGCACTACGGCCTGGGCCAGCCCAGGCTGCAGCAGCCTCTGCAGGGTGAGTGCGGCAGGGGGGCAAGGCTGGGCGGGACGAGGGCTGGGGCACAAACGCTGGCTCCCTCCCGGGGCTTTCTAGCACTGCAGCTAGGGCTGAGCCGCACACAGGAGCGCGTTGGGTGGGGGCGTTGCCGCCTTGGGGGCCAGGGATAGAGGCGTCTGGGGCTCCCAGCGCCCCCGGGTGCCCAGAGACGTGTTGGGCATGTGAGGGGCGCCCACAGCTCTGCAGGACACTGCTCCCCCGGGGGCACAGGGAGTCACTCCTCCGGAGTCCCCACTCTAGTGCCACTTGCCCTTGTGGCACCCCTGCCCCTCCCAAGGCAAAGCCTGGCCACAGTGCTGGGCCTCAGGGCAGGCTTGGCAGCCTGGGCCCCACCACGTTGCTGCTCAGGCAGCGCTCACGAACCCTGTCCTTGCTGCCTCCAAGGTCCCTTGCCCCTTCTCCCATCCTTCCCCTTCACTCCTGTGGCTCCTGCCCCCAGTCCGCCAGCTCTCTCCCACCCAGCCCGGCTCATCTCTTGCTCTCCCATCTCCTCTAGGCCATGGCTGGAGGTATTGTCCTCATCCTGGCTGTGCTGGGCATTGTTCCGCACCCGCTGAAGGTCGGTGACCAGATAGATCTGGCCACGCAGCAGCGGATGCAGCAGCGTGAAGAGCAGCTGAGGCAGGAGATGATTCGGCTGCAGCAGGAGTTTGATAAGATGACTCAGGAGCTGCAGAGCGGACTTTTCCTGAAAAATATGCTCTTGGCCATGTGGGAGGTGTGGCCCTTTGGGGCCTTGCCTGGAGCCCTCGTGTTGCTCTTTGAGCTCTTCTGGATGGCCACCGAGGTCGATTTCGACGAGTCAGAGAGCAGCAGTGACGAGAGCTCCTCCAGCAGTGAGGAGGAAGAGGAAGCCCCCGTCAATGAATGGGATGTGGGAAGGTTTCTCATGCAGCAAATGCAGGTGCCAGTGCTGCACCTGGCCAAAAGGTGCAAGGTGGTGGAGGCGCTGGTGGGCGACCTGCTCCATGCCTGCCATCTCATCACCTTGAATACTCCTCTGCTACGGCTGGAACAATGCATCGGGGTGGGCAGCGCCTTCGAAGGCTGGAGCTCCCATTGGGACACCGTCTACAGCCTGCTCGTGCCCCTGAAGCCACCAACTGGGCACTGCTTTCACCTGGAGCTGGGCGCTGGTGGGGAGCTGCCGGCGAGGCACGGCCGCGTTCGCGTGGAACTGGAGTGCGTGTGCTTGAGGCAGCAGCTGCTGGGCGACGTGCGGTGCTTCCTGCACCGCCCCGAGGCTGAGCTGGGCAGGAATGAGGGCCCCTGCCTCCTGCAATACCTGTGCAGCCACTCCTACCTGGACGTCGAGAAAACTGCCTGCTGGTTCCAGCTAACAGCGATGAACGCCTGGCTGCTTTTGCCTGCATCACACCGCTGCCGGCTGACGGTGCTGCCCTCTTCCCGCTCCTGCAAGCTCCGTCTGGAAAAGGTCTCCGGGAGGTCCTTGTCCATCGAGATACTGTTTGGCGTGCAGCAAGGCGACTCGAGAGTTTTCCTGACCAGCCAGCAGGCAAGGGCTGGCCTCCCCAGCAGCACAACGTGGCTGGAGAGCTGTGCTGTTCCAGAGATGCTGTTCTTCAGGTTCGTGGCCAGGCAGGCCCCCCAGGACAGTTGCCACCTGACATGTCTGAACCTCTTTGCCCGTCTCCTGGAGGGCACAGGCTTTTCCACCTACTGCTTGAAGACAGTGCTGATGCACCTGCTCACAGTCATACCTCTGTCACGTTGGCACAGAGGACATCTCCTGGAGCGGGTGGATGGCATCCTGCAGTACCTGCAGCGCTGCCCAGAGAGGTCCCCCTGCCAGTGGCCTTCCGAACAGCCAGCCTGCTCAACCTCTTCCATAGTTAAGGTGGGTGGGAGATGTTGCATGTGTAGTTGAAGCTTTGTACTGGGTGCATATTTTGAGCAGTGACCAGAGAGATCTGGCCACGCAGCAGCAGATGCAGCAGCGTGAGGAGCAGCTGAGGCAGGAGAGGGCTCAGCTTCAGCCAGAGTCAGAGCGCATGATCCAAGAGTCAAGCAGGCTTGCCAAGAATGATGTGGTCTTCACTGTATGGGACAGGTGGCAGTTCGCGTCCTTTGCTGAAGCCCTTGTGCTGCTCTTTGGGCTCTGCTGGCTGCTCAGGAAGCAGGACCATGGCTTGGACTCTAGCTGTGAGCACGGCACCTGTGAGTGTCTGGGCGACACTGTGTGGGGCACGCGGGCCCCATTCCGCCACAGGATTACACGCCATCACCCATCAGTGCCCCAAGGCACCAAGAGCAGACTCACATCTACAAGCCCAAAGGCCAGCACCAAGGCAGCTAGTCTGTCTCACGGGACATCAGAGGAGGAGCAAGGCATAGAAAGACCATGCTGCCTTCTTGCAAATGTGCACTCTTTACATTCCTGCAAGTCGCCTGCCTGCAGCCGCAGGCAGGTGGAGCAAAAAGACCCTTCCCTGACCTGGGGAGTGCAGGTCTCCACCACCGCGGGAATGGGAACTTAACACATGAAGTGACTTCAGGATATCCTTTTCAGGATCCTGCGCATCCTTTTCAGGAGATTTGATTGCCCACAGAAGCATTACTTTATGTAAAGTTTCCAGTGAATTAGCTATTTTTAAGAAATTATGTACCTGTGAGTGTCTGCACAACATTATAAGGGGAATGCAGGCACAGGATGCTATCTAGCTGAGCTGCAGAAAAATTAGGTATTTTGCAGAATATCTCATTTAGTGTGCTCTGTTTTCACTGATTTTGTAAAGAGAGTTCCTCCACCTGTCCTTGTTTCTCAGTTAGGTGAATAACTCATTAGTCTCCATAATTCTCCATATTGAGTATTGCTCCCTGGTTTGTCAGGCTCAGGTGGACAAGGTGGTGTCCCTGAACGGTGTGCCTTTCCTTGTGTGTGGAGCACAGTTATACAGTCCCTCACTACCTAATGGCAGCTTCAGTCCCACAGCCTTGGACTGCAGTGCTTCAAATCTTTCCAGGACACAGAGGTTGTACCCTGGGACAATATTAAATAGCGTTAAAACCCTCGGAGACCTGGCCTTGAGACTGGGGCACTCAAAAGAAATACTGTTCTCCAGATTGTTTTAGGTGCAGTGGTTTTGCAGGTGGAAAGCCGTGTGGGAGAAGCCAGTGCTGGCATTTCCCGAGAGGTGGCAGTGCTACTCTATGCGGACACGGCATATGAGCCCGCTGCCTGCAGGGCTCTGCTGGCCCCAGCAGAAGGGTAAGGGTAAGGGTAAGGGTAAGGGTAAGGGTAAGGGTAAGGGAAAGGGAAAGGGAAAGGGAAAGGGAAAGGGAAAGGGAAAGGGAAAGGGGAAGGGGAAGGGGAAGGGGAAGGGAAGGGAAAGCCTCCTCTTCCTGTACCTGATGGTCCCACTGCCACAGTTAACCCTCTTTGAGCAGATCTTGCTTGTGATGGCTGCAGATCTATATGGAAAAAAGATCTATTTTCACACACTCAGTTCCACCCCCCTCTTCCCCTGCAATGTGTGCAGGTAGTAAAAAGCCATGCAGATCTATCAGAGCTCATTTTCCAGCTTCTCTCTAATGAGACTGTTTTGTTTTTTTTCAAGTAGCATTTCATCATCTCATGATATAATTTTCATCCTTCACACTTCCTTAGGATCTTGAGCTATATCTTTATTTTGGATTGTCTTTAGAAGCAAATGTAGCACTTACAAAGTGAGAGCAAGCATGTGGGAGCTGTCTGCTTATCTCTATCTAGATATTTATCACACACCCAGTGTGGCTATATTTAGGTGCATTGTATTTATATGGTGTTTCATTTCCCCTCTCTTTATGGCAGAGGCCCCTAACTATTGCAGCCTGGGACTTCCCTCCTGCCCAAGGCATGTGCCAGGACACCTTTGATGCTCCCTCTATTTTAGCTTGCTCTGTAATTACGTTCTGACCCTGAAAAGGAAAATTGTATTGTTAATTACTCTGGGTAGGAGAATTTGTTTTAACACTAGGGCTTTCAAGGTACAGTCCAGATGTGTTCACATGTGGCAGAAAGGAACCACTCTTGTAAAGTGGTTGTGTGGTAGATAGAGGGTGTCTCAGGAAAACCCAGACACTCTCAGAGTGAACTTCCAGAAACTCTGCTGCAAACTCCACTGTTTCTGCTGATGATCCTACCATAAGAAGGGACAATCTCAGTCAATCAGCAGAGCTCATACTGGTTTTCTTGTTTAGTTTGCCACAAAGCTTAGATTTTTCTCACGCTTTTGGACTTAAGAGAACTGCCGTGTTTAGGGAGAGGGCTATTGATGGACATAAAGGAAAACAATTGTTTCCAGTGGCAGTGTTGCTCTTCCTGTGATTAAGGTCCCAGAAGATGCCATCTTCAAGGTCAGATCTTTCTGGCTGCTGCTACACTCCTCTGTGAGTGGTGTTTCCTCAACCCCACCGTCCCCTGGAAATTACCCAAACTGCAAGTGCTTGAGGAAGTGTCTCCAGTGAGATGGTTTGGTCCTGTTGTTCCTGCTCCGTGCTTCTGTTTGTTATACCCCATGTGGGCTTCTTGCCACTGTCTTCGGAACTTCACAGTCCTTCCTCTCTTGGTACTTCTTACATAACCTGCCCACGCTCCCAGCCTTGGCCACCTGTACCTGTCCCTGGATGATTGCTTCATGCTGTCTGGGGCACTTCCCTGAGGTCCCAGACCTCCAAATATGTTGAAATGCCTCCCTCACACTCAAGGAGTTGACTCAGCTGTCAGCACCAACACGAACAACTTGTTCTCCCTCTGTGTCCACTGCCTGGGTCTCTCCTGTCTGTGTGCTCCTGTGTGCTCCTGTGGAAAAGCAACCTCCCTCTTTCAGTGTCTGAGCCTTCCCTGTGTGTCCCAGGCAAGACTGGCTTCTGTCGACGATAACACACCATCCAGTGGAGTCTCTGCAGAATTGGTTCGCTGCCAGCTGACAAGTCCCCTTGCGTTGCCGCTGTTCCCTGCAGTGTGACCTTGTGTGCCAGAATCCGTCAGCACGTCCCCTAGCCTGGGCACTGCTTCACACACCAGAGAGGAGAGAAGCGGAGGTGATCTCACTAGCCATCAGCCCTCCATAATGATGCTGGTCTCTGCTGGGGTGGCCCACTTGCCCATGCAGCAGGGAGCTTTGAGCAGTACCAGAAGTCCTGCCCAGGAATCAAGTCATACCTGTTCCTTTTCCACCCAGCTGGAGAAGGCAAGCGCTGCACTTGCAGGGCCTTTAACTGAGCAGTCAGATCCTGCTCTTAACCACTGGGGCAATAGATCAGTCAAACAGAGGTCTTGTTTCACAACGTCAAGTAGGGTTAATGCATTACAAGGCTCATTGACTTGATAACATAGATGGAGGGAAGGGAACAACATCCCGTCTCACTGCTCAATAAGCAAGGAGGCAAATCCTGCTGTCTGGGATAGACAGCACATAAAAATCTCCAGGGACTCTGCTCTTCTCATTCTACTGTCTTTCCTGTGTGTATTATCATGCACCTTAATAATTTCTAATGATACTTTATAATGAGAGCTGCTTTTGGGTTAGAAATATAGCCATGAACTAGCCTCTAGCTGGAACCAGAGATTTATGTATTCCACTGTGGGTCCTGAAGCATGCTAACAAGTGAATGGCTAAAGATACTCTTGCTCTCCCCAAAACATCATTGCCTGTAGTTGGTCCCCTGCCGTATTAAAGCAGCATGAGTCCACAGTAATGGGGCAGGGGGAGAAACAGCCATTTCCAAATGTTTGGCTACCCCAAATCACACCTACTGTGGAACAAAGGATGCAAATTGCCCATAAACAACTTGCTGGGTTTCTTTCCTCCTCTCTAACAGCTGTTTCTTTTGTATCCTGATCCCTTTTCTTGTATTGCTGATGCAGAATGCAAGTAAACAAGTAGAGCCATCAATCAGGCTACAAGTTGGGTCACTACAAAGATCAGGGATTAATCCACTAATATATTGCAAAGGACAGGGTTGAGTGAAACATGCCAACGTTGAGCATGGAGCATTGTAACAGGCCGTGGCAGCAATGGCATGAAAGACCTGACTGCCGCAGCACAGAGCAGGAGTAAAGTATACAAACATGAGGTACCAGGGGCTTTGGTCACCACTGAGCCAGTCCCACTGGAGGTGTGAGTGGCAGCTCCCAAGAACAAACTTGGACCAAACCCAGGCCTCCAGAAGCTGGGGAGGTGGCAAAGCTGTAACCTGGCCTGGGTGCAGCCACTATGGCTCGAAGTCCTATCTGTGCAAGCAAGATATGGAAGCACGGGTACCTCATGGTGTTATACTGAGCTGTCCACAGACTCTGCTGCCTGAGGGCACTGTTGTCTCCTCAGGGTTAACTTCTAGCCATAGCATCACTCCAGAGGAGAATGTGTCCTGGTGTCTCTGAGCTGTTCTGCAGGAGACTATTGAAACCAGTGGGCTGATGATTCCCTGCTGAAGCCTTCCCAGAAAGTTTGGCAAGCTGTGGGAGGGCCAGAGGCCTGATTGGGAGCAGGTTTTGATCCAAATTGTGTTTTGTTGAGTCACTTCACAAAGTCCTTAGTAGCAACTTCACTCTGATGTTAGAGCTTGTGCAGCTCCTTTTTCTATGAGCTTTCCTCAACTCAATTTCCACCCTCACCCTTGGGACAGAAGAAGAGGCTTTGGTGGGGTCATAGATGGTGGGGAAGTCTCATGCCATGGGGAAATGGGTTGGTTTATTTCTGCCAGGGCTTGAATTTCCTCCAGAAAAGGCTGTAATCCTGGGAGTCCCTATTCACATGCTTCGCCTGCTCTGAGTTAAGAGTTACAAACTGCAAGAGACGTTTGGCAAGCTGAAGCAGATCACAGAAAGCATAGATCTAAAAATAGGGCAAACGACTGAATGGATAAAGTCACATGCAGCTCTCCTAGCCACATCAATCACACAGTCTGTGTTTGCCAAGCAGATTAAAATGACATGTATACAAAACACTGGTAGGGATGATGGAAAACTTGCTATTTCAAAACAACATGCTTCCTGGAATCATGCATGTTTCATGTAACAATTAATGGAAACTGCTGTGCAAGTGTTATGACCCTGTATTGTTTCATTTCTTTTTACTTAGGGAGTCTGGATACTTAGGCCAGAGTGGGAAAGCCAAGGAACAGGATATCCTCAGGAGAAAGGAATCCTACTCAGGTGAAATGGTTCGGCAGGGAGCAGCGCTACTCTGGCATGCTCTCAGCATAGCAGTAAGGAGCATGCCTCGCTTGGGATTGCTGTGGTACGCAGGATGAGGCTTCGGCAAGCTGGGCATCTGGACATGGAGCAAGTCAGGACATCACTAAATGGAGGGGAAAGAGTTGACTGCGGGAGCAGAGACAGTCCATGTGTGAAGGGGATCTGAACTGCCAAATTCCCTTTTGATTTCCACCCTGCCATCCCATTGCAGGCCTCTGAATTGTTGGTAGGATGAATCTGGGGCAGGATACAGCCCAGGTGCTGACAGCCAGGGGTTGACTCCAGTTATGCAGATAAGCCTCTCAGATAGGCTAGGCCATGGCCTTTGGGACAGTGCTGGCAGTTAACCCACAGGGAATACGCCACAGAGCAGTTACCCATTGCACAGTCGTACCTGCATTCAGGTTAAAGCCAAGCAGATCAGCTGCTCTCCCAACCCCAAGTACAAGCCCATAGGCTGGGGAGAGAAAGCGGTGTTACCTGTTAAAATCTCTTAAAAATTACACACTGGAGCAGAGGAAAGAGGCTGAGACAGCTTCATGAAGCTGATCTAGGCAGAACTGGGAGAGGAAAAGTCAAATCCTGGTCTCCAACAGCGTGAATGCTACAGGTCTCGTTGTCAAAACCCCCAAGTAATAAATTTTTGCAATTAGTAAGATTTATGGCTGCGAGAATCCGATGCATGCTGCTGATCACCTCTTCCCTGTGTGTTCTGCTTCCTCCCTCGGCTTGCGGGTCTGTAAAGGCAGGGGAGAAATTAGCTCGTGTCCTCCTGGCCAAACAGGCAGGAGGCTGAGGCAGTCCTGGAGACCACGTGGGGGAAGGACACTGGTCCCGTAACAGCACAGGTAGCACTCATTCAGCCCCTACTCTGCAGGAGTGGAGTCAGGTTTCTCTGTAATGAGGACCTTTGGCTCTGTAGCATATATTTTGTAGAGTTATTCATCCTGTCATTAGTGGCAGCTTCTCTTTAGCAGTGGAACAAATGAAACACTTGGGCCTGGAGGATGTTTTTATTGGCTTGGTCCCTAATAAATAACATCCCTATCACTTCTTCTGCCTCCTCGGCAACAGGTCTGAGCTGGTCCTGCAGCATGAGATGCACATTGCTATTGCTCTGATGTATGTAAATAACCACGGTTGCTGGTATGGAGGGTTTATCACTGCTGAGTGATTTCAGAGCTGTACAGCAGTGCCTGAGTGTAAGATCTGGGTGAGGGTCTCTGGTTAGCTCATCTGTGGGGCTTCCATGATCACTCGGGTTTGGATCCATCCCCCGGGGGACTCTCAGCTGGAGAGGATAGACATGTTGAGGGAAGGAACGGACCTGCTTCTAGAGGGCATATCTCTACGGTGGGGTGGCGGTGAGGATCTCATAGAGTCACCTCTCACAGGTACTCAGGTTAATTTTGGCATGGGTGTTCAGCAATTGCTGTTGTTCATGGCTGCTGGCACTGGCACTGCTCTGATCCCTGCTCCCACTGTCACAAATGGGAAAACTCCCATCCATTTTGGGAGCAGGGGCAGGTTTATCTAGGCTCTTGTCCATGCTGAGACCCCATGTGAGACAAAACACCTTTTGAGCACCCTGTGCTGTTAGCAGGAGACCTGGTGAAAATCAGTCTGCTCCACGTATGAGCCAGCCTGCCCTTATAAGGCTCCAGAGATATAAAGGCAGAAAGCTGTAACCTAGGACTGTATTGCATTAGCAACTTGTTGAGCTCGCCTATCCTCTGTCATCATCGTTTATGCTGGTGTAAAGCTGAAGTGCTTTGATAGGGAGTTCAGGGTTGCCTGAACTGCGGCCTCGCTGAAACACAAAGGCCAAGGAAGGCTTCTCACTTGTGCTGGCAGTTGGCAGTCCCACAGAGGTGACAGAGCAACAGGGGATGACAGGGGTGTAGAGACCCCAGCTGCAAAGTCTGGCCTTGCAGGTTAGCAAAATTCATAGCAATACTATGGGACATTCCAGCAATTGTTTTCAGCTCAAACCCTAAAATCTTGTGCAAGGAAAATTCAGATTTTCTTTCTGCTTTTATAGTGATAGATTTTCTTATTTTATGTTTCTAGTAGAAATGTTCTCCTGACATTGAAATACTTCGTCAGTCTGAATCTCTTTTTTTTCCTGTTTTGCTTTGGCTCGTGGGAACTGTAGTCCCTTCCCCTTCTCTGTGATGAGATGGCTTCCCAGGCCAAACCTCCTTTCCCACCATGCTCCAAAAGTCAAGCAGTTCCCATAGTGAGAAATTTATAGGACATGTAGCCTTGCAAAGAGTGCTGCCCTTAAGAAAGGGCTTGAGCTCTGGAAGACAGCTCTTGTAAGTCAGATGCATCATGGGGAAATGCTGTCAGATGATCTTAAGCTCATTTAAAACTGAAACATGTCACATTCAATGGCATGTTGTTGTTTAGATCAAAGTGACTGAAATGAAATAGCTAATGTGGATTTCCCTCATCTAAACTGGAAATATTTTATCAAAAGGAAAATTTGGGGTTTTTTCAAGAGCTACATTTTTCCACAGAAAACACTTTTGATGAGATGCTCCGAACCTATTCCTGTTTCTCTTATTTTTTCCCCCCTCCTTCATCCCTCTGCCTGCCCTCCCATGCCATGGGTGCAGCTGCAGATGTGGGATAGAAGTGTCTCTGCACGGTCCATTTTGCTGGAGAAATTCCTCCCTGGGGAAAGAGGATCTTTGTGCAACTAATGGCCCAAAGCACTGGCACCCTCTCTCACGCTTAGTTCTTATCTGCCCTTTATAAAAAAGCTAACCCCCAAGCATCTGAAGCCAACTCCCTGCTAACATTAGCTGGTACACCTTCACCAGCTACAGAGGAGGGCTGCCAAGCTACGCCGGCAGGGAATTGCTCCTCCGATTGCTGCATGTTTTTCTGTGTACTCAGAGGCATGAGTTTTTCTAGACACATTGTTTATTCTGCTGTGGGTCGGACACTGAATGTACAGTATATTCCACTGAACGCTAAGTGCAGGGTTGTAAGGTGTTTAATTTTCCGTCAGACATAAATTAACTTTATTAAATCTGTGCTGTAAAAACACTAGTGGTTTTCTAACAAAATGTAACGTTCATTCCCCAGACTCCACCCTCTAAATCAGGAGCTCTGGAGACCCAGTGCCGAGTTTCTCATTGCCTTTGTGTGCAGCGGTTTTGGCTGAACAAACACAGCGCTCTTCCCCGGGGCAGTGAGGTAAGAGCCCCCCTCCTCATTTCAGCTAAATTCCCACTGACAGGCAGACTTTCTGCTGCCTCCTTCAGCCCAAAGCATGCGCGTGTGTTTGCATTTTGTGACTTTGAAGAGAACATAACAGGGCTTATTTTATTAACAGCCAGTAGACACTTCAAAGCAAAAATGTGGTTGAGAAATTAATCATTCTGCACCTCCGAAGTGAAATTTATAATGGCTCCACAACTATGAGAAATTAACTGAAGGCTAAATGTTTGAGTCAAAAATAAAACCAGGACTTCAATGACTGCAATATCTGTGATGGTAAAAATGAATTGCAGGGCCATCTAATTTTCTTCATTTAAAGTTAAAAGTTAAAATAATTTTTAAAATAATGTGTTTGTCTTAAGTTTTTCAATGGCCTGGGGAAAGTGCTTCCCTTTAGCAGAAAAGGTTTTGTCCGATAGTACTTTCCCAGATTACTGAAAAGTTTTTTCTTTCCCACTCTTCCTATTTTTTTGTCTAAAAATCTAAATGAACTTCCTCCAAGGAAATGCCTACTTTCTGTGCTTACCAGGGCAAAGAAAGCCATTGTCTGGGGAAAATGGCTCTGATGGGAATGTGAGCGCAGGGACAGGGCATTAGCATTTGCTGAGTTGGGTTACAAGTGGGATGGAGTTTCACCTAAGGGATTATGTTTATAGACTTTCTGTGGAAATTTTTCCACAGTTCCTCCTAGTGAGCAATTTGCAGGCAGTAAAATGTGGCCGGCTTGAGATGCAGAGTCAAGACTGAATTGTTAAATAACTGTAGCTGCTCTGACAAGCGGCTCCTAAAGACTTCTGGGAAGAGCACAAAATGCTCTGAGGCTTCTTCTGCGCGTGCTGCTCCTGAAGCCTCTCAAGTGCAGGGTAGTTTGCACCTCATCCCAGAGGGCAGGATTTCTTGCTGCCCCAGTCCTGGCTGCACAGGAGTGCGTGAGCGCTGGGCTCTCTGAGCCCCTCGTCTGCTCCCACTTGTAGGGCTCGTATGGGCTCATCTCCGAGCAGATGAGGCGAGAGGCCACAGTGCTGCCCCTGGGGGTACAGGAACCCTGGGGTGTTGTTTCCACCTCTCTGCTGGAGCTGCTCATGTTGGGGAACAAACCTGTGCTGAAAATAGATGTGTGCTTTTCCAGGCAGCTCGGGTGATAGGAGCGTGGTGGGTCAGGTGCAGCATCTCCTCCTTTGCCTCATTCAAAACTGCTGTAAAGCAGAGTGTTTCTCTGTATGGCTGAAATGGGAAGGGTTTGGCCCATCTGGAACATGTGAACAACAGCTCATAACTCCCATCTGCCCTGCTCCAGAGCAAACGCCAAACTCCACAAATGCTGAGGACCACAACCCAAGCTGGGGTCCTGCGGGAGGCAGCAGGCAGCACAGGGCAGCTCTGCTCCTTGGCCGGGCCAGTGCTACTGCAGGGCCCCAGCGTGAACCGAGTTCAGGAAAATGATCCTAGCCTGCAACATAGCCCCTGCAACGGCTCTGCAGGGGCTCGGAGTGCACTTAAAGTGCCTCGTGCCATCAGTTGGCATCATGATCTCAAGTGCTTTTTGGTGCTGCCTGCAGTGTGGCTGTACCATGTCAGGTCAGCAAGTGCCTTTCTGCTCTCTCCCTCCAGAGCCTGGGCCGTATCTTCATGTGAACAGCATCAAACACGGCTTTCGCTTGGGGGCAAGCATGGGTTTGTACTTAGCTGCCTGTGGAGTTTCCCTTAGTTTCTTTCTCTCCTTCTCTGTGCTCCAAGGACACTGTTGTGGCCACCGTCTGCAGGAGATGGGACCTCTGAAGAGTGGTCCAGCAAGGAGGCAAGTCTGAGTCCAGGGGTGCAGCAGTGGCTTTGCCATCACTAGCCAAGAGCAAGGCTTGTCTGTGGGTGGATCAGCAGGGCTTTAACGTCTCTCCGTGATCATGCGCTGCCTGCAAGCACAGCCCATTTCACATGCAGGACAAGTGCCAGAGAAGCCTCCACAATAACCCTGCTGCATTTTGTCGGCCAGGCCGCTTGCTCCCACTCATGGCTGTGGCTCTCTTGGGCTGGGACGGCACTTTCCCAGCTGTGTGACCATGGAGTCTGCACGGCCCTCAGCTTGAGGGGGGTCTCTACACCAGTCACAAAGAACAAAAAACTGTCAGGGTGCATAAAAACCAGGCCCTTAAGACCCCTATCAGTCTAAGAGCACTCTGGGAGCAGACAGTGATAGAAAAATAATATTTAACTTTCAAAACCCATAGTAGATGCAGAAAGTTGGAATTGGTCCCCTTCAGCTCTTTCTAGGTTATTGTCACTGTGTTATAACTCTGTTTCTACTGATGAATACATAATATTTTTCTCAATCTATACAGCACCAAAATTCTTACTAGGCAAAACAGCTTTGTCTTTTTGCTAAATTATTTGTGCACAAGATAGGCCTTTCCCCAAGGGTTGGGAAGACTCAGCTTCTCATAATAAACACTTGTCTAATGTACTAAAGTGTCTTGGAACACTTCTATTTTCTGTCCTCTCCTTGACTTTATTTTCAAAAGCACAAAATCTTTGACTAGAAATAAATGACAGCTTTGCAGTGCAGGGATAAAGTGCCTGGACAAAAATGTTACAGTGATATGAAAGGAAAATTCAAACGTCAACATCAAATCCTTAGACACCTTTCAAAGAGTTTCCTGTTTTTCCAGTCCTTTAGGGCCAGGCAGCGAGTTCATGCAGAGATTGCTTAGAGCTTACTCACACGAGCAGGCCAGCTCGCCATGGGGAGAGCATGCTTGTGGGCAGCTCATCACTGCTACAAGCAAGCAGCAGAATTTGTAAGAGAAACGGAGCCGTGAGCCAGCCTCTTGTTCAAATCAATTGATCACGTCATTAAAAAAAAAAAAAAAAAAAAGGCAGCAGGATCTTCAAACGAGTTGGCTGCTGATGGGCTCGCCCTTCCTCGCAGCATTGCCCTGCCTGTTTCAGAGGACACTTGCAGTGTCCAGCACTGCTCGCTATCCCCACCCAGCAAAAGACTCTGGTGCAGCGCCTGCTCTCACGCCACGGCCTTTCCCTGCTCCGCACGCGCTGCGGGGCGCCCGCACGCATGACTGCCTGGGGGCCGGGCTGAGGGGCCATGGTCCTGTCAGCCCAAAGAGAGATTAAATGATTGCTCAGGAATTTCTTTATCACCATTCTGGGTAAATACAGATTAGAGACAAAACGTTTTTCATACAGCTGTGAACTGCTCCTGTAAACACAAGGGAATACAGTGCTGGGCAATATCACGCAGTCGGCTTTGAGAGGGCTGCTGCAAAACGGGAAGACATGGACTCATCGTACCACCCAGGCAAAGTGAGAATGGTGAGTCCAGCTGTGCTTGTGATGAATTAACTCCTCCACTGGCAGTTTCCTGTGGACAAGCTAGGCACGGAGCCAGTGCAGCAGGGTTTATGTTAGTCCCAGCTGGACCTCACCCCAACAGTGACGTACTCCTTGCAGGACAGTGTTTGTACCCTAGGTGAACGTCTCTGCTCAAGTTGTGCTGGAAGTGTGGTGTATTTGAAGTGTGGTGTATTTGAAGTGCTGGTTGTGATTGCTTTCTGTGGTAAATTGCTTTTATTTAAAGAGATGGTTAATTCTGTGCACTGGGCCTTGAATTATAATAGGAAGAGGTGAACTTGTGTACGTTACATTCTTATGATCTTCAGGCATCTCTAGCATGTGACATAGAAAGATGATATAAATCTGAGCAGCCCCACAGAAACTTGAATACAATGCGAGGGCAAACCTGACGCTTCTTACCTCATCCAGACCAAAGCAGGAAAGCAGTGTAATGCCCTTGTCCCTTCCTTTGGTGCCCTGGCTGCAGCACGAAGTTGGGCCAAACTCTGAGTTTCTTACGAAGCCTGTGTTAATTCCATCTGGACTTCTGCACTGAGTGCAACTTTCTATATGTTTCAGTGGCTGCCTTTTTCCTTGCAAGCAGGCCTTCAGAAACATACAGATCAGAGTAAAAATAAAGTAGTATTCATCACTGGTAATGAAAAATTACTCCAATCCCCAAAGAGGGAAGACTAAAATTTTCCATAGTTTGAGGTGCGGGCATTCCACAGAGCAGGTCTTGTTACCTGCTTGGATGGCAACCAGCTGATGTCTCATCGCTGTTTACTCTATAAATATTGATTTCCCAATGGGAACAACTGTTTTGCAGTACAGCTGGAGTTAAAGCAATGCTCTGGGGGGGAAAAAAAAAAACACACACACTCCTCACTCCTGCAGCATTCCTGAGACAAGACTATATTTTTATCATCTGCAAAAACAGCTACATCTGCTGTGCTGAGCTATAACTGGAATCCTGACTCCCTCATTATGACCTCCGTTAGATAAACGAGCCAACTTCTCTGGAGTATAATTTAAATTCTACCCAGTTCTATGGCTTTCCCGAGAAAAAGATAACACCATAGTGCATGAAGCTGCATGAAAGACTAGCCCAATTCAGCTGCTGCAAGAGGTGGGACCTGCTGTGCACGTGACAATCTTTCCTAAAAGTCAATCTGGGCCGCAGGCATGTGTCGTTGCTATAGCTGAACCCTGGGCAGCCCATTACAAACCTTCTTCCAGATTTTAGCCTCTTTCTCCTTCCTGCACCCACAAGTTTTGAAGTACTGAGCTTTCTCCCTCCATTTTCCTCCGCTGGGTTCTGGTTTGTTCCTCTCCTGGGCGCAGGCAAACGCTACTGTTGGCAGAGCTCGGCTGCCCCAGCAGCATGGGATCTCCTGTATAACTCCTTGCCCAGCGATCTGCAAGCCTGCCGGGAATGCCTGGCTGCTGCTTCTCCATCTGCCAGCTCTTGCATTGCAGAGATGCTCCCAAAGCATCTTGCAGGCCATGGCTGGACTCTCATGTTGTCACAGTTAACTCCATTTTTGCTTGCCTGATGGCAAGAGTTTCAGTGCCCCTGGGGGAGGGCAAGGCTCCGACAAAACGTGGAAGAATCATAGTCAAGCCCAAGCTCTCTGCACGCTGAATAAGGGATGCATCAATCCGCAATAGAAACTCAGTGTAGGTGTAAATCCACATTGCAGGTTGAAAGCACTTTATTTCCAAGGCTTCCTGAGCTGAAAGGTGGTATTTGCAGTAGCAGGTTGGAGTTGCTGAGCTGCCTCAGCACCTGTCAGGAAGCGGGACCAGCCCTTGCTCAACCCATCCCAGCCATCGCATCCCACAGCTAGTGACTGAGGGCTCCTGCACACTCTCTCCCGCCTGGGTCTCTTCTGGGAAGCGCTGCAGCACGTGCTATGGCACCTCTCCAGCCTGCCCAAGGGATCCTTCTGGGCTCAGGGCCACACTTGGGCCCCCCAGCCAGCATGCCCACCCCACCGAAAAAGTGCCACCACCCCTCAGTCTCGCCTCGGTGAGAGCGACAGGCACTGCTTCCCTTATCGCTCTTCAGGGGAGGTTTCTCTCCTGCCCGGATGTCCTAATGCCGAATAAATGAATAATATGCTCCTTTTGTAGCATGCTTAAGAAGATCATTTCCACACCCCCTGCCTTCAAAGGGAGATACCTGAAAACGGAAATAACGCAAACACCAGGCTTTGCTATTCCAATGAGAACTGTTAACAACAGAAATGCTTATCTGTTTCGTGGTATCTGTTAACAGGATTCAATTAAGCTGCCAGAAATGATAAGCATTTAGAGGGACATCAGCCATCACTCCTCGCTACCAAACAAAATCTTTGTAATCTCAGCAGTCATAAATCACAGTGATTATATTTGTGGAGTGCTACGCGCTGTAACTCACTGCCAGGGCTTAACTGAATGTCCCTCAGGGCCCCGTTGTACCTGGTAGGCCAAAGTAACTGTCTTACGCTGGCGGTACACGAGAAAGGAACATTTTGGCATACACGATTACATCTGTTTTCCCCACAAACACCATGCAGAAAGAAAGTTTCCTCTAAGAAACAAATCAAGCGGATTGCGAGCAGGAGGTTGGTAGAAAATCAAGTTTTCCATTTCTAGGGAAAAAAAAAAAATTTTAAACACTTGTTTTCAAACCAAATAAGAGAAAAAAATAAAATATCTGCATTTTCCCACAGAACAGTATTTGTTACAAATGTTCTAGGCACATTCAAGCGTTCTTTCCCTGCTCAGTTTGGCATTATACACACTGTCCACTGCAGTGCTGTACCCAGGGGCCTTTTGCACCTGTTTTTCCACCCAGCCTTTGACAGCATTTCCCACAAGGCACCCAAATAACCAGCAACTCAGAAGGACACAGAGTAACATCAAGCTCACACAAACTAAATGCAGTTGGCCAAACTGAAGTGGTGAGGCCTGGAGGGAATTAAAAAAAAAAGTGTTTTTTTTTCCTCCAGGTTCATGATAGGAAATGTGGAAAGGTCAGCAAAATTGGCACCTTCCCATAGGATACATCCATTCTGCAGTAACAACCATTTCCTTCATAACTGCCTTTCAGCAGGAAGCTTTTGACCAGCTGTAGAGGAAAACGAGCTGCTTATGCCAACCTGCAACCCGGGTGCTCCAGCATTTAATATTATTATTGCTGTCTGCATCACCACAGAGCCCCACAAGCTCCACCTGTGAGCCAGGATGGCACTGCAAGAGTTGCTGGATATGTACCGAGCAAAGGGGCATTTCCTTCCACCCAGGATTCCCAAGGATTTAGGAGAAGAGACAAATAATGGATAGAAATAGATGGACAGAGAAGCAGAAGGATACAGAAAATACTGCTTTTCACAAGGGTATGGTCTCAACGTCTTGGCCTGCCGCTGCTTACTGGGATCTCTGCGGATACAGAAGAAAGCACCATAGGGAAGTCTGATGAGGATGATGAGATGTTCATGGGCAGCATGAGGGACAGTACGGGAGGAAACACAGAGGCAGCAGTATGGACGTGGAGCAAGAAGAGGATGGCTACCCTTGACCAAACCTGTGCTCAGCCAGGATAGCTTCTGGTGGGCTATGATGATGAAGGCAAGAAGCTCTGATGTCCCGGAGGAAGCTGAACTGGTGGAGAGCTGCAGCAAGAGGAGGCGCAAGGTGGGAAATACCATCTCCCCATGTGGACAGGAACACAGGGGAAGGATGTGGTTAGCCTCGTATATCCTCGGCATCCTCCTGGTGGGGATCATGCACCACCACTTGTATATCACAAATTGTCAAATGCTTTTCAAACCTGTCTGGGAAGGCCAAGATATGATCCACTCACAGCAGCAGGGTTTAGTTTTTGTTTTTGTTGCTTTTTCCCCCCTCAAAGGCCTGGTTGCAAATTGCTTCCTGAAATCGGGCTCCTTCGGTACACATTGGTAGCCAAAATAGTCACCCAGAGTCAATAGAGGTTCTAGAAAATGTAGGCCCACACTTGGCTCTTTCAGCATCCTACACCAGGAGAGGACGGCATTTCGTTCCTCATGCTTCATTCAACACTCTGGGTATTGACTTTTCTTTGTTTAATGAGAAAGAATTCAGAGAGGCAGGAGGGACAGGGAAGGAAGTTTGTTCTTCGCTGTCACTTTCTGAGTAGCGTAGTGGGAAGGGATACTCGGGGCTTGGCGGTGCGATGGTTATTTTGCTCCTTCACCCCTCTGCCAAGGCATTTCAGGCAACATGGTCCGACACTTGTCTCGGCATTCCCATTTGAGCAATGGGCTCGACCACTATTTGGGGAATGCAGCGCCGGCTCTTCCTCACCAGCACACAAGCACATAGAAACCAGGTGGCTAACACACAAACCAAGGCCAGAGTTACCTTGGGGACAGTTTGCCTTGATGGAAAAGAGAAGTGCCAAGCTCAGAGGGTTTTGCTGCTTTCTGCATGACAGGGCTTTGCCTCAATGAAAGGGAGGGCGCTGAGCACCTCCACGCAGCCCTCACCCAGGGCAGCGGGGTCCCGATGTGGCTCAAGCCCCGTCCCCTCCGCAGCTCCCCTATACCTCCCCAAAACCAGTACGTGTAACAGCACATAGGGCAGGGAGAGGCAAGGTTTCCTGCTCCCGCCTCCCTTTCCCAAGGGACATTCCCAGTTCACTGCAGTAGAAGAACTGGTTGCTAATACAGGATTAGCTCCCTCACCTCCACACACTGAAGAGGGTTAATATACCTTCTGATGAGCCCATTAAGAGTCATTGCAGACAGGTACATTACAAAGGCCACATTTATAACCAGCCACTGTTTTTTTTTTCTTTTCATCCATCTGATGATCAAATAATCAGTCCCCAATAATAACAGTCTAGGATAGTCCTCTGCTAAGAGCAACAAGATCAAGTCAGAAGGAGTTTCGCCCCTGGGCACCAAAATGAGTGCTCCTACTTACACTGCCCACTTCAAAGGGTTTTGTCAGAGTCTTTCTTTTGGAGGCTGGATGTTTTCCGAAGTGCTCTTGGGGACACCTGCTTCTGGAGTCAGGTGATTGTGTTACGGGATCTCACTTTTGCAAAAAGGGTTGTTTCTGCTGCCATGTATGCAGGGAAAAGAGCCAAGACACTTTCTAAGAAGCACAAAACTCCAGTGAAGAAAGCCAGAGAGAGACAGCCTTTTTTTTTTTTTTAAATCATGATTTGGGCAAGTTTAATTTGTAGTGTGGGAATCTTGAGATTGACAACGCTCCATATTCATGGGACTCTAACAGCAGTAAATGATTCCCCCCACTTAATTCAGTACAAAAAGTAACAAAACCTAGAAAAAAAATCCTCTGCCTCCAGCCCACACAAGTTCCATCAAAAGAGCCATTCCACACAAGACAGCTCAGAAAACCAAAGCACACATCCAGCCCCTGAGCCAGCAGTTTCCAACCTATCTCACTAGTAGCCTGTGCAGCTACCTGAACACTGCAAACTGCAGGATCTGGGCTTTAAACAGACCCAGACAACTGCCAGCAGCCCCACAGCAGCAAGCAGCTTTCATGCATGCACAGCCTTTCTGGGTCATCTTTCAATCCTGCTTATAATGAACTGATGACTCAGGCTTAATTAAGGAGTACACCTTAATCTGTGTGCAAGCAAGCTTTGTGTCATCTTTTTTTTTTTTTTTTACCACCAGCAGTGATGCATCATGCCTCAAGGCCTAACCAATAATGTTGTTCTCTTATTTGGTAAACAGAAATAAAATTAATTTGCTTGGAAGTAGCCAACAGATTAACAACCTCCAGCTGTAACTTTGATGACTAATCCAGCCTACTCTAACCAAGCTGTGCCAAAGTTCCAATTTGTATAATTTTACATCTTCCTACAGGTTCTTGGTGAGGAGGATTAAGAGAAGATCATTTTTCAGAGGGAGCTGAGGTTTGTCTGGGGTTTATTTTGAAACTGCTCAGACAACAGACTATAAAGATTGCGCAGATCATGTTAGGATGAACTGTTGCACACCTGTCTGAAAGGAGATGTGGAAAGCAGCTAATCTAGAAGTCTGCTCAGCTGGTATTGAGAGACTTCTCTGCAAAGCTGAAGGCCCAGTTCAGAAAAGCACTGCATTCAGTTCCATGCTCACAAAAAACACCTCTAAATTAAATGTTTTAAAAATCAAGGATGAGATTCCAGGATTCCAGCCTGTTTTCAGCATGAAGTCATGAAAAAGCTTTTGTATTAGAAGAAGCAGAAAATAAAATTGAAATGCTGAACTATATTTCACAAGTCTTTCAGATTCTTTGTTTCTCTTCCAAGCTGATTTACTGTGTTACAGTGGATTTACTTGAACAAACAGGGACAGCTCTTCAGGAGGAACAGATATATCAGCCAAAATGCCCAGTCTGGTGCTGTGTATTTTCAGCATTAGTTTGGAGCAACTTGCCATGGGCAAGTGTGAGTAGAACCTGGTTGAAGTTAAATGTAGCTAATCCACTGTCTGACCTCACGGTACTTTTCACCACGCCATATTCAGGAAAATATGCCCTCTGCCTTTTCCATAGCTGAGCTCATATAAAGATTGGGCTGTAAAGATACTTTTTCACGTGCAGAGTTCGTCTGATTGCTGTTATAACAAAGGGAGAAAGGAGACTGAGGGAATAGCCGGAGCCCGCGAACAAAGGGAACAATAGAAGCCATTCTGCAGGCAGTGAATGCTATGTTCTTGGACACATTCGCATGGATAAAGGAGATCAAATAAGAGCCTCCAAAGCTGCATAATGATAAGAGAAAAATATTACAATGCCATTCTGCAGGCTGGAATGTACAGGGATTATACGGCAATTCGTCCAACACAGCTCCCCAGGGCCAAAACAAAATCAGTAACCCTTCACTGAGACGCCTGGCTTCTCTGCACAGCCGCAAGAGCAGCTGATAATTACCTGGCAGCTCCAGCCACAGGTTGCCTTGTGCAGTGGTGGTAAGTTGCATGTGCAGTTCATGTCTTTTTGGCACAGAGTGAGGCTGGGTCTGCGGCACAGCGTGGGGAGGGATGTCCATGTCCCACTTCCCTCCTCTGACACCAGTTCACTATTCGGTCTTGGGCAAGCCATCTAGTTGCAGTCTGGGTCCTAGGAGCCAGGGCTGCCAGAGGCACAAATAGGACTAAGAGCCTCTTCATGATGCTATGCAGCCTCCCTGCGTGTTAGTGCCCGTGGAAGATTCATCCCTATTGCAAGGCCACGGGTGAGGGAGAGAGGAGCAGATGGAGCTGGGGAGAGAGGAGCAGATGGAGCCGTGGGACATGCTGTAAGTGGGTGGTGTTGGCTGGCTTTTGGGCAGCAGAGGCCCAGGTTGGATAAGGGAGGGTGGATCACAGGGAGGGCAGGGATGGAGATTTCTCTCTCACGGTTCAATAGGAGATGCAAGCACGTGGTGAGTACCAGCCAGCTCATCCCTTCTTGGCTCACTAGAGCTTCAACTGGTGGCAATGCAGTGGTGGTATGTTGCTGGCAGCTCCAGAAAGCAGGGGGCCTTTCAAAGGGGAACAGTCCAGGAAACATTTTCCAGAGCTTGTTTCCAGAGATCTCTGGTTGCTTTTGAGTAGACACTGAACAAAGAAGAATGTGCATGCTCTATATCTTAACTCCATTAGGACTTTGTCTCTGGTGTCCCAGAGCAGTGGGCAGCATTGCCGCAGCAGCCCTGGGGCTGGCAGGCTGCCTTTGGGCTGGGCCAGGAGTGGAGAGGTGTGTCACCCAGATGCCCTGTTTCTCTGCCAGGGCGTTTCCAAGCAGCTACAAATTACACCACTTCTGACGCAGACCGGCTTTTAACTGCACAATCTGCCCTCTTCTCTCTCACCGTCTCTGAAGCCGAGTGTTTACACCAAACCCCAAGGGACAAGGCAGCGCTTTGAGAGGCTTGAAAGATGGATGATGTTAAACATCTTTTCCAAAAGCCATTCTCAATGCAGGGACAATTTTCAGAGCACATCCAAAGGAACCTCCTCCTGCCAGCAGAGTCACTTAGGGCATCCATGTTTTAAACAGATGGACAGCAGCCCAATAAAAACAATGGCAGCTTTTATAAGCAGCCTCCAATCCAGCTCCTTTCAGGAGGGACTGTTTTGAATAGTAAAGAAAGATATATCAAAGTTAGACCACAGCATCTGCCGGGTTTGCTGGGTGAGCTGCAGTGCTTGTGTCGTGGGCTGTGCATTGTAAGCATTTGCTCCTAGAGTGGGAATTCCTTCAGCACAGCACAATCCAGGATTGAACTGGGGAGAATGGGGCTATTTAGGTTCTTTCAAGAACATATTTTGGTGCATGCAACACCTCTTTCCAGTTCTGCTTTGCGGTTGCTGAACACAAGCTGGTGGTAGGACTTACCTGGAGCCTCCTCTCTGGGGAGTTATGCAGGGCAGTGCTCAGCACCAGAAGCAATGGGCAGCAAGGGGAAAATAGGGAGCGTGTGAGCAGAAAGTGCAGCCAGCTTGACTTTAGTCCATTTAAACTGGACTTGAAGGTGTGCTAATAGCATCGTTGGCACCTCTGATTGCAAAAAGAGTTACTGGAAAAGAGTCATTTGGAAAATAACAGAGAGAGCCGCATAGTCTGTGCCATGGCAGAAAGAGATCCTTGCAACCGCGAGAAGACCAGGTTGCCAGGAGGCCAGGCTGTGGTTTTCATGCTGAGGTTGTCAAGGAAAGGGAAAAGGTGAACAGAGACTCATATTCAGTCATCCTCCTCGGTGATGCCAAGTCAGTGGAAAATGTGGGCTGGGTAATTTTGCCAGCGTATATAGAAATACTCCCAGGTGGCCTTCACGGAGGCCAACTCAAACCAGCCCTCGTAATGACCCGGTGCACTGGGCTGCTGCGGGTCGGCAATGCTCCTCGTCGCCAGCGCGAGCAGGAGCACAGCAGACACTCCTCATCTCCACTGATGAGCAGGACCAAAGCCAGGGGCCCAACCACTTGCCTGCCCTGGTTCTAATTAAATCAGTAATTAATAGATTCTAATTTCCTTTAGCACCCAGGCCCCAGGCTTTGTTTCTGGAGAGATGGCAGACAGAGAGACCTCGTCCCAGCCAAGGGAGGGTTGGTGCCAGCCCGTGGCAGAGCACAGCAGTGAGCGCGTTGCAGGAGCCCACGAAGGAGCCTCTGGTGGGTGGCACCGTGGGCAGTTGTGATCCCTCGGCCAGGAGCGGCACTGGCAGAGTCCCTGCCCAGAGCAGCAGGGAGAGGGGGCAAAATGGCCTGTTGCCTGTGCCAAAGCCCTGGGAAACCGCCACCTCTCATTTGCGTCCGGTTGTGTGTCCCTAACACGTACAGCTTCCTCGAGCCAAGCAGACCTCTTCAGGGAGAGCACGTTTGGCCTGGGGTCGCTCCTTCTACACGGGATCTTTGCCAGGGTGAGAAGTACAGCGTGAAATGTTGTCCACTGAACCAATACTGCTGTCCTAGTGAAAGCTTTGAATGTTCTTCTGGACTTAGTGTAAATAAATAATGTAGAAAGAATAATAGGGAGCTAATAAAGCTATTATCTGGGAAGACTGCAGCCTGATCTCAAGCACAATGAAGATAATGAGTGTTGAATCATGCCTGGAGCATCCTAAGTAAGCAGTGGTGGTTTTGATAAAGGATAGGAATGGATTTTCGGTCTCAACCTGTTGCTGGCTTATAGATTTCTGGGGTGAGCTATGCTGGTCTCAGAACCGGAGCTAAGCCCCAAATGGGGCAGCTGGCTGGGACAGTCCAGGAAAAGGGGTGCCACAGGGCTGGTGGGAGTTTGGAGCAACAGCAACCCCGGGTCTGTCGAAACAGCAGCCTTCCCGAGCAGAGCGAGCCCGTAACACTGGCTCCTGTGAGAAATGCAACCGGTGGAGAGGAAAAGGGGACACTCCACTGTTTCAAAACCCTTTTCAGCCTCTGCCAAACCCACTAAGTGACAAACTTAGTGGTGATAATAGCTGTGTGTCACCAGATGGGAACAGTCTTCCTTGTCGTCCACATGAATAATTCATTTCCACCGGGAAGAAACTCCACCTGTGCTCCGGGGCCACGAGGGCGGCAATTGCAGCTTTGGAAGGAGAGCCTGGACGCCGGCTCAGCGGGGAAGCCAGCCCAAACCTCGGCCGCAGCTGAGCGTTAGGGGGAAGATTGTCCAAGCAAGTCGCACACCTTCCCTCGGGGGACAGGAAAGGGAGGGTGACCCTGCGGTGAGAGCAAAGGCTGAGCCGCCGCACCAGGAGGCTCTACCGCTCGCTGGTCGTGTGACCTTCAGCTTGTCGCCTTGGCCTTGGCTAGCAGACCTTAAAACACAAAGTTCAGGCCTGCCTCTGTGCAAGGCACGCTTAATTCCTGCTTGCAAAACCCTTCGCCGTTGCACAGGCAGGCACGGTAGAAGTGAGCTGCAGGGGCAGGGTTCAGCAGCGCTGTGAGCTTATGCGATACCTGGCTGGCCGAGGAACGTGCTAGGAGGGGGCTGCTAAATGCACAGCTTTGCAACAACCCCCAGAAACAACCACTGATCCCAAAATAAAACCACACAGCCCCGGACAAGTTGAGGATACACAAAGGAACTGATAGTCTCCGAATCTGGCCTCACATCAATGAATTGTGACTTGCAAGCTTTATTTAGACTGCTAAGAAAAACAGCTGCAGAAAAACACTGACGACTTGCTTTAAAGTGGGATTTCTAAAAGCAGAGAAGCGCTCGGCTCCCACTGAAAGCTGAACACCTAACTCCCCTAAATCTCCTTGGAAAATCCCAGCCTTGGACTGGAAAGCACTGCAGAAGGGCAGGATTTGTATAATCCACAGAAAATAAAAATACCTCTGGAAAAAAAATCGCCAGCAATTTAAAAGTAATAAAAGCCTACCCTGAGGAGACAGGGAAAGCTTAGGGGACTTGTGAGTGAGAGATGGAAGTCAGGGAACGGGTGCTATGTCTGGCAAGCGTTTGGTTTTGCGTGCTCAGAGATGCACAGGCAACAGTGAGCTGCTCCGTGCTGGGTGGTGGCGAGGACCCGAACGCGATGCTGGCAGTAACAGCACACTCACATGGATCTGTGCAATGTTGGAGAAAAATATTTGCAACTGTCAAACAGACTGAGCTCACTACGGTACCCAGAAGAGCTCTATCTCTGAATCTGTATCTGTACTGCAATAAAAAGCAGGGAGGGGGAGATAAGTCCATGGTGAGATTCCTGCGAGCTCATAAATCACGGCGAGCTCCGGCCACAGGACTGGTGAAATCACCGGGAACCCCAGTGGCCTGGTTTCCGCAGCGCTCGCTGCCCTGCCTCCACCAGCGACTGTATAATCGGAAGAAAAATGGAGCCAAGCTGTTGGGAGAGGGGTAGCTTTTTCTGAGCAGCAGGGAAGCTGTTACAGCCCAAGGCTTTCTTACGATCAAATGATTTAAGCACCTCTCCCCAGCATCCTGCTGATTTTTCGGGGGAGCGCAATAGCTGAGACTCCTCGGGATGATAATTGTGGTGTATTTACAGAATCAAAGGTTTCCACCTGGAGTGGTGCCAGCAAGCTTTTGGAAGAATAATGGATCCAATACAAAGGTTTTTTTAAAAGCCCATTAACTCGCCTCAGGGCTGAGCTCACATTCCCACCGCCTGAGCAGACAGTGCTGGGGTACCGTGGATTTGTTCCCATCGTTTCAGCCCAAGTGGGGAAGTTCCTCTTCCTCCTGCTTCCAGTTCCCAGGTTTGCACAGGGACGGAAATTGCGATGGCTTTCGCTGAGAGCGGGTCCAGGGGCAGACGCTGATTGCAGCCCCAGAGAGAGCAGCTGGTCCGTCTTGGGTAACTTCCTCCGCCGTTGGCCCCGAGACGTCTCCCGGCTTTCCCAGGCCAGGAGACGGGGGCTCGGCGGAGCTGGCAGCTAGGTCTGGGTAGGGCCCTCTCCCAACGTTGCTGGCCCTCGCATGCTGGACACAGCCGGGCGGCAGATCTGAGAGCAGCAGCGCGGGGTCATGGAGAGGAAAGCAGCTGTCTCGCACCTCCTGCGTTGGAAATACCAGGCTGGTGTGGAGGTGGCTGGAGCCAAGAGTGGCTCAGGCTACTGTGAGATACCTGCAGCTGGGAGCTGGGGGATACGTGCAATACTTCTGACCTGTGTTTGAGCCCTGTAACCTGAAGGCTGGTGACCTTCACCATTCATTTGCTCTGTCACTTATACAAAAGCCAGGCATGGGTCCAGGAGGTGTAAAAGTGTTTCCAGCATCTGATCTCATCCTCAACTCGCCATGAGCCAAAATGGTGAGACAGACCAGGCTTGCCTCAAGAGCTGGGGTCTCTTCTCCAGAAAACAACTGATGCCCCAAATTGTTTTCTGGAGGGACCAAGGTAGGTCAGAGGAGGTGGAAGAAGCTGGGCTACGTGCGCCCGACCTCCTCCTAATGACGCTGTCCCAGTGGATGCCGTGGTCCCCTGGGACAGCACCTCCATCCCTGCCCCCCTGCTGCGGCTGCTGCCTAGTGGGCTCTTGGTTTTTCTTGCATCCTTCACTCTGGGGTGGCTCTGTGCTGTGCCTGAGTCAGCGTCCCCGTCTCATTCCTAGCACAACCACACGGCTCCCCTGTTTTGGCCTGCAACTTGGGCAGCCGAATAGTCCTGTCAGCATTCCTTTCCCTAAGAGTTTCTGGAGGCAACAAACAGCCCTAGGAGTCAGCTCTTAGTCATGCCGCCTCCATGGAAAATATAAGAATGGGGTTAGTAATCCAGCTGTGACTAAAGAGGTTGCAACTGGGAAGGTACCCGCTACTGTTGGTGTGACAGTATTTTCCCTTTCTGCCAGCTTGGCAACACCTTTGTGTCACCAGTGATTCGAGGCTGGTCTACACAAGAGGGGCAATGAGCACAGGGAGGGCTTGGCTGAGGTACCCTGCCCGGCTGGCCCGGATAAGAGGCTCAGGGGTGCTCTCTCGGCCTGCACGGCTCCCACCGCTCCCAGCCATGCTGCTGCACAGGAGCCCCTGGTCACCCCTGGTCTCCCAGTGGCTCCTGTCTGTGCTGCAGAGGGAGCGTTCTCCTGATATGATGCCCTGAGCTGGAGACAAGTATTTCAGTCGTGGTCTCTAAGCACCACCAGCCACGGGCAACTTTCAGATAGTGAGGACACCAGTCCTGCCAGGATAACAGTCAGAGCCTTGTAAATGGACCTAAAACTATTGCAAGATGGATGGGGGAGAAGGAGAGACTTGTGTGCTGGGGCAATCAGCAAAAAGGCCAGAGAGAGGCAGAAGAAGCATTGTCCTGCAGTGACCAGTGCCATCCCCAGTCAGAAACCTTCCAGTGGGGCCATTCCTAGGGGTGCAGCCCAGAGCAGCTCTTAGGCCGGGGTAGCTGCAATGCTTCTTCTTTCCCATCACAAAAGGCACAGTGATACAGTGCCTCTTAGGAGCTGATTAAGCCAAGGCAGCACAGAGCCCCTGGGTGGAGCAGCATCCGGTACCAAACAGGCCAATAAGGAAGAGCACATGAATCTGGGAGAGTTCTTGCAGCAGAGAAACTGCAGCTGGAGAGCAAGCAGAAATCCTCAGAGAAGGCCCTGGAGTAAAGCGTGCTCAGCCAAGAAAGACGATCTCAGGGCTCTGATGTTGTCCCCGAGAGCCTGGGAGGATGGAGCAGGAGGCTGGAGCGCTCCTGCGCTCTCTCTATCCCAAGCAGACCACATGCCCTGGGCTCTCTTGACAAGGAAAGTTGCTGCCACCTTCCCAAATATCCAGGTCACTGCCGAGTCTGGACCTGCTGCTCTGCCAACTGTAGTAGCATTCATCAAGTTTTGTGTCAGATCCATCCCAACTCCTGTTCATGAGAAAGAAATCCACTGACAGGACCTGCAAAGCTGATGCTTTGAAAGATGCTGGGAGCATGTACCTCCTGTTACGCAGACATCGCTAACAAGAGAAATTTCCCTGACTGTGCTGGTCACTGAGTCCTCAAATTCCAGCCCTAGTGCTCAGAGGAGCAAAAAGTCTTAGCTCTGCACTTAGTGGAGACAGGAGGTACAAACTTGAAATGGTCTGGAGTCAGGCGTTGTAAAAATTTAATGATGCAGGACAAATCAGTGTGACCAAAATAGAGAGCAAGACAGAGACGGTCTTGTGATTTAACGCACTCATCCAGGACTGGGGGTATTTGGGAGCAGTTCCCAGGTCTACCACAGGCTCCGTGTGTAACCTTGGGTGAGTCACTAAAGACAAACATATCCAAGAACTGGCTTAGGCATCAAAGTCCTAATTTTGCAAAAATAACATAGGTACTTAGAGACTGAGTCAGATCAATAATTAGGAGGATTTGGGCCAGATTTTTCAGGAGGATTAAGATATTTCACATAGAGCTAGGCCTCTAATGAGGGCTCCTAGTTCCCTTAGGATAAGCTCCTCTTCCTAATGGGGTGGCGAGTTGGGTTGGGATCCACCTGGTGACCTGAGGGTTAACTGTTTTATGCTCCATTAAGAGGATGGAGAATCAGGATGAGCCGAAGGCAACTTGGCACTTCCTTACTCTGTCTCTGCTACAGCTCTGGAGTGGAGGACTCTTTACTGGTAAGGCAATGGCCTCACTTAACTCCCTAGCGGCCACCGCAAGATGGGCTTGTAACCCATTCCCCAAGCAACACAGCCAGCATCTGGCTGGGTCACTTCCACCTTGACATTTTCACTTCTTTTAAAGCCCTAATATGAGGTTTTAAATGGGATTTAAGTGACACCCTGCCTTTTTGCTGGCCCCTCTACAAAGGCAATAAATTCAGCCCCTGCTAGATATGAGCAAATAAAAGCAGCTTTTCCTGTAGGCTGCATATGCACTCATCCCTGCTAACCCCACTCTCCTCTGACAGCCAGAGCAACAGCTGATGTAAATCTACAGCAGTCTCTGGGCTTGAGAGAGAGGCACTGATTTCCACCCCTCTCTCACTCCTTCTCCTCTTCCTCCATACTGCTTCACCTCTTCCCTGGTTGCTACCCTTCACCCTACCTCTTCACGTTTCCCCTTCTCTCAGAAGGTAAATATCCCTGGACATGAGGAAGGTAATGTGGCACTGAACTTTCATTTGCCCCATGTACCTTGAAACAGGGATTTTTTTGATCTGATAGCAATCCAGCGCAAGAAATGTAACCTCCAGGAACAGGAGAAGAAGACATAGGCAAAGCTAGACATTTCTAATCAGCAATGGCTGATTTTCTAGCAGGGGTTGAGGAGTCCACATCTTCCCCACTACCCTCTTCTTGTAGCTGTACCCCCAGTGTGACAGGAGGACGTGCTGCTTGACCCCCCTACACCACCATGCTTCCAGTTGGGCTGGCAGCTGATGCTGCCACAAGGCTGCAAGTGAAGATTTGGCGCTGGCAGAGAGGATCCTGGAAGGAGGATTCATTGCTGGCTTCATTAGCATTAAGAAGCTGCGTGGCTGGAGCCTATTGCAGACAGGCTAGGCATTTGGAAAGCTGATCTAGACCAAGACACACCAGCATGTGCAGCATCTCGCCAGAGGCAACCAGCAGGATGGATGGAGAGGGAAGCACGAGGTAGCTCTGATGGGTGCAGAAAGCAGGTGAGAGAGGAGGAAGGCAAATGCAAGAGCCATGATGAGACACAGGCATTATTAATGGCTTCCTATACCCCCAACGCACCTGTGAGTGCTTTATATTTCTCTGCTGCCCATCTTAGTCATCTGGCCCCTGCAGGGCAAGGCTGTTTGTGCAGAGGAAGCAGCTGGAGGAGACTGTGTGTGAGGGAGAGGCAAGGGGTTTCTGGCCTGGCTGTTGCAGTGCTCCCTCAGCATCTCCCAGCACGTTCTCGTGCTGGTGTCGGCTGGGACAGGGCAGGTCTGGTGGAAGACCTTAATTAGAGGCTGTAGCTAGTTTGTGAGAAGTCTCACAATCTGCTCTCTAATTGTTTCTAATATCTGACCCTTTTCTGAACAGAAGTTGGAAGAAAAGTCTCTTGCTTGCGCTAAATATCCCTTCCTCCACCGAGGTATGACCCTCTTGTATGCCATAAAGCATTTATGTGCTTATCTTTACACCTGTGATTACATGAAGCGAATGGGAACTTGCTTGCAAGAGAAGTTAAGCACATGCCTCAGGACTTTGCAGAATCAGGGCCTAAATCCGCTGAGCGTCTGCCAACGCTCCCAGCTAACAGAGGCATGGCTGAGTCCTGCCTTGGGAATGAGTTTGTTTTCCCTTTGGAAGCTACGAAACATTACCTCTCGGCTTTGCTTCCCCTTACCAGCTGCTGGGAGCTGATGTGAATCCTGGGGCTAGGCTGGGCTCAGCCCTGTTAGAGATAATGCTGGCTTAGGGTGCGGTTTGTTTTCAGGGAGAACCTCCCTGTTCAGATACAGAGCCACAAAAGGTGCTCTAAACACTCTAAAAGCCTCCTATCAAAGAGAGAGCGAAAGCATAACACTGTCTCCTACCTTGGAGCTAAACCCAGCCCTGATTGCAGTCGATGGAAATCTTCCCGTAAGCTTCAGCGGAGCAGGGTGAGGGTAGCTGCACCGAGTGCGGTTTTGTTTGTTCGGCGCAAATCTTCTACTTAGACCAAAACAACAATTAAATAAAAGCTGCAGCCCATTTTTTTTCTGCGGAGCAAATCATCTGGGCAACCTGAAGGTCTATAAGCTGAAGGAGAGAGGGGTTTTTTTCCTTCTAAAATCTGTTTCATTATTTTTGATAATGGGATGTTTTCTGTATTTAGTTACCCTCAGCTGAATCAAGAGTGTCCTTTAAAATTTCACTGGAGCAAACACATAAAAATTATCCCCCAGGGATAATACAGTATTGATCCTAAACAGATTGAGCTCAGGGAACATTTTTAGGGTCGAGTGAGCAGCTAACTCTAAACAATACCAAATATATTCTTCCAGATTTAGAACAAGAGACTCATTTTCTTTCCCGCAGCTCAGAGAAAGTCCTGGTTTAGTTTTGCATCCAATCAATAAACCATATTGAATACCTCCTGTTGCAAGCACCTGGGATTATTCGCTAGGCAGGCCGTGTACCCATGTTCTCCTCTTCTCATGAGGCTGGGCTGGGTGCCCGTCTGTCTTAGTGTGGTGACTATTGCATGTGTCCTACTTAGTCAGAGTGTCTCTGTGTAGCTGGTTATTGGGTTTTCCTGTGTGAATGAGCTTAATTTAATAGGCGGCTGTTGGAAAAACAAGCAGGAAAGCGACACAATGGGACTTGATAAGCAGCCTCCAAACAAGCTCTGAGGAGGCAATTACAAGAAAATGGCTAAGCCGTTTCCATGAGGAAGATTCCACTTCCAGGTGCCAACCAAAGTTATGCAGCTGTTTTCCCAGGGCTGGGAGCCCTCAGATCAACCCACTGCTAAATGGCTAATGTGCAGCCTTGAAGGAGGGGAGGGGGAGGGGAGTTCTGGGAGGACACTTTGAGGAGAAAGAAAGATAAATACAAGAACAGTTGTACTGGGTGCAACCTGGGTGCAACCATCCAGCCTGGCATCCTGTCTGTCACAGTAGCAAGCGTAGGTGATTGGTGAAAGGTATCAGAAGCATACAGGGATATTTTCCAGAAAACTTTCCAGGTCCGCAGCTGTCTGTGGCTCCAAGACTTCCTGAGCCAGACATGATGTCCTTGAATTTAGTAGTTCTCAATAGACCTTTCTTCCCTGAATGCATCCTGCTGCTTTTTGAACCCGCAGAAGCGTTTGGCACCCGCCCCAGCATCCTGTGGCAGTGAGTTTCACAGCTTTTGGAGGTGTGAAGAACTAGTTCCTTGTGTTTTAAAGCTGCCTCCCGATAATTTCATGCCATCCAGCTGTATGGTGGGAACCTCTGACAGTCTTTCCCTACCCACCTTCTCCAGGGTGTTCATGGTTTCACAGACAGTGTGCCTCTCCTCAGCTGTCCCTTTTTCAGCTTGAGTAGTCCCAGCCTAGCCAGTTGCTGCCTAGGTGAAAACTGCTCCACAGCTTTGACCGTTAGTTCTTTTGTGAAAATGGGGACTAGAACTGCTTATAGTATTCAAAATGAGAGCAAAGCAGGAATTTCTACAGCGGTGTTTTCTCTTTTCTCATTATCTCCTACTCATCTATTAGCTTTCCTGACTGCTGCTGAGCAATGAGTAAATGCTTTGATCAAATTTCCTGTTATAACCCCAGGATCTTATTCCTGAGCGGAGTGCAGGGCCATCACTGTGTGCGTGAAGTTAAGATTGTTTCCTCTGATGCTCATCACTTAGATTTCTCTCTAGAGCATTTCATCTGTCATTTTATCACTGGGTTTCCTGAGGTCCTTCTGCGGTTTGCTGCTGTTGGCCTTTCTGCTCCTCTGAGCAGCTCGGTGTTGCTAGCAAATGTCACCACCTCACTATCCTTCCCCACTTCCAGATCATCATGAAGACACTGAACAGCGCAGGCCTCTGCACAGATCTCCACAAAATGCCTCTGGGGACCTCTCTCTGTTGTGGAGACTGACCATCAATATCTGTCCACTGTGTTTTCTGTCTTTAAACCACTTCTTTTTTCATGGCTGCTTACTCTCCTCAACAGACTCTGATGAAGGATTTTGTCAGAGCCTTTTGGAAAGCCATATATATTATATCCATTAGATCTCCATCGTCTACCAGCTTGTTGGCTCCTTCAGAGGACTGTAATAGATTTTGTGAGTCGTTACTTTTCTCTGTAAAAGCTCTGCTGGCTCTTCCCCAATACGCATGGAGATATTCTTATCTATACGTCCCACCAAGTTTCACAGTAGAGCCATCAGGCTTATTGGTCTGCAGTCCCAGTGACCTGCCCTTGAGACCTTTCCCCAAAAAAGCCTCCATAATTGCCACCTCCCGTTGCTCCAACAGCAAGGTACAATGAGTACGTTGCTGTTTGCACCTTGGGTTCCTGAAGTACTCCTCTCCGAACTCCAGCTGGTTGTGGCAATTTGTTATCATTCCTTTTGTCAGTATGTTCTGTGAGCCCTTCCGATGCTTCAGATGCTTCAGCCTGAGATGCAGCCGCTGACGTCTCCCTCTGCAAAGAAGGCTTCCGGTGTTGGAAGCCTCTCAAATTCCACTGTGATCCATTTGGGACAACTAATGCTTGAGGTTCCTTTGCTGTGGCCTGAGAAAGGCACAGAGACAGGTTCTAGGGTGCCTCAAGCAGTCTGCATATTCCCATGCTTCTGGCGAATGGTATGTCTTTGGGAAGACAAGAATAATTATAGAAAGGCTGTTGATGGTTTCGGAAGGGATTATTTCAGATTATGGAGTTCCACTAATCATAGTTTCCAGGAAGGTGCTGGATGGATTCCCTGTTGAAAGATTCGCTGTTGCTCTCAGGGATGGCAGCTCGTGGACTGGTCCTTGTTTGCCAAAGGCTTGGCTGTGAAGGATGATTTTAAAGAGCTTAGAGGTGAAGCCAGCCCAGTAACAGTGACAGGGAACTGGGTTGATTTGAAATTCAGAACTGATAAAGTAAAACAGTTTTCTTGCTGGCAACTCAAGCTTACCCTTTGGAGCTCATTGTTACAAGAGACCAGAAGAGGGAAGAAAAAGGACTGGGCATGGTGAGAAGAATGAGAAAATCCACATTTATGGAGGTGTGGATTTTTTGAGAGAAATAAATCTTCCTGCTTTAAGACAAAATAGTTCAGCCAATATCTTAACGAATTTGCCTAGTGGGTATACAGTTCCCGAGACTCTCCTGAATTTCCTTCCACGGAGGGTATAGAGCACTTGTTTGGAAGCAGGAATCTGGGATTAAGGGATCACAAACCCTGTGGGGTTTGGTACTTAAACCACATTGGATTGCTAGATGCAGCGGATGGGTTGAAACTCTGACCATGGTTTTATTTTGCAGATAGTGTACCGTGATGCAACTTAGATGGACACAGAAAGCCAGTGTCAGGCCATATGGGTGGTTAATCTGTGCAGCACTTGTATGAACTCTGTACATATATTTATTTTGTATCTCTCTCTTGTACAGAAAGCCACACAGAAATCCAAATAGAAAGTACAGAACCTATTTCAGACAGTCATTCTCATATTACATTTTGTTTTGTGCTTTGGTATCAACTCCCCTAAGGATGCTCTAGCTTTACTTTCCCATCATTGGCCCTTCCTTGCATCTCTGTATCTATTTGTGCTGTGTGCATATGTAAAACAATCACTGTAAACCTCTTGCCTTGCAGACCTTCCCATACTGTTGCTGCTGAGAAAAAATTCATACAAGATATAAATAGCTTGACCTCTAATCCAGAAAAGAATGTTTACTTAGGCCAAAATGTTACACGCTATTAATTTGATCTTGAGTTTTGATTTGCACCAAAAGGAATAACTAGTCCTTCTGCATGAACTGAGTGAAAGTCCATAGCCTTCGCTTATGCAGAGAGGTTATTTCAGTGCATGTGGAATTCCAGTCATATATCAGCAGTTCAGATCGCTACGCTGATTTACGTGAAATGGGAACCCCTGAAAAAGTGATTTATTAAATCCAAGATGACAAGAAGAGAATGGTGTAGCTTGGGAGAACTTTGCCAGGCATTTTAAAAGCAGCTGGGACACTGATCTTGCTTGTCCATGGTCACCCATGTCACCAATCTGATGAAACTTTACCTTCATCGATCATCCAGTGGTGCTCTTTGGAAGGGAATATCACTCTCTGGTTCTCAGGTTAACTTTATCTAGATGGCTGAAGGTTGCCCTCTTCGTGTCTGGTGTCCCATATTAAAAACCAAACAAACAGAAAACTCTGTGGGAAGGCTTACAAAGCCACTGCAGGGTCTTCAGGATGGTCTGTGGGTTCCCTGGGCTGCTGAAGTGTTTGGAGCAGAGATTTTTACTCATTCTTCCTTCCCTTCCCATCTTACTCCCATCCTAACTTCAGCAGGTGGTGTGGGGTCCCCTGGCAGCACAGACAACAGCGCAGGAGATCGACACTGTTGCTTGTGCTATCATCAAAACTGTTGCCTGATTTTGTACTGTTTGACATTACTGCATTGTCCATGTTTAAACACATGTGACGTCTCTCCAGAGGCAGGCACATTTTTTTCCCGAGGTGCATGGTTCTCCCAAATTCTGATCTTTCAGTTATTTTTAAGAGGGTCCTGATACGTATTCGCTGGGAAGGAGAAGGGTGGAGGAAATAGGGCCTTTCTTGCCTCCTGTGCTGTAGCAGCCAGGAGGCAGGCTGCTTGCTGTCTTGGGGCTGCATGTGATGAGGGCAGAAAGGGCTCTAAGAACCCAAACAAAACATTGCTGCTGAGGCTTGGGGGCAGTGGGTGCTGCAGCACGGAGCTCCACTCCCCGTGCATGGGATTGCGCTCCCGGTGCATGGGGCACTGCTCCCCGTGCATGGGACTGTGCTCCCCTGCATGGGGCTCTGCTTGCCGTGCATGGAGCACTGCTCCTGCTGCGCGGGATTGTGCTCCCCGTGCACGGGGCTCTGCTCCCGCCGCGCAGGGAATTGCTCCCGCTGCGTAGGGCTCTGCTCCCCGTGCACGGAATTGCTCCCGTTGCATAGGGCTCTGCTCTCGCTGCGTAGGGCTCTGCTCCCCGTGCACGGAATTGCTCCCGTTGCATAGGGCTCTGCTCTCGCTGCGTAGGGCTCTGCTCCCCGTGCACGGGATTGCTCCCGTTGCATAGGGCTCTGCTCCCGTTGCATAGGGCTCTGCTCCCCGTGCACGGGATTGCTCCCGTTGCATAGGGCTCTGCTCCCCGTGCACGGGATTGCTCCCGTTGCATAAGGCTCTGCTCCCGTTGCATAGGGCTCTGCTCTCGCTGCACAGGGCTCTGCTCCCCGTGCACGGAATTGCTCCCGTTGCATAGGGCTCTGCTCTCGCTGCGTAGGGCTCTGCTCCCCGTGCACGGGATTGCTCCCGTTGCATAGGGCTCTGCTCCCCGTGCACGGGATTGCTCCCGCTGCATAGGGCTCTGCTCCCGCCGCGCGGGACGGGCTGCGGCGCGCGCGGAGGCGGCGGGCGGCGCGGGGCGGCCCCGCACTACAAGTCCCGGCGCCGCGGCAGCGGGGCGGGGCGGGGCGGGCCGTGCTCGCCGCCCGCCCTATCAGGGCGGCGGGGGATGATGTCAGCGCGCGGGGCCGAACCGGGCCGGGCCGGGCAGCGCGCGGCGGGCGGGGCGGGGGGGGCGGAGCGCGGCGGCCGCGGCCCATTGTGGGCAGGGGCCGGGCGGGCTCCGCGCCGCGCAGCGCAGCGCAGCGCCGGCAGGTACGGCGGCTCCGCGCCCCGCACGGTGAGTGGCAGCGCGGCGAGTGGCTCCTCCGCGAGGCTTATTTTATTTTTTATTTTTTAATATATATATATATTTATTTTGGAAGGGGGCGGGGGGGTGGGGGGAGGTGGCCGTTTCCCCACGCGCGCGGTGCGGCGGGGCAGCGCCGGGGGCCGGTGCGCGGCCGCGGAGGATGCTGCGCCCGCCGCGCTCGCCATGGCAACGCCCCGCCGCGCCCCCCCCCCCGCCCCGGCGGCGCCCGGTGCCCGCGGCAGGTTCCCTGCGGGGGCGGCGCCGCCCTGCCCTGCGCTGCGCTGCGCTGCGCTGCCGCGGCTCCGCCGCCCGCGGCCGGGAAGCACCTTGCCGAGGGGGCTCGTGGCCTCCGAGAGCGGCAGCGCTCGAGGTCGAGGCAGGACGAGCGACGGTTGTGCGGCCGCCCGAGGCAGAGCGGGTCGGCGGCGCGGTGAGTCGCCCGCCCCGGCGGGAGGGGCGCGCGGTGGCGGAGCGGGGGGCGAGGAGGGACCCCGGGGCTGGGCGGGCGGCTCTGCGGCCCCGCCCGCCTCCCGCTGCCTCCCCTCGGCCGGGGCGGGGGGAGATCGGGGCCGGGGCGGCCCGGTGCCTGCGGCCGGGCGCGGCGGCTTCGGGCGTGCGGGGCTGTGCTGTTAGCTGGCTGCTCCGGAGGGCTTTGGGAAGGAAGGCAAAGCAGCCGAGGCTTCCCAGCGGGTCTTCTTCTTTTTCTCTAGAGGCTGACTTTGATACTGCATACAAAATCGCGTGGTGCTGTCTCTTAGAGCCGTCCTGGTGCACCGCGATGCAACCTCGTTTTCCTCTCTTCATCGTAGCAATAGGTTTCAAAGAGATCGGCGCGCTCCCTTCCCCGAATTCAGTCCCACGAGGATTAAATCGGTCCCATAGCGCAGGAATCTCTTTTCTGCGCGAGATCAGGTTTATTCCTCCGGCCAACAGTCTGCACTGCCTCTGGAGCCCTGCGCATCAAACACCCACCTGGGTGTTTCTTGACTAATGAATTGCTTGTGCTGCGCTCTCGTTTGGCTGTCGGCGAGTGTCTGCCTCTGCTGCACGCGCGCTGGCTGCAGCCGCCTGCCTCGTTCACGATCAGGAAGCAAAAGGCAAAGTCCAAGACCTCTGATCTCCCCAAGTGTTGCACAGTGACAGCAGGAAGCGTTGACACTTCCCGGCTCTGGCTAGCGCTTGCCGTCCACCGCGCGTGCGGCTGGGGCGTCCCTGCTTCTCCGACGTTACCGCCCTGGGTTTTTTTGGGGTTTCGCCGGTGAGCGAGACGTGCATGCGGCTCCGCATCCCGGCCTCCCGCCGCGCGCGGGGAGGCAAACAGGATGGGCGAGGTGTAAAATCGGTGCCGAATCCGCTCCCCTGGGCTTGAAGCGGAGTCAAACCGCTCCTGACCCCAGCTGGCTCCTTATCTGACCCTTTGTTTTCAGCAGTAACACGGGAGGGAGCAGGAAAGGGTTCGCCGTGGCGGGCCGGCTCCCCCGGCCCCAGACGGTCCCTCCCGCCGAGGATGGGAAGGAGCTGGGGACAGCCAGTCTAACTGGGTCACGTTTATCTCTTTTTGCTTCTGTTCTTTGTTTTCGTTTCTTCCCCCTCTTCTCCTGAGCTGTCATTGTTACTATTTGCTTCGCAGCTGAGTAATTCCTCCTTCGGAAAAATGCAGGGGAGGTACTGCGCTTTTCAGAAGCTGAGCGCCTTGCAAATATTGTTTACCTGCCAGGCAGGAGCGTAGCTCCTCTGGGCCAGGCTTCTCCCGCTCCCTTGACTTGCTTCGCAGTTGCATGCTCTGTCTGTCAGCCCCGGATTGCTCCCTGGTTCGAAGCTGTTGAAAACCAGCACGAGGGAAAGCAATCGCGTGTTGGAGCTAATGCTGGTTTTTGCAGGGGTGAAAAGGCTTTTTACTAACCAAATGTAATCGGCGACCACCAAATTTCCCCTCAACACCTGGGATTTAAGGCTTGAAAGGGCAGTTTGGAGGGATCCCGCTTAAACTAAGATAATAAGTTCTGTTAATTAATCTGCTGATTGCACTTGCTGAAGTCAGTGGTCCGTTGGTCCTTGTTTGTAGCGACCAGAAGGCCTTTGGCTGATGTGCATATGGTGACCCAGCACGTGCACGTGCACAGATGACACGCATATCTGCTGCATTTATAGCCTTAACGTAGCTGGCTAATGACACTGATAGATGTGCCGTGCAGGACGGGTGGTGGAGCTCCTAGTACAAGGGCACTTTTATTTCTGAAGTATTAATAAATGAAGCTTGCCTATTTATATGAGTCTTTTTAAGAGGCCTGCGGAGCTGACTCGAAGGCTTGCTAGGCACTGCAAGCATTCAGGGCTTTTTTGTGCGAGCTCTAGCAGTAGATAAGCAAGGGCATCCAGCTGTCATCTTCGGAGATTGCCAAAGCCTGCTCAACAAGATTTCTGCACGCTTCTCTCGCAGATGCGGATTCTGTCGGATGCTTTAGTTTCTGTCTTGATGCTGGCAATTAAATATTTTAGCTTGTCTTCGAAAAGCTGCCGCTGCCGTGGATTGGCTGTTGAGGCCATGTAAAGCAGAATGTGCTCGTTCTGCTGCAATTGCATGTGACTTAACCAGAGTTCTTAAGCCTTCAATTATTTTAAAAAGTGCACTTTATGTAAGTAAAACTCTTTCAAGAGGGGGGAAAAAAAGCTTGCATTTTATTGCTGTGCTATAAAGCTTGCATGGACCTGCTTGGACAGCTGTTTATTTGCAAGTCGTGGTAGTCTAATGCTGTAAAATTCAAATCATGTCCATATTGATTTTTTTTTCTTTTAAAATAATCATATATGTGCTTTTCACTTCTGCACTGTTAAAAATGTCAGTGCTATGCTGAAGAAAGAGATGATCTGAACAAAGCGTTGAAGGTCAAGGAAGAAATACCTAAATGTTGAAGTCTGATCCTGATTTCTCCTATGTATGGCTTAGTATTTGCTTACTGTGCTACAGCATGTGAGCAACAACTAGCAAACATTTAGAAAGGAGTTAAGCATGCAAATGGTAGCTCTTCTGCATATTGCCTTAGTTCCTTTCCTTTCTACACAGCCCCAAGTGCCATATATCCCACTCCCCATTTAATGCAAAAAATAGAGCGTCCTTAGCCCCTTTGGAAATACTGGGTGTGATTTGCTGGTTGTCTTTGATGCTTCCTTCCCTCCATGTTTTTCTTAATCTCAGACAGGTAGCAAAGAAAGTCGCACCAGTGCTGTCTCCCTTCTTACCCACCTGCCCTCTCAGGAGGAATTTTGCACTTGGTATTTCTGGTTCTTTTGGAGCGTCATAACACTTTGAAATATGTTAAAGCACCAGGTCCTGGAGTTCTGGGATATCATAGAAAATCTCCACTCAATGAGCCATGAAACTTCCTACTTTTTGTGGCTACTGAGAAAGAACGAAGGAGGCAGAGATGAGAGAAGTGGCCTGGCACACCATAAAAACGTGGTTAGTTAACTGAAGAGTTTCATGATTTGATCTGGCAGTGCTTTGCTTCGTGATTGGTGTGGCCTGAACACCGGCCACCTGAGTTATAGCAAACCAGATTATGGGTGAAATTGTCTGAACATCTGGCCACATTTTCTTTATAGTGAAGTTAGGTGGGATCATTCTGAGAAACATCCCGCTCTGCGCTGGGATCTGGAGCCGTGGGAGCTCTGTTGCCCTCCGTGTGAATCACCACTCATCGTATTTTGTTAATACTTCATCCTGCTTTCGGTTTCCAGCCCTCTGGCTCTTGTTACGAATTTGCTAAATAAGGGAGCTTCCTACTGTTAGGAGTATTCCTACATCTAGACTAAAAAAGCCACTCCTGGGCTATTCCAAATGGATGGATTGGCCCAAGCTAGTGACAGTCATTCATGAGTCATCATTATTGTGACTCAATAAATTACTCAATAAATTACTAGTCGTTGACTGAGTTGCCTTAGCAATCTGTGTACACAAAATATTACCTTAAATGACTGGAGGAGCAGTTGTAGTGGACTAACGTGTTTCCTCCCACAATGGCACGTGCAAGTCGGTTATTGCAGCACAGCAGACTGCTGGTAGCTTGTTAAACCATGGGAGCTCAGTTACTGGCGCTCGTCTGTTCATACCTCAGATCTTCCTGCAAGACAAGTTGGTAGGATTGTTGCTTGGCTTTTCTTCAAGCCATTTTGCAGCTGTTTTTCTGATGTCTTCCAGACTTGGCACTGAGGAAATACGCCAGTGAATCTATAAAATGCTTAGTAAGAGGTGATCCCTTGTTGTTTGGAGGCATCCTTGTCTTGTTGAAGTTGCTCACTTCCAAAGCGTCCCCTTGGGAACGGGGTGCTTCTGTCCTTGGGCCGGCTGGGAACTATTTCCTTGTGTAGGGAGGGCCTGAGCAGAGTGGCTTCCTGCAGAAAAAGTTGGGCTCCACTGCGCGTGCAGGGCCTTACAGATTATTTAAGGGTTATTCGCCTTGCCAGGCAAGTGGCTTCATGTTTTGTCTTCTGCATTCCTTTGGATAAGCATTACTTAGCTATGCACTTTTAGCTACGTGTTGCTTACCTGAATCATGTCTTCCATGTGTGCATAGCTTAACTGCCTTAAAGTCAGGGCTGTCCCTGTCTGGGCTGCTCAGTCAAAGTGCAAGTATTTCTGCAAGAAGACAAATGAAATAATGTGCAAAGGGCGTAGTGGAAGAGTAGCTGAAGTGTCTGGCTCTGGATTCAGTGGCTCTTCTTCAGTCATCCCTGTTTTGTGTGGAGAGTGGAGGGGATGGATATGTATCCAAGGAATGCCGTCACTTCGTTGTGTGCTGTCTGCGAGGGCATCTGGTCCCATAACCATACGTGCCTGTGGGGTCTCTGATTGATGTCTCACCTTCAAACCCAGCTGGAGTAAATAGCCAGATGTTGCACACGGAAAGATACTGACCCCATCGCTTCTTGCTGATCTGGCACTCTTCAGCATCTGCGCCCCTTGCAGTATTTCTGGCAAAGCAAGGTCTGTGTGGCTGTACTCAGACTGCCACGGTGGGAGAGTTGTCGGGGGGACCACAAGGTGGAGGTGACAAATTGGAACTTGTCCTGGAAATGGGAAGCTTTCTACGGGACTGGAAAGGTGTTTACACTGTGACTGCAGCGTGCTTTTGGAAATCCGGCTGGTGTCGCGGGCGAGCGAGCAGCAGGGTGCCCCCCGCTGCAGGGTCTTTCTGGCACCTGAACTAGCACTTCTCTGCTGTGCCTGGGAGCAGGGTGCACCTGACGTCTCCAGAGCCGGACACCCTGGCTTTTCTCTTGGGTTTTGCCACAGCAGCCTGGCAGATAGGACGGAAGACTCCATCTCCTGCTGCAGAGGCAAAATGGAGAGGTCTGCAGTCTGTGCGAGGGTGATGCCCTGTTGCCCCTGTTAATAACTGACTTTGCCTCTGATGAGTGATGCTCAGAAGCTCAACCAAGGGGCCCAGTTCCTGTCATCTGGATTTGGGCTGTCACCGCTGGTTTGTCACGAAGACTCCTCATCCCTTCTTCCATGAGAGCTCCCCAGCTGGAAAGCAGTTATGCGAACCTCAAAACAACCCACTGACAGCAGATCACCACTGAGATAAAGGGAGGAGAAAGACTCAGTGAATTCATCTGACCTGTCCCCATCCTCAGGAGAGCAGAGTTAAACACAAGGCACAGTGGGATCTCCAGGTGCTGGTTGCTCCCTGCTGCCTGTCTTTCACCTGCAGCCTTCATCCCAAGGGGCTGATGCACTCATCTCCATAGCAATGAGTTGGGCTGCCGGCAGGTCGTGCCCTGGGGCACTATGGCAGGAGAAAGGCAATTGAAAATAGTGTCATTCAGAGGCTGACTTCTGGGGGTTTTGCATCAAACCTCAGCAGCTGGGCTTTGTACCAATATGCAAAACTTTGTTACAGAGTTTGGTTGTTTCAGGAACTCTCTGTGGGGTGCTGGTTCCTTCAGCACTTCACGAGAGTGTCTGTCAGCTTGCCTTGCCAGGGGAGATGCTGCTGGCAAGTGGGACATCCTCAGAAGTTTGAGCTTTTGAGTGCAGGATGTCAACAAGCAGGAAGGTGCACGCACCCTTTCAGAACAGGAACAAAATTGCAAACCTGGAGAGACTGCAAACTGCAGGGCTGCAAACTGCAAAGAGCTCAGCTCAAGCTGTTCGGTACCTGGGAACCCGCGGTGTGCCTTTGCACCGCTTGGGCTGGGAAGACAGGATCGTACTTGTCCTAAAAATCACAGCAATCTGTGAGGTGTGAGAATGGGGGATGCGGGGAGACACAGTTGTGGGGTTGGACCAGCAGTTGCTCAGGTCTGTGGTGCAAGAGGGAGAATGTAGCAGGTCAGCATGGAGGAAAGACCCGAGGCACTTCATACTGTTCTTGTGGTGTCCTAGTATCTCAGTGTCTGTTATGAGCAACCTCTGCTAGTAACAGATCTTGCTCCCAGCCCGGCTCCTGCAAGGAGGAGAAGGATGGAAGAACAGTTTGTAGTCCATTTTCCCCCCACACAAGCAAGGTGAATTAGGCTTTTGCTGTGGCACAGCCACGGAGGCGGTATAGCCTGGATGTTTTCTGGCTCAGATGTATTGCATGACATTTAGTTTAGGCTGTGGTGGGTCTGCCCTGCTGCTGCTCTTGACCGTTTCCTTCCTGTAGAACTTTCTGAGAAGGTGGGCGGTAGGTCCCTGGAGTTGCATGTCCACCTGACTTTCACCTAATCATGAGATTTTTGTAGATGCATGTTCCTTGCTGGGCCTCAGCATCTTTTACTGACTGAATGTTACTTAGAGGAGCTACGAACTCTTGCGTGCTATCCTGGAGAGTCTCTGCTGTAGCTGAAGTCCGGTGCAGCTGTTTCCTTCAAGGATGCTTGCGTAGATGTAAGTGCCTGTAAGTCTGTTTGTTTAAAGCTTTCTCTCCCATGACTGCCAGGGACCTTCGTGCTCACATTCCTTCACGTTGCAGCTCCTGGAATTCGCAGCACCTTCTTGTCTGAGCCAGGCTGAGCGTAGGGCTGTGGAAGGGGAGATGCGCCAGGGAAGACGGGTGCCCTTGCTATGCCTGGCTTTCACAGAAATCACACGCAAAGGCAGCATTTCATAGGACACTCCATTTGTTGAGGCTGTCTTCCCTCTGCACTAGGAGTGTCTTGGCACAGTTGTTACCCAATGCAGTGTACAGGCAAGAGGAGGATGCTTTCTTCTTTAATGTCAGGTTAAGCCTTTTGGATGCATGGTGATTTCAGCCGCCTGTTTTGCTTGGCGTCGTGCTGCTAGCATATTGCATACATGATACTCAGCTGCTGTGTCTCAGGCGAGGGATGGTAACCCAGCTTGCTTGCAGGCACCCTGACATTTGAGCCCTTATACTTTAAAGGGAATAGAGCAACCTCGCTGAGATGCCTGCATGGATTTTCTTGTGGAATTACGATCTGCAAGTCTGCAATCAGATGCATGTTTTCTCCCCACCACTATCCCTATTTCGTAGCCCTCTGCTTAGCGTGTCTTGGGAATCGGTAGGGTTAAAGCTCTGGGGATCCCAGTTTTTGCTCAGTGGTGCCAAGTGAGAGTTCAGCAGCAGAAATGCTGATCTTGCAAATCCGTTCCTGGGCGCTCTGGTAAATCACGCTAAGAACTGTTTGAACTGTTCTAATCCCTTGTGCCTCCAGAACAACCTTGTTTACAAGAGGCGGTATTTCAAACGCGTATCCTGTCAGATACTTTACGTAAGTAATTTGCTTACTGAAACTCGCTGGATGCAAGAGTTTGTTTTTAAGACCTGACACAGCGCTCTCTTTTTAATCTATCCCTCAGTCCACATGCCTCTTCCTCATCCTGACATTAAGGAGGCATTCTGCAAAGAGATTGAAGACTCTTTGGGGACAACTTACTTCCATTTTTAAGCTTCAACTACTTTTATCTTCTGTGGAAACTGTTGTCTGGCAAATTGCATATGAAAAACCTGGTGGCTCTGGAGCCACCAGAGAACTACCGATTACACAGAACAAAAGGATGGCAAGAAAAGTTTTTGGAGCATGCTAAATATTGTAATCCCTACAGTCAGTTTACTTTTGGATCTACAGTTGGGAATGAGTCTTTTTATGTTCATAGTTTTCTCAAATTTACTTTTGTATTAAAAGCTGCTCTTCCATTTACCAAGTTGAAGAAATTTGCCATTCCTTAATCGTGCGGGATTCAGCAGGGATCACAGCTGCATTTAAACTGTAATGGCACGTAATGGACTGTGATTCAGATTATGTTGTCATAAAATTGTGTGGTTTTGTCAGTCAGCACGCTCGGACTTTCTTACAAGGGTCCGCAGAACACAGCATCTCTGGTTTTTCAAGCCATCCTATAGCTTGACAGGTTTCAATATGGTAAATGAGAAAAGGAGAATAAAAAGGGACTTAGGCTCAAAGTACTCGCTGGGTTGATTTGCAAAGACTCCCTAGTAATTGCATCATATGAAACTCTGTTTGGCTTTTGCATTTGGGATGAGGCTGAAGTAAGTTATAGACGACGCATGAAGGAATGGTGTGTTATCATACCGTACTAACAGGGAGCCAGTGTATTTCCCCAGCAAAGTGATGTGCCAAGGTTGGTATGTATTTACCACACTGTTGGTTGGAAAATTATACACACATGCACACACACATTTGACTCTTCAATGAAAACCTAAAATATTTTGACCTAAAGCCAAAGCAGTTTGAATGAGAAGTGGTGCTGTTTTGTCCTACAGTGTCTCACAAGCGGCCTCACCTCCCCTTTTTTCTTCTCCTCACACTTGTGTTTGGGACTGCACCTTTCATCTCAGAGGGACCCAGATGGCCAAGGTCTGGTTCCTGCAATGGGCTGCCATGGCACATCTGACAATATTCTTGTTCTGGAAACTTGTTTCTTCAGGCAACGAAGAGAAGAATCCATGAAAAATGGGTGCTCGTTTTTCCAGGAAGAGAAAACCCCAAACGAAATGTGTTCAGCAGTCTTCATGTCACATAATTTCAAGGGGATGTTTGTGCCCAGGCTCTGGGCTGTACTTAGTGCTGGTAATTATGAGTTTTCTCGCTGCTGGAAGTGAAAGTTTGAATTTGTTCATGCCGGCGCTCCCACGGCCAGCTCTTCCTCGCGTAGCCGCCGTTGGCAGCGGGAGGAGGGGGCTGGTCCTTCCCCAACAGCTCTCCAGGTTGGCACCAACCCAGTATCTCCCAGTCTGGCAGCCCTTGTCCCACATCCCTGCATTACGTGGGCCACACTTCCCATCACTCCTGTGCTTGCGTAGCACACCAGGCCTTGGGTTTGTGAGTGCTCATCATGGTTGGAGAAGGCCTCGAAGGGTCCTTGGAAAATACCTGCCTCGTTCTCTGCCCCATAGTGAATCCAACCATTTGGGGCTGCTGGACTCTGCTAAACAGGGCCAGGATTGCTGTTTGTGCTCATGGGCAGGGTGAGGGCATGGGGACCCTCAGGTGGGTCTCTTCCCTTCCAGAAAGCTCTTGCAAGTGTCCTCCAGAGATCTGGGAGACGCTGCCGTGAAGGTCCCTGCTCAGCAGTGGTGGCTCGGGATGTTAGCTGAGCTGGCAATGCCCATTAAAGCACAAGGCCACCTTCCTTTCCGGTGCTCGCGCTGTGTTCGGCTCGAACCCGTCGGAGGATTTGAACCGCCACTCTCCCTTGGGTGCAACTCTTCTAGTCGAGTGAAATTGCCTCAGATTTGGAAAAACTAAACAGGCCTCCAGCGCCGCCTACCCTGGAGCAGGGAGTCTCAGGCTGTTTCACAAGGGGAGAGGGTTGTAACCGAACAGCTCTTTCATCACTTCCCTACCTGTGTTGCTGCTGCAGCTGGCTCTACAGCATTGTAATTAGTCTGCTGTATAATTCATAATAAGCCGTGTTTGGAGAACAGCTTTATTTTCTTGTTTTTCGATTCTTGCATAACGCTTAGAGGGAAACTATCACTAACCTTTCCATTTTGCACATGGTTTTCTTTTTATGTGGAGTTCCATATTATTAAAACTTGCATAAAGCTGCTGTTGGGCAAATGCCGTTAAGCGAGCCGGCGCTGCGCATCTGGAGCCCTTCACTCGCAGGGCGATGGAGCAGAAAAGCAGGGTGCCCTTTTAGCTCTGCTCATCGGTTGCTCTCCCCTCTCCCAACACCATCACTTGTGTCCACACCTTGCAGTGCAGAACAGGCTCAAGAGCAAGTGGATGAAGTCCCCCTGCACCCTGTCATGGGCATTTGTGCCCAAGCTGCACTTAAGAAGAGCCACGTCTGAGTATTTGCCAGCAGCCCAAGTAAAGCAGCTGAGTACTGGCCTGTCCCGAATGCTGGGCAAGGGCTGGGGCTGGCAGCACCCAGCAAAGAGCCCCACGGTGACGGGCAGGAGCGGGATCCCTCGCCTGCCCAGCCGGGCGCGGGAGAGCTGCGGTACGGCCACTTCCCGGCTGCCTTGCACCGTGCCAGGTCTTCCCCTCCAGTGCTGAAGTCCGGAGATGCCGGCAGCTCCCTGCTCCTTGGGAGCAGGCTCCGAACTGCACAGTGCCAAACTTGGCTGTTAACTGCTTGCCAGTGCTGATCTAACCCAAAGCCTATTAAAAGCCTACAGGATTGTGTCTTCCCCTTCCTCCTTCTGCTTCCTCCTTCCCTCCCCTTAGTTTTCAACACCAGATTTTTGAATAAATCATGTAGGATGTGATCACACAGGAAACTTGCTTTTCTTTTGCAGCCAAGTTAGGAAGTGAATTCAGATCTCTGGGGTTTCAGGTCTGTGCCTTTTAATCACAAGATTCTCCATCCTTTCCACTCCATCACTTGTGAAATGATGTTTCCTCAGCCAGATAAGCTTTTCCCCTGCTACTACTGACTCGCAGAAACAGTGACTGCTGGAAAAGCTCTCCAAGAAACCAAAATGGAAGGTGATTGTCTGTAGAGCAAGAAGAAAAATGTAGATTTGATCTATGTTAGTTCTTTTTTTGTTCTGTTTACTACTCGATGAATCTTTTTCTTCAAAGAAAATCAAACTTGTTGTTCTTGCAGAATTCCTAGCATCTAATTTGTTGCTTGTTTTAAGTCATGTTCTCAAAATACTGCATTCCTTTGTGCATCTTTTATTTTTTTCTCCCTTTGTCAGTAGGAGCTTATAGAGTATAATGGGCAGATTAGCAACTGTATTTGTGGAATAACCCATCTTTGTGCAGGTCTGGCTAGAAACCAATTAAGCTTGTCTTGATCTCTAAATGAGATTTTTGTTGAATGTCTTACCCAACTGCCATTTACATCCATTAATAGTGAGTGGGATTAAAATAGCTGAATGTGTAAAGATCGTGTGTTGGGTAAATATAGAAGCGTTGGTCGGAGGGAGGTTCCTGGAGATGTGTGTAAACTGGTGTCTCTTTGTTCAGTTGTTTTGTAGCTCCCTTTCTTGAAACCTGGGATTAAATATCTTTGGCTACTAATGTGCCAACCCTAATGATGGTGCAAACAGCTTAAAGTCAGATGCAAAGCCTGTTGAATAAACAGGAAACTTGCAGTGGACTTCATTAGTGTGCCAGTCCAAAACTCCTTGAAATGTCATCCCACAGCAGCAAGGTCCTTTCAGGAGCTCCTGGTGGCTTTGAACTGGGAGGAGGGGGTGGCTACCTGGGGTTGATGGCTGGCTTTGACTCCCTGAAGGTGTCTCAGACTGAACATATATATTCCCCTGATTCCCCGGCTGCTTTTCCCACTGGGAAGTTCCTGCAGCTTTCCAGGCAGTCTGCACTGGGGTGCCCTTTGGTGCCCGTGACACCAAATGTTGTGTGTAACAGCAGCTGGGAGCAGAGACCTGTCCCAACTGCGCCGGCACCGAGATGGTGTTTGCTAAAGCTGCCGGATTGCTCTGCTGCTCCAGTGTAAACCAGTCCAGGAACTGCACTTAAGTACAATGTTTTTGAAGAAAACCAGCTCAATAAAGATGCCTTTAATAAACTGTGCCTTCAGGGAACCTTTATATCTCATCCCAGAATGCTTCTGCATCAAGATAAGATTGCCGAGCAGCTGGATTTGTGCTCTCACCGTTTTGGAAGACAGAGATGGGGGAAGGGCTGTGGGTTTTTAAGGATGCAAGCATTTGTTATATTCACCTATATTTGTAAACTAACTACGTAGAAACAGTACAGAACCTAACGTCTTCTTTTGTGAGTGCCTGGTGCCTCTTGCGTACCCAAGTGCCAGGGAGAATGATCAAAAAGGAAGGAGAGGAAGAAAACAAAGCAAAGTGTGCTCCCTTTGTTTAAAAGGGCCCAGTTTTCCCCAACGCAGCCCTCCCGACCGCTGCTGCATCACCCATATCACGCCAAGGGGTTGCATTGCTGCATCAGCCAGTGTGTTCCTGGGTGACACTGGCGGGATGGTGGTGTCTCATTAGTGGAAGGGCGTGGTTTGTGTTGGAGATACCACTTAATTAGGTGGATCCTGGGCAAGACAGTGGCACGTGCTTGCTACAGGTACCTCCTTAGCACAGAGGAGGAGACCATGCTCATGCTTTGCTCAAATCCTTTCTCCTAGATTTATGAACCAGTCTCTCACTGCCCTGTGTTCCCCATGATTCACTCTCCATCACTCCCTTCTTTGAAGTCTGAAAGCTCTTCAATTACTTGTGGAAGTGCTGGGATTTTCCTCCGGGTATAAAAGTGCCAGATAAGAGCCCTGGAGATAAGGCTTTAAAGAACCTCCAGCTGAGCAGGGCTGCAGCAGACTCTGCTCCCCAGCGTGCTGAAGCCTGCCCGTCGTCTCTGAGAGTGCCATCGTCCCACTGACCTCAGGGTCTGCCTCATCTGTGCAACAAAACCGAGTTGCTCCCCTGAGGGGAAAATTTAGGTCAGCTCAGAAGTCCGACAGACCTAGATCCAGGCTGAGGCTGAGACTCCGGTGCTATAAATGTCTTGCTGGATGCAATAGTGAATGCATTGTTGTTGAAAAATTCACACTGCTCAGACTAGACTGTAAGATGGTTTTAGTGCTTGGGTGGGGGGTTATGGAGATGATGGGACCACGCTGTACTACCTTTGGCTCTATTACTGTTTTATTTTTTGTAATGTTCTTGACTGGAAAGCTAGGTAATTCAATGCTGGTGAGACAGAAAAATACCTATAGCTGGCCATGGCTGCGCCTGTATTTAGCCGACACACATCTCTCTCGGGCTCCATCCTGCTCTCATGGGTCTGAGCTAGAGCTGTGCGGTGATTTGATGTGACTTGGTGGTTGTGCCCAGTGGAGATACTGTTTCCAGGGAAAAATGCAAAAATAACCATGCCTTTGGCCGTGTTTTTGAGTTGCCTGAGACCAAAGCGAAGGAGTTGGGATGTGAAATGTTATCGATGGAAATTAGGCAGGAAAAACAAACATTTCCCTGGAGGCAATTCCGAAGCAAAGGTCTTCAAGACGACGAGGGAAACGTCCTAACCTTGCTGCCGTCTCTACAGCGGAGCATGTGCAGCCTGGGAACGGTGGTCCTGCCACAGCGTGGGACAAGCCTGGGAGCGTGGTAGCCACGAGGGGCATGTTGGAGCTCGGCGCCGGGGCAGCGTTGCAGCCCACGGTGGTCCCCAGCTGCCTTGGTTCCTCCTCTTCCTCCTTTCGGCTGGAGGAGGTGTGGCTCCCACGGAGGTTGCTGCAACTCCTCTCCGGGATCCTGCGCCCTGGCTCCCTGGGGTGTGTGAGGTCTGGACGGGTGATACAAACCCTTGCGAGACTTTGCCCTGCCCAAGGCTTTAAGAACGTGTTGGACCTACTCAGCTGCCTCTTTGTTTTGTATTTTCCCTTTTAAAGCTTTGCAGGAGCAGATCTGTTCTTCTCCGCGGGCCGCTAAATAGAGGAGATACAAGGAATAAACTTGCGTGAGGCCCGGTCAATGGTAGACATGAATTCCTGACGTAAACAGGCTGAGCGCTAAGCTAATTTAGTCTGCGGTGGACGCAAACTCCTTTGTCTTCTGTTTGAGTTAAATATGCCCTTTAAACTGTGGTTACTGAGGCCAACTCCAGTTCTGATTATGCAAAACGGGCTAACGCAAAACAGTTGGCTGGCTCCATACGGACCCAGAAGGAGTGACTCCCACGCCAGGGCGGATGGAAGACAGGGCATCTCAAGGCTGAGACCGGTGTTTCTCTCTCCTGCTAAACTATGTTTAGCGTGTTTGTGTGGTCCAAATATGCTAAACCATGTTTGCACCACACATGGCAGCCGAGATGCCGGATGCTTGGTCTGTAACTGCTTGGAGGTCTCTAGCTCTGGGATTTTGGGGAAGCAGATTTTAGAAGCAGTAGGACTTCAGTGTAACCATAAGCCTTTGATTATCCTGCACGTTTTAAAGTTTGGTGGCCATGCTGCAGTGACCTAGGCATAGCTGGAGACTTCAAGACAGAAAAAAGGGCCCCCTCCACCTTTGCAGATATCCTAGAAGTAGCAATATATTATTTTGGGAGGCAAAAAAAAAGCTGTTGGTCTACTTTACAGAATCACAGAATGGCTGAGGTTGGAAGGGACCTCTGGAGATCATCTAGTCCAACCCCCCTGCTCAAGCAGTGACTAGAAGAAGTTTCAGTCTTTAAAGGTAAAAGGGAAATTAAATGTTAGTGAGGGCATTTAATGTATTAGGCCAACAGTGCTACCTGCGAATTTGTGAGTCTCTGATGAAGTTCAGCAGCAGTGAGCAGAGGCTGTGGCCCTGCTGGTGCTCCCGTCTGTCTTTGCTGATGCACTCCGGTAGCTGGTGGGGTGGGTCTCTGGTTGCTTTATCTCTCGAGGTTTGTCTTGTGCAATAGCAGCTGAGATTCTTCTTCTGGGTTTGCCACTGCGAGAATCCTAGAAAGACCAGAAAGTTATGACAACAGGTCAAAAATGTTGCTGCATTTTCTCCTCGATGCACGGGTGCCAGCTTCAAACCGGAGAGTTGCTCTTTCTTTTCGGCTTTCTTTATTGCAGGCTTCAAAATAGCCAAGAATGCAGTTCGTCAGAGGACTGCTTTAAAGAAACGCTGCTTAAGGGTCTCTGATGTAAGCAACTTCTGAGTTAAGTAGTCAGTGATAGTATTTTAAGTGATTTGCAACAGTATTCGCTGTATGCAAGTGCTGAGCTTCGTAATTGCTCTTCACTGTTTGCTTATCTGTAATATATGACCACACTTATCCTTGAGCAACTGGAACTAAATCCCTTATCTGCGGGTGTGTGTTTTCCGTGCCATGTGGTGTGCTGGCTCCCTGGCCAAGCCTTGCTCTTCCCTCTCTTCCGGTCTGAACCCTGCCGGGAGGAGCCCTGATAGCTGCAGTGACAGCTGGAAGTGGGAGCTTCCAGGGGAAGGGGGTGTTTGCCCTCTGGGGCATGATCGATTGGTTTTGAGAGACGTATTGGAGGGGAAGAGTTGGGCTGATTGAACTGTTTAAGTGAAGGAGTTTCCCTTTTCTTAAAAAAAAAAAAAAATCCAATAACCTGAGTGGATGGTATGGTGTTAAATTTGATTTGGCTTACGTATTGGGGGAGGAGGCAATTTTCTAGATTAAAGTTGGCGGTCTTTACCCTTGAAAGATCAACTCACTGGCTTCTTTTGTTACTGAGTTTGTTAGTTAAGGAGACTGCTTTCCAAGAGCACCATGGTTTGTGCTTTACATGTGTCTCAGAGCAGCACCTGATGGTGACACCTAACTTCAGCCCTGAAGGGTGCTGTGAGATCTCATCTCCTTGCCCGTTCATTGGGCTGCTCTGAAAGCTGTGATATTTAAACAAGTACAGTCAGAAAAATATCCCCTTGAGAGGGTTAAAACCACACAGAGGAGTGTCCTGTGCCCCTTCATCCTTGCTTAAGAGCAGTGTTTGCCGGGGCTGGCTCTAGCCCTTCTCTCTGCCTCTCCTCTTTGGCACGTTAGATGCTTTCCAGGGTGTGAAGAAGTCCATATTTGCTGATTGCATCTTCCTAAATGACACCTTTGTGGTTCGATCTTCATGTGACTTCAGATTTAAAGCTATATTTGAGGCTGTTCTGTATTGCTTTGGGTGTGCACGAGTAGCAGCTAAAGTGAAATGCATGGTGCTTAGAAACGAATATAGGCTTCTGTGCCTCCTCTGGGTACCTGCCCAGAAATGTCAGGAGCACAGAGCTATTTTTAGAAATGCAACAGAGAGTGATTGTCCCTTGTAGCTCATGGAGGGCCCTCTCCTAGCAAGCCAGGAATTCAACGTTTATCTCCCTTGACGTCTGCTTTTCTCTCAGTCTTTAATTCATTTCACTGCTTTTTTTCAGCCTTGTCTTCCCATCATGTGAATGCACTGCTGTCAGCGTCAGGCGTGGCGCCATAAGCTCTTGTCCCTTGTCTCAGGAATATTTATGACTGGAGTGATTTCTGAGACAGCACAATTATAAAGCGCTTGGACCAGACAGTCAAGAATATAAGAATCTGCATAAAACACACATGAGTTCTCTCTTCCTGTTGCATAAGCTGATAAAGAGTTTATTGCACTTGCATCCTTTCCAGCTCTGAGCTGTGGACTCTGCAGTGTTATTTATTGTGCCCTCAAAAGGTATGAGCTGTGACCAGAGTCCTCTATTTAAATCAGACGCGCTAGGATCTTTGTGAGACTAGATTCGTTTCAGATGCTCCCCTGTGCTGTGTGCAGCCTATGTTCTGCGGGTCCGCGTTTCAAACATCCTGGGCTGCTGTGGTGATATAAATCAATTTACTTTTTAATTCTCTCCTTTTAAAGGAGCCATCTTCTCCCCACCACCCCCAAATAGCATGGTGACAGAAGGTGATGTGTCCAGGGCAACAGTTTCTAGCCCAGGAGGCATAAGGGACCTCCAGAGTCCTGGTTCTGGGTGGGGACAGCCTGGTGTCTGTGCCCTACCCTGGGAGACAGGAAGGGGACAACATCGCGGCTGCTGCCCTGCGCTCCACTTGGTTGATCCTCCTTGTGGTTCTAATAGGGCTCATTTGCCTCTGAAAGGATGGGTTGTTTAGATATTGAGCATCTCAATTTGAAAATTGAGCTGTCTGGCACATTGTTAGGTGCTGCGTAGCAATCGGTGTCTTTGCCTTCATCCCAGGCTTTTAAAGGAGGACTCAGGAGCCCAATTCTAAGCATCCTGATTTGAACAAAAATAAAAATACATCCATCCTGTCTTGCAGTCCCCAGGTACATCTTCCACCTGAGCTGTCTGTGTTGCTTCTGAGTTTGGGTCTAAGCTAAATTTCCCAAAATTTCCTGGGATGGCTTCTTCCTAGCCTGGTCCCTATGGCCATGATCACCAGTACAGACCAGCCTGCGGGGCTCTAACCACAGAAACGTGCCCATCCGGGGCAGGGTTACACCATGACTGTTGCTGGTGAGCTCCATAGCAGGGAGTGGGGTGATGGCAGGAGCAGAGAAGGTGAAGGAGGCACGTATGATACCTCCATAGGAGGCCACGGTCTGTTGGATCACGTGCATTTCTCACTTGTGTCGTTGGTCGCCCTGCTCGCGGTGACCCGTCTCGCTGTGGCTGTGCTGAGTTAGCAATGCTGAGGGTGGTTTGGCATGTCTGCGCTGCCGCGGCGCAGTGCAGACATCCCGGGACTGGTCCAGGTGGTTTAGTCCCCAGGAAGGAAATGCTGGATCCTCTTACCAATGACTTGAAATTCATTAACATTTTCTTCTGTGAAGTGAATGCATGTGGGAATAGCAACCCCTTGATCGTGAGTTAAGTGAGTAGATATGACAAGACATGTTTGTTTATCAAAATACTAATCCGTGCCAGGGGGATTGGGTGTGTTCCGGGGAACAGGCAAGACAAAATAGCGTGGCTTCAATAACCGAGAGCAATGGTGGCTGCAAGCACAGCTGTGTGTGCATGTGTGCCCTGTTAATTTGAACTAATCGCTTCTGGGAGTCCCTGCTTCAGATTGCTTCCAGAGATTCAGTACCCTTTGTTAATCTACATTGATAATTGTAGTTTTATTATTACCAACTGGGGAATTCTTATGGAGCAGAGGCATTCCTCAAAGACCTCTGCAGGTATGATCCCGCAGGATGAGATCCAAAGTTATCCAGTGTCTTGACTGATCATTTTAAAAGTAGATTTCTAATTGATGCTGATTTAAAAACTAGCAGATGATCTGAAAATTGGGGGGATTGGTAAATGATTCCAGAAGGTGATTTGGATCTGCAGAAAGCAGCTGCAGAAAGCGATTTGAGTCTGGATAAGCTGGACTCGTTCCTACAAAAGGCACTTTAACGTGGCCATATCTACAGGAAAGGAGACCCTATCCTGGGAAGCAGCAGCTCGGGACGTGCACAGTGTGACCAGGCCTGTACAATGCAGCACTGCCGCGACTATCGCAGAACAGGGCCCGGGCTCATCCCAAGATTAAAAGACAGTATATACTCGTGGTGTCTGCATTTTAAAGGACTCATTCAGCTTATGAGAGAGAGTGGAGAAAAATGCTACAAAAAGACAAAAGGTGGGGGAAATGCTTCTTGCTTAGGGAATAGGAGTGCTCATCTTGCCTTTTCATCAAAAGCCAAAAAATTTAAGTGTATATCTCTTTGTCAGGGAGGAAATGGTGGGTGTCCAACACCTCCTCAGTCTAGCAAGCAACCCAAGTCTGGAAGCTGAAGCCAGATGAGTTCATTCTAGAACAAGGCGTGAATATATGTATATATTTATTTTATGAGCTGCATTTAATCACTAGAACAAACACTCGAAGAAAACAGCCTCGTCCTTGTCTCGACATCCTGGGTCGAGACTGCTGGCTGCCCTGGAAGGAAGCTTGAGCTTGACAAAAGCGCATTAAGCTCAGTACTGAGAGAAGTGGATAAGATTAATGGGCTGTGACACCCAGGAGGTCAGTGGAGATGGTCTTGTGGCCTCTTGTGGCCTTTAGCATCATGAGGACGTGGTGTGTGGCAGAGGCAGGGGCAAAGTGAGACCTATGGGGCAGGCTGCTGCTGGTCTTCACCTAAGTGCCCTGTGAGCTTGATCTGCTTCAAAATAGGAGGCAAGGAGATGTGCAAAGGCAGCCGCTGCTGCTGAGATGTCACCACATACCACTTCTGACTGCATTGCATGCTCGAAATTTAGAGAGAGGCTGTACATTTGGACCAAGATCTGCAGTCTCAGAGCTGTGGTATCATCTAGATATCCTAGCTGTCAAGTGGGACCCTGTTGTGGTAAGGACTTCTCTCTTCCCATCTGTGAGAAAACACTGGGAACAGGTGGCTTTCAGCACTTAACACACATGCTAGGCTTCAAAGACTTTTTAGGGAGCTCAGCCTGTACTGACTGGAAATTGCAAGGTGCTTAGCAACATGTGGTGTAGTGGGATGGGCTCTTAGTTTCCAGATGTCTTGTTCTGTGCCTGGCTCCTCGTCCACCCTCTCTTCTCCCTGCGTTTGATGCTCACGGCTGGGCACAGCGCTGGGCATGGTGCCCCGCTCGGCCATCCGGCTCCTGGTTGCCGTGCATCTGTGCTGGCTTCGTGCCACCAAAATAAGTAACTGGGGAGTGGGACTGGTGGCAGAAGGCGTAAGGTGAGAGCGGGTGCAGCTGGAAAAGGGCGGTGAATGCTGTAGTCCTAACTTGCAGTGGTGGATAAAAATATAACCTCTAGCAAGCTTTAAAAGGTGGTGCTGGCTGCTGTCCAGAAACGATCCCACTTACGGGTCTGGGGGGCCGAGAGCAGCCCAGGTGGATTAGTTTGCTTTAGCATCTCGCAGGGAGGCTGCTCGTGTTTGGGCACCTGCAGCTCCCACCCCGTCGCCCTCCAAGCGCCTCCCACGTGGGAAGGCAGCGACCTGCTCTCGTTCGGCAGCGATAAGGAAACACCTGAACCGGCTCCCAGCCTGCTCCCGGCTCATTGTTTTCCCCACGGTGGCACCACAGCTTGCTGGCAGAGTTTCTCCCACCCACGGTGGTCTCAGTAGAACGGGGGGCGTTCAAGCTGGGGCATCCTTGTTGGGGTTGCGTTAGGTGACTTAGCAGGTGACGGCATCTCGTCTCCCAGCCTCGACACTGGCCTGCAATGATTATTGCCTTTCGTCTGCACCCCGAAACTGAGCCCGCAGGGTGGAGGCGGTGAGCTCTCATTTACCTCTCGCTTTGCTTGGGGGCAGTGGAGATGAGGCCGTGGGCTGCAATCGGGTGGAGCAGCTTTATGCTGCCGTAACAAGGAGACAGCATGTGACGGCATTAACTGGGCTTCCAGTAAAAGTTGGGTCTGCTCGCCGGAGCCACAGCCAGGACAGATCTCCAGTGTGAGCATCACCTGGCCTGTGCAGCCGTCTCCTTGTTGCCTGGGGTAGGACTGGGCTGTTTTCATTCTCCACCTTCCCTGCGAGGTATTTGAGAGGCAAATGCAGCTAAGGCAGGGCCTGCACTGGCTTTTTATCTAACGCTGGTGTTGCTGGTTCATTTGTCTTTGGAGGAGTCAGGACGTCTGGGGGTACGTGGCAAACCGCCTGGGCGCTATTATCTCTCTTCACACCTTTGTTGGAAAGGTTGAACCTGGCAGCTGTGCTGGATCCCATCGTGGGGAGGCGGCAGCTGCGAGCTCCAGCATTTCGGCAGCCGTGGGTCATGTTCCCTGGCTGTTGCTGCAGGGGTTGATGCTGTCTTTGAAGTTCCCTTTTCCTGGGCTGGCAGAGGGGTAATTGGACCAGTTTTTCATCTGGTTTCTGCAGCTGAGTGGGCAGCTTGTTTGGAGAGCATCGTGTTGGTGGAGATGTAGGCACTCGCACGTGGCCATCCTGCTCTGTCTCTCTTGTCCTGAGATAGGAGCTCTCCTGCGATTATGAACCTGGTTGTTGCAGAAGACCATGGGGCTTCTTGCACTCAGTGCACTCAGATATGACGCAGCTGGATGGGCTCTGCCAGCGTTCATTCCCACCCTGCCGTCGCTACCTTCCCAGGGACTGATAGCCCCAGCAGCTGCTCAGGGTTGTGAATGAGAAGCTAAGGGCTTCTGACCGAAGACCATTCCTCCTCCAAGTTGAAATGTTCTCCCTTTCCATGGTCCGGTGCAAGCTCCACATACAGACCCCGCATCTCACCCATCCAGGTAACAGCAGTCCTACGTAAGCCAGAAAATAGGTCTGCGAAGAGTCCGTGCAGATGTTAAGCTTGTTAGTGCCATTCCTGGTGCCTGCAAAGACATCCATTGGGTCTGCCAAATATGGGGCATGGAGGTTTAAAGGAGGTGGTCTCCTCTGCATCATCTTCTCTCAATTCTGTGGAGTCCCATTCAAAATGTCTGCTGGGAAAGAATAATTTCTCCTGGAGTATGGGACTGAAATCTAGACTGAAACTCCCATGGCTCTGTAGCCACTTACTGCTGGGTCAACAGGATAGCCCTCATTTTGTCTTATCCTGTTTATCTGAATGAAGTAATTTATAAGGACGTTTTCCATGAATCAGTAAATCTGTCCTTGTATCGTGCCTCGGAGGTTTAATTTGCTCTAGATACTGCACCGAATATTTCTTTGTCCTGGATTGCTCTGCGGAGTCCTGCTTTGCAGAGGGAGGAGGGAGAAATGGCTGGAGTTTCTGAGAACATGCTGTGGAGATCTGATATTTCTCAGCCCTCTTAAATTTGCATCTCCCAACATGGGCTAAAGAGATTAGGGAGGGTGTAAGTGAAATAGTTTCTCTAGGTATGTGTGTGGAGCTTGAGGAATTTGTACATGTGCCAAGCAATTCCTGATGTTACAAGTCTTGAGGAAACCGAAGCCAAAAATAAAGGGGGGGGGAGGGAAAGTTTGCCTTTTGAAGGATACCACTGCTAGGAAATCTCAGTTACAGGTAAATTTCCCTTTCATATTTCAGTGTGGCATTTCCTGTCAAGAGGAATTGAAAAATTCCTGTTGCACTGCACCACATCCTCTTCCGAAAACTGCTTTTGCAAGCCAAAGAGTATGCATCTTTTGAAAGTGATATATGCATGTTTATTTAAGAAGCCTACCACAGGATCTGCCTGAAAAAAGAGGGTTCAAAAACACAGCTCTGCTACACATAAAGAAGTCAAAGATACCACTAAGATCCCCAGTCCTGAACTTGTTCCCATTGCTTTGTCCGTTGAAGCACCCTAGAGGTGATCTAGCAGGGCTGGAGCAGCGGTCATGGATGGGATCCCTGCAGAGACCTAGGATGTCCTGGGGACTTCTGAATGGATCTAATGTGGGCTGGATTCAGGGATCCCTGAGGGCATGTCTAGCCTCACTTTCCATCTTGCTGTGCCTGCCCAGCCTGTGCGCCAAGGGAACCCTCTGCTTCTCATTTAGAGTGGCTTCAAGATCATTTCGCAGCTCTTCGAGATCAGAGCTTGCGCTAGGGAATCCAGAAATGTTCCCAGTGCCAAATACGCCATGAAGAGTGTGTGCACACGTGGTCTCTGTTTCTGATTTCCTTTGTCACTGCAGAGAACCGTCGAGTTGCACATGATGTTTCAGCATGATGTCCTTTCTTTTGTTCCTGTATATTGGAAAAATCTGTGTGTGTATATAAAAAACCACATATGTATATTTTTAACATAGCTATTTGTGAGCTATTGCATTTGGAGCACGGGGCAGCTTGGCAGAGGAGGGACGCTGCTGGCAGTCACCTGCCTGTTGGACTGGCAGCCCCATGGTGGTTCTGTTGGTCCAGCTCTGCTTGGACCAAGTCAAAAGAAAAGGATTGTTAGGGAGTGACCCAAAACCTGTTGAGACCTATTTAGAAAGGCTCCCTCTGATGCGAAGAGGCTTCAGAATAAGTCTCTTGGCGCTAGTCGAGGGACCTGGTTGCTATTATTTGGATCAAAGCCTGGCCCAAGGCTTTTAATGTGCGTGTCCACCTCGTGTTCTCTGTCCCCGTTTCCCTGCGTGCGTGTTGACATGTAGTAATAAAAAAGATGCAGCTTCTGGCTGTCTGGCTGGGTGTAGGGTTGCTGCTCACCACACTGCTGCCCATCGTCTGGGTCGGCACGGTAGAACTGAAGGCAAGGTCAAAGCATCATCGTGCCAAAAAGAAGTGGGAGCAGCCATATAAAGTGGTCATTTTAAATAATCGCCCCAATGATTTCTCCTCCCTTTCCTCCCCCCGTCCCCATGTTCTTCCTCTGGCACCATGTCCTTCTCCACCCACCACCCAGGGGCTGGCTGGATCTGTTCAGGATTTATGTTAAAAGGGAAATTTTATGTATGTAATTAAAACGTGGTATTGCTGGGTAGAAATGGGATTTGATGCTTATTGCTGTGACTCTTTCTCATGCGCGAGGTTGAACTGATTGATTACTGAGGTTTGAGATTAAATATTCCCTTGAGCTCTGCTGGTATTTAATGGGGTGGGGGGAGGGCGGAGAAAAAGAGAGAAGGAAAACGATGATTTTCCTCCGAGGCAAGGAGAGCAGGGTAACATTGACCGAGCGCATCCCCGCGTTTTATTCCGCGTGCGGTCTGGTGTAGCGGAGGCTCCGGGCGCTGCAGCAATAGACCCCAATAAATCAGACGCTTTACGCTGTGCCCGTGATGGCGGGTGTGCTGCGGGTGGGCTTCTCTGCTCCGAGCTGGTCCCCGCTCGGGTACTGCCGAGCCCGGCTGTGGGAGTCGAGCCGCCGTCCCCTCCCTTGCCCACGGGAGCTCGCCTTATTTACTTATTTTTCTTAATTTCTTCCAATCCCCAAATCCGTTCTTAGCTGGCCCTTTGCAGGTGGGAGGAAGACGCCAGCGCGCCGCTCCCCGGGCGAGTTTGGGGAGTCTCGCCGTGGGCGCGCGCATTGGAGAAACCCGCGTTTACCCGCTCCTAGAGTACTTCCATTGAAGTCTAATTTTAGCTAATGGGGATGGGATCCCTCGAGGGTACAGCGGAGGTTTCCTATCGGCGCAGACCTTAAGAAACCCGCATGCAAACAAAAGCAACGCAGAAGCGCTTAGGTTTATTTCTGTGAATTCTTTTGGAAAGGGTGTGACTTATTTTGTGAGCAGTGCAGGCACACACCGGCTTTGTTCTCCTGCAGTCTGGCCTGGTCGGGTATTTCAGGTCTTCCAAGGTTTAATCAGAATAATTAGTTACTGTCTGTTTATACCTTCTGTTTTTGTTGCAGAGTTTCCAAAGGGCGTATTTATCTTTGAGAGTGCTGCCTAAGTGTCGCTTAATCATTAAGCATCTGATTTCCTCGGAGTTATCTGTCATGCTGCTTATGTAAGTACAAAAAAAAAAAACAAAAAAAAACCCCAGCGGTGGGGGGTGGATTCTGCTTGAGGGGTTTTGGAAAGATTATTCCCGATTGCCACTGGTTTAAATGAGAGCCGTGTTTGGTTTCCAGCCCGTCATGGGATGATCAGAGGACTATATGTTTTGATTGGCGCTTAATGACCCAGCCGGTATAATGAGGTTGCTTTCAGCCAAGCCTTCGTGTATACCCCAGTAAACTGGCCAGATCTGTGTTACTCAGTGGCGTTTCAGGAAAAATTGCCTTTATGCAGAAACAAAGAGCTTTTGCTTGAGCTTGTGCAGTTTTGTCTTTTGACCCCCTAGCTCTGTGGGATCCCTTTCCTCCTAACAAAAATCACACCTCTGCCTGGAAAGACGTTACCATAGGTTTGCCAGGATTGGGGATCAGGTTGTTTTTCAGCTTTTATTTGCACGCTTGGCTCTGGAAGGGGGGATGGTGGTGTATAAGCTTCCCCTCTGTGTGAATCCCTGACACGGGGACGAGAAAGACAGAAAAACAGCACTGCAAAACAGGAGGAAGATGACTGGAAAAGCTTGCCATGAGACAGGTGCGGTGCTGAACCCACCCTTGATCCATGCGCGGTGTCTAAACGAGCAGATAACGCGACATTTTTCCTCTAGCAGTTATTCCCGTGCTCCGGAGCGCGGCTGGGCGCTGGCTGCCGTGCCACCCCGCGCGGGGCCGGCTGACTTGCTTTCGGGTGCCTTGCTGAGCCGGATAGGTGCTGCTGAGCTGCCCTCGCTGGCTCTGATTTATAGGGTCAGATACCCTGTGTGTAAACCTGGGGGCCGCGAGTTCAAAGTGCACGCCGTTGCGGATGATGGATGTGGATCTGCCGGCTCGCGCATCCCAGAGAAGCCGTTATGACCGCCCGCGTCACGCGCGCCGTAAATTTTCTCTCCCGTGCTTCTGTCTTGGGGTCAGTAACTGCGTGTTTTGATTAGCTCTCGTCAGGGGTTACGGACGCGTAGTCGCTCTCGGCCTTCCCGGGGCGAAGCTCGTTAGGGGGAAGGGGCCAGCGCGAGGGTGAGGTGGGATGGCGGCGGCTTCGTCGCGGCAGGCCGCGGAGCAGAGCTTGCTCGTGCGGGGGCCGAGACCAAAGGCGGGGGCTGCCTCCCCGCCGCGTTGACTGGGCAAGGCGAAGCGGAGCCCCGGCGTCGGGGCAGGCGTCGCATGTCGGCGCTGTCGCGGGGCTGGAGCCGGCGCGGTGGGAAGCCTTTTTCGGGTTTCCCCGCGCGGCGCGCTCGCCCGGAGGAGGCGTCCCCGCCAAGGCGCCTCGCTCGTTGTTCTTTGTGCGGCGCGAAGGCGGCCGCGGCCTCGCTCGGCGCCGTTTCCCAGGCGCTGCCGCAACGCCCGAGGATTTTCTGCTCTCCTGATATCCAACCCGGGAGTCTCTCGCAGCAATGTAGCGTTTCGCTTAGATTGTGTTTCCTCCCGCCTGCCTCCCTCCCCTGCGAGGAGATAGGCTCGCATTTTAAGCGTTTTTGCTGCGATAACAGCTGCCGGCGTGGAGCTGCAGGCTCACGCGTGCTGCCCGAGCTCGCCGCCGGGCCGGCACCGGCACCGCCGCCGCGGGAAGCTGCAGCCGAGCGCAGGTATGGCTCCTCGCGCCGAGGGCCCCGGGAGCGGGCGGGTTGCTCCACCCGACGGAGCCGAGCAGACCACCGAGATTTGGGGGGTGGCAGGTCTCCCGGCCCGCGTTGAGCTGCTGGTTACCCGCGTCCTTTAGGCTCAGGTGTTGCGTGAGGCTGTGGTGGGAAAGGCCCGATCTGATGGGAATTATTCTTAAGGAAGGCTGTCGACTTGAATTTTTCCGTGACATTTACCGAGCTTGAAAGCCGGGGACTTTTGTGGAGAGCACCTCTTTCAGATAACGTCTCCCGAAGCGCTTCGCATGCGAAACGCGTGAGGCTCTCGCTGCTCCGACGTTCCGCAAAGCCTCCGTAGCCCGACGGGGAGCAACAGCCAAGGGAGCCGGCGGGGGCTGCGCGTCTCTAATCCCCTGCCTCTCGGCACGTGCTGCCGCCTCTGCAAGGCTTCTGCGGATCTGCTGCTATCGCTGATTAAATTTGGGAGGAGGTCGGGCTAAGGGAAGGGGGGGAGGAGGAGCAGTTGCTGCTGGCAACTGTGAAAGGGTAAAAATACGGAAGCTTGAGACAGGGATGGAGGTGACCAGAGCTTAGAGGAGGGTGCTGTGACCAAAAGGAGACAACGTGGCTTTTTTGCACACTGTCACCACTTTAACATCGCTTTTGGACTGGCCTTCTAGAGGCATTCAGTAAGGAGTTAATTTTGGCTTTTTAAATAACAGGAGTGTGCGAATGGGTTGCAATGCTCTGCGTCGCTCTGCTGTCCTCTTCCGGGCTGGGATCGCCTCTTGTCCCCTTGGCACCTCTGCTTTAAGACACGTCTCCCTGTCGGAAGTCCGCCTCGGGGTGCAGGGGATGCAGCTCGGCTCCGGCGTGCTGTCATACCTCCCTCCCGGGGGTCCACCAGCTCCTTGTCGCTCCAGACCTGTCTCGCCTTGACTTTGTCCTTGGCTCGCTGCAAAGCTCGCCCATCGGGCCTGGCCCCAGGTCCCTTCGCCAGTGGTGTCCGCTACCCGCCAGGAGGTTTGGTGCCCGCCTGGGCTGGCGTGGTTTGCTCGGCTTTGCAGCAGCCCGGCTGTGCCGCAGCCCAGTGGTCCCGGCGCGCGGCCCTGGGGAGACCAAATCCCCCGCAGCTGCTCAGTGCAGAGTCCCAGCCGGGCATCTGGGCTCGGATGAGCTGCTTGGGCTTTTGTTGCCTCTCTTTGAGTGGCCTCACTGGGGACCAGTGATGCTCCTTTGGCAGGAGCCGTGCCGGGGAGCGCCCGCCCGGGCCACGCGGGTCTTCCTCCGCCTCGGTGGCTCGTAACCCTGCGCAGGGGCTACAGGAGGCAGGTGCTTCGTCAGGGGTAGGCAAGGGTAGGGGGCCATCAAGACGTGGATGCTTTGCCATGAAGTCTAAAGCAAAGAAAACCTCGCTCCTTGCATTCTCGTAGCCTCCAGGGCCGTGCATTTTCTCTTTGCTTTCAGTTATCTGAAATGCTCCTTCAAGAAACTGGAAGATATTTTTTTCCAGGAATGTCTTATTTCCTCAGCTGTCCCTTAGTGTATAAATGAATATTCCTTCTGCACTTGTGCTTCCTGCTACCTGATAAAGGAAGCTCATAACACTTGGCTTTATTTAATTCAGGTAGAAAATGAAGGTATTTCAGACTGTTTCCTCTCCTTTGGCACCAGAATAATGCACCTCTGTGACAGAGGACACCAAAGACAGACACAGATGCATAGGCCTAGTGCTGTTAATTTTTGTCTGCTACTTTATAATTCATGTAAGGGAGGTAAGCCTGAAAAATTCAGCCTGAAAAAATACAGCTGAGGAGCTGAAATGGTTGAGAAGCCAAGGGGGCGGGTTCTTTTCCCCCAGTGAAATGAAGCAAAAGGACGCTTGCTCTCCAAAAACCTTCGTATGGAGATTCAAAACTGAGGTTGGGGAATATCCCGCCGCGCAGCCTCTCGTGCGCGCGGGCCGGCAGCTCAAGCCAAGGTGCGAGGCCGGGGCCGCCTTCCCCGCTCGCGCCCTCCAACCCCTCGGCTGGCCGGTTCCAGATGCGGAGGGGAGGTTTGGGAGCACACCCAGTTTCCTCATAAAACTCCAAAGAACAAGAGGCTTGGCCTGGTTTCGATTTTAAAAATAACTTGCACATTTGGAAGCTAAAGTTTCAGAAGGGCTCCGAATGGGATAATGGCTTTGATCATGGCAGTTAGAGATCAAGGGAGGACTTTTTAGGTTTTGCTACATCAGATGGAAAATATATTGTAGCGTCTAGACTTTATCATCCTTGAGCAAGGTTTTTTTCTCTTCTACAAAAGGTCTAATCCAAAGCCCGCGTAAAGTTGATAGAAAGGCTCCTTCGGAAAGGAGCCTGGCTTTGGTTTTGATTGTGTCCAGAAGGAAGTTGAAAGAGGTGGAAATCAACTTTGGACTTTGAAGGACTTCTGAGCCTCTGGTTTATGGACCTGCCGTTTCTGATTAGGCTGTTGGCATGAGTGGAAGTTTTAGTGTCAGCGGCAGGGAGTCTGGAGGCAGGGACCGGCCTCGTGACAGCCACGTGGTCCCCAAACACTCGCATCTTGCAGCTCTGCAGCACGTGGGAGCACTGGTTATCCGTGCGAAGCTGCCCGCTGTGCAGCGAGCTGTGCTGGGCAGCTACGGAGTGAGGTGGCTCAGGGCCCTTTGAAAAACTCGCCACTCACGTCACTCGTTCAGCTGCGGCAATCAGGAGCAGCTCTGCCCATAGCCACCGGATACCATCAAGGCTGCTCCCAGTCAGCATCTCCCTCAATCTCTCTTAACCTGTGGTTGTTTGCAGAGTTTTGGCTGTGTAATAACTGTAGATGTCCATGTCCACTGATGTTCAGAAACAACTTCAGCTTCTCTGGCTGAAATGTAGAAATTGTATGTTTTTTTCTGTATTTTTTGTAAGCATACTGAACGAGATCAGACATGGAGGTGTAATTTCTTAAGGTGCTTTGAATAACCTCGAAAGCCTGCCCTAAAGATGAGGAGATGCTGGCCATGTGGATTTGTTGGTTCTCTCTTCCTGAGTGTCTGTGTGGCAATCAAACTCTGTCATGTTTGGAGATACCCTGCTGAGAAGGCAGAGGCGCTTCCTCTTTGCGCCCCACTTGTGCTCTGCTGCCTTTCCTGCAAAAAGCCTTCTTTCTGTGCGGCTCTCGGAGAGCAAATGGAAAACCTGGGAAACGAACATGTTTGGAAAACATTTGAGTTGAGGGTATTGTAATTCTGCCTCTGGTCATTTTTGTATGCTTTTTGTTTGAGAGAGGGGAAAAACTGCTATTGCCTTTCTGTTTTCTCTACCTGTCAAGTACTCTTTTAGATGCATTTATTTCCAAGTATGAATCCATGCAAATGCTAGCCCATAAACGGTTTCCAGTGTAAAAATCATATTAAAATAGGGCTGGAAGGGATCTTGAGAGGTCACCCTGTCCCCAAGGCAGGATCAGTTAAATCCACTCATCGAGCTGGAATGCGATCATGTTTGTTGGGAGCTGTTTTCTCGTAAATTATGCATGAAGTGGAGGCAAAAACCTATCGAATAATGCTGCCAATATGGTGTGCAAACCTCCCTCTGAATAGGTTTATGAAATTCAAATTATTTGCTGCCTAGGTGTTGAAAATTAATGCTGGATTTGCTCCAGAGCAATTCAAAGTAATACTCCAGAGTAGCCTTCTCTCTTCCGCCTGGGTCTTTCCCAAAATGCTGTGGTTTTCATGACTAAGATGCATTTACCCGTAGTCTTTATCTGATGTGGAGCGATCCCTGTTCTGCCTGATTTCTGAAATGGCCAGACCCCAGAAGCTCCACTGAGATAAAAAGAAGTCTCCAGTGTTCATTGCTTCTTGTGAAGTAGATGTGAATTTTCAGAGTGAAAACAGTTCTCCAGATGGCCCCATCTTGAGTTGGAGGCACCCCCCCAAATAAAGCCCCCAACAACCCATCTCCCGGCACTGGGGCTGTTTGTGATGTGCTTCCCCAGATGGCAGCAACACCAAAGCTGCTGAAATCAATGGCAGTCTTTCTCCTTGACATCTGCAGGCTTTAGATAAAGCTGTGGGATCCTGGGCAGGAGCAGAAGAGGATCAGTAGCACTAGAAATCCCTGTCTGCTCTGAGACTGAAAGCCAAGTGATGACTTTGAATTAATTTCCTTCACATGTTCCTCTGTCCTAGCTTTGTGTCTTGAGTGGTGGATCGAAAAAAACATACACAAGAGCCCTAGCTTAATCCCATCGCCTCTCAAAGGTACTGCAGAGCTGTGATGGGTCTTTTTTCCCTGCTTTTAGCTCCCTATTTCAGTGATGAGGGGATTTGAAGGAAGTTCGCCTGTAGTCAGCTGGATGCTGGCTTGCTCTCTAGCCAGCATTGCATTGGTATTAGCATTCGCACAGACCAGATGGTGACTGGTTTTCTTTTGTCTGGTATTTTGCCAACCAGCTTATAGTAGGTAATATCAAAATTCATCGATCTTTGACCGTGTGGCTGGCTTGGAGAACTCCACTGGCCCATCTGTACGTTGAAAGTCAAGATGGCTGGCAGCAGTATTCTTCGGCCAAATGTATGCATAGAGATCGTGGCTTAGATTTGTTACAGATGGATTTCTAGCTATAGTCTAAGGTATTTTGCCAGCCAGTTTTATATCTGTGTTAGAGTGATTGACATCCCTATCAATAAAGCTGCTGTGGAATTATAACTCTAAATATGTGTATTCATTAAGTTATTTTTATATCTCAAGTGGCTTGCCATCCTGGCTTATCATGAGTAAACCATGCTCTTCACATGCCTGTTATCCACAGCCCCAAAATAAACTATCAAAAACACAGCTTTTGAGGCTTTGAAAGACTTTTTCCCTTGGAAATAGAGGTGTGTAAGCTGTCCATGGGTCCCCACCTGCTCCAGTGGGACAAAGGACCCCACTTTTAGACAGTCATCCACTGGGAATGAACCTGTTCCAAACATCGCTGTAGAGAGAGGTCCAGAAATGGTAGCACCTCCAAACATGGGAAAATGAACTCTTGGGGTTTTTTTTGGTGTGTGCCTACACTGGTAACACAAATCCTGTTAATTAATCAGTCTTGCTCTGCAGTGAGACCCACTGTAGTACTGGCCACACAAATGAATATGACTTTGTTGGGGCATTTAGCCCTATGGGCAGATAAATACCATTTGTGTGGTTCTTTTGGTGTTGGAGAAGGATTCCTTCATCCATGTCCTTGGGTGACAAGTCTTGCAAAGGCTTCCTTCCCTCTGTGGCATGGGCTGGGCTGCGCGGGGAAAGAGTCTCTTGACCTCGTTTGCCCTTCCCTGCTGTGCCTTCGACTGTAGGAGTGTGGAAGAAAGACCCCAGGCCCTGCCATGAGCTGGAGAGGGTGGGGATGTGCAGAGCTGGAGGGAGAGCCTGGCCACCTGCACTGCCGGGGAATTAAATGGGAGCTGGTAAATTTAGCCCAGTCTCTGAATAGGCTTATGAAAATGCTGCAAGCTGCAACCTCTGTTTTTTGGGGGTTTTGTTTTTCTTCTCCTTTTAAAGCATTTGAATATTCATTCAGTAGATTATGAAGCATAGAGCACATGTGCCTGAGAGGCAGAATATCAGCTGCTTCACATTCCTCAGTAATAAAGTGCATTGTTCAAAGTTAATCTACTTTTTTTTTAGTTTAGTTCCCTACTGAAAGAAGGCTTATAAAGTTGGTCTGTCCATCTGTTCCTCCTTCCCCATCACCAGCAATTCATTGAGTCCCTTGGCAGATTTTGTCCTCTCTTCCAAATTCTTTCGTTTCAAATATGTTGAACTGCTACAGGTTTTGTGAAAACAGGCATCAGGATAGAAGGGTGTTATGGAGGTTTTTTATTGAAACAAAAGATACAATGAAAACTCTGTCTGTACTAGACATCAGGGAATACACATAAATGTTATGATATCCAAGCCATGGAAAGTACTTCAGTTGGATTTACCATGTTATGAGACACCAGAGAGCCCGCACTGCAGGAGTTTGCACATACATGTGTGTGTTGGGGTGGAAGTGTTCGCCTATGTGGATTCTCTGATGTCTAATAAATGTAAGTTCGTCCTTCAGCTTTAATATAAATTTCATTTATATTGCTTAGGTTCACAGGTACAAATCTGGAAAGTTCCTTTCATTAGTTTTGGTGTTCATAGTGCTGCTTCCCCCCGCCCCCATTTTTTTTCCCCAAGTGCAGTTTCTTTAGTATAGCAGGGTGGACCCAATACTCCAGTGACTCTAGAAGCTGATAACAACATTTACATTTCTTGGTGCTTTGCTGGAGCTGGTTGCGAGCCTCCGTTCTGTTCTTCATCAGCAGGCTGAGCAGCTGCTGGTGGGAGAGCATCCTGATATGAGCTGTGTTGGGCAAATGCATGAAGGGTGCTGTGGCTCCTTCACTCCAGTTTTCTGTGATATTGTGGAGGCTGGGGAGGAAAAGCTACTGGTAATTGCGAGTACTTAAGGGGGAAGTTGTACAGCAGCACTGAAAACCTCATCATCTTCCATCACTGGAAAGCTTAGCGAATGAGCAGCAGATGGAGAGGAAGACCTATCAAGTCTGAGTGATGTCCCCTGCCCCAGATCTCTCTGATATGTAACATCAGAGTTGTGGCCATGTGGTGGAGGTGAGAGATTGGTGTTCAGCCAACAATTGGCATTCATCCAACAACCAATTCTGCCACCAGTGTGGCCCAAAGCGGCGGGTCTCTGTCCGGCCTGGTGTTTGGTGGTGGCCTTGGCAGGCTGTCTGCCCCGCCATGCGTCACCCAGAGTTACGGAGCGAACATCCAGTGCTTTGCATCCATGTGGTACTTTGGTATCATGGAAGTTATGGTGTCTCCAGCTGTGCTAACTGCTGCTGGGAGCTATCTGCTGGTAGATGGGTCCTACCAGAGAGGGGTGAGATCTGTGCATCACTTACATCTCGAGGGGGAAGGGAAGGGACCCATAAAGATCAGCAGCCTCCTCCTCCCTGTGGACATAAGATGGATTGTGAGGTAGGAATCATTTTTCACTGTGTCCCTGGTGAGCCACCAAATTTTTCCATATCTATTTTTTCAGTGATAGGTATCAGTACATTTTTCCATGCCTGGATTTTCTTCTCTGCTTTCTGCCAGAGCTTGAATACTTTTGAGCGTTGTATTTTTTGGCTTTTTTTCTTTTTCTCATTTGATGCCATATTTTCCTTAATAAGAACACACCGAAGGACTAGGAGCCCAAAATAAAACTGTCTATTACGCATTACCTGATTAGACGCCATGGTAATAAGCGTCTGAATCTAAACCTGGATTAGCCAGGAAGCAGTCTTGGGGTGGATTTGCATAGCTTACATTCCATTTCCTTCTGATGTGTTGGTGAAACTACTGAAATCTAATATATAAAGCATTCATGTGCTTCACGTACTCCTGTTGATGTATGGGTTACTCCCCCTGCAAGGCACTCAGCTGTGCAAAAATTGCCTGTGATTTTCAGGAAGATGCTTTTTCTCCCCTCCTCCTGCTCTTAGAGCTCAGGTTCAAATTGATGGGGACAGGTAGCTCTGGCCAGCTCTAAAAATTGGTGATAAAGGAGTTCTGAAGTTTTTGTCTTATGTGTCTCTCTAGAGGCATTTATTTGAGGGAGTTTTGTCTTCCTGTGGCAGTCTCTGTCTGTAGTGGAGTGAATCTGGAGTTTTCAGGTGCCTGCATCCAGTGCGCAGCTTCTTCAAGCTTTTGTTGCAGTGTTACAAGTCTTGTGCTGGAAGGTGTTGTGAAGACTTGGAGTCCAAAAAAATTTAATTTCCTTCTCCTGTAGACAGTATTGAGATCTTGGATGATGTCAGGATAGCTCACTCTTGGATGTATTTCGTTAGCTTGTGTTTAGGGCATCCAAACCGTGGTGTTAATTTGGAGCACGGGGATACCCAGGTTAGATATTGAGGAAGATGTTTTTCAAGGTGAGGATTGTGGTTAGGCAGCACGACCGCAGGCTCTCCATTGTAAGGAAGATGAAGATAAACCAAGGTCTATTTTGTGGCAGAGGGATGGACTTAGAGGGTCCCTCCAGGTCTTCCTTGGGTCCCAGCTCTCAACCTCAAGCAGTGCCTTGAGAAAGGCAGTATTTGTGCTTGTGCTGAGTACCACACGGGAAACGGTTCTCTTTGGCTGCCAAGACACTGGTTAACTGTGCCGTGAATTTCTTTCCAGCCCTTCGCAGCCCTCTTCCTCAGACGAGGCAATCCAGCGTTATAGATAGCGTTGCTGGTAGAAGGCAGATCCAGGACCATGGTGGCAGGGGGACAGGAGAGCGCCTGGGTGTTACACAGCAGCAGGACTGCTGCTTCCCAAGGTGCAGGCGCTGGTGTTTTCAGCTGGAAAAGCCTGGGTTACTGCGGAGCTGAAAGTAAACATTTGCTGTGGTTGTTATCGGCAATTCAGTTTGAGACAGACATAATTAGCCTTATCCAGCCGTTTCCTGCTTTCTTGTGGCAACATCCATGTCGTGTCTATGCTTACGAAAACATTACCTTTGGGTATTTTGAGCAGAGATGCTCTGACTTTGTTGCAGCCCCTTAGCCAGAATGCACTGTTTCTGCTTGTGTGGGTTGTTTTGGGTTTTTTTTTATGGCCATGCTTAACCGCTTGTGAACAAATAAATGCAGCCCTCTCCACTTGAAGTATTTGCTTGGCCTACTTCTGACCCTCATAGCATGGCATGATAGAGGACAAAGTGAGGAATAAGGCTCAGTTCACTGGGTTTCAAGCTCGGTTAGACCTGCTGGGCCCTGCTTGATTATTAACTGTGTTGTCTTGGCTGTATTGAAAGATCTGGTGAGCCGGTTAATGGAAAGGCTGCAGCCTTGAATAGCTCCTATGAGCAAGAAACTCAGTCATGACCTTCACCAGCTAGGGCTGCTTTGGTTTCAAAAGCCTTTGAAGAAATCTGAGGGTGTTTTGGTATGTGTGAGGAATTTTTCCATTGGAGAGCTGGGCTGACCTGATGTCAGTCAAATAAATCCCCTTGAAGCTGAGAAAGGAGGTGAGGTTTGAGGGAACGTCATGGAGCTGCTGATCACCAGGGGTGCCTAGAAGTCTTACCCAGGTGACAGATGTGAAGACCTCTGCAAGGCTCATCCACCACCAGGACCTGAAAACCCTCAAAGAGACAGTGTTCTCGATTGCTGCAGTTCATGTGTGAACTGGACAGGGTTCAACAACGACGCGCAGGGAGAAGTGCTTTTGCCTGGCCAGCGAGTGGTAGTCTCCAACCCTGAGCAAGAAGTCATCTGCAAGGAGGTATGAGCTTGCAAAGGGCCAGAAGCACGCAGGGTTTCCCCAGTGGTTTTTGGCACATGGCAAGGGAAGGCCCAATGGCAGGCCAGAGCTGATGGTGCTGCAGGTTTGGACCAAGGGGGCTTCTTCTCCTTTGACCAGCGTCAGAGGCGAGGGGTACCTCAGCCGTGCGGGCCAGGGCTCACGTCTGCTATGGCTGCTAGGAAGGTACGTCTGTGCTAGCAGCTACATCCGTGGTGGGGCTAGTCCCAGATATCTAGACACTGAGTCTGGCCCTCCAAAAGATGAGATTAAATGAAAGACTTCAAAAGCAGTTATCTTCTCTCAGGGTGTTTGAGCCTCTTACAGTACCCTTGGGTCACTTTTCAAGCATTTCTTTGCAGTTGAGAGGCTGTTTTCTTTTAATGAAAATGGAGATCATTGTGTAAATATCTACAGGGAGGGGAACTTTGTATTGCAATTCGAGGGGAGTGCTCTGTGAAAACCTGCAGAATTATCGGCAGGAAAGACATCCAGAGAGTCTTCTCCGCATAGCCCCGGTGGGGAAGGCGGCTGCTGTCACTGTGATATTGCCCCTTCCGAGGGAAGATTTTGTTACTGGAAGCATTTTCTCATTGAGTGCAGAGACTTGTTTTTTAAATAGCAAACATTTTAGCACAGAGGCTATAGAGATGGGAGCAGGCAGGACGCCTAAAGCTTTAGCAATGCTACAGCTACACTGTTTGCACTCTGAAGTGTTTGGAAAAAAAAACAGATTTGGTTAAACCAATGCAAAAATAAAAGAAATCCTGTGCATGTACTTGATATATTTAAATTTGGTTTATATTGATGTTGCTGATGCTGATACTTTCCTAGATTAGGCTAAACGCCACTATAAAATGGCCTCTATTGATTTTTAAATGCATCCCCTTGGGATTCTCCCAGTTTCAGATAAGTCTGTGGACAGATGTGCCAGTTGTGAATTTAAACCAGCCCCAGTTTAATGAGGTACCTGTCTTGCTTGTGTCCTGTAATAACAGGCAAGGTGAGATCTTCTGGCTCAATGCAGCAAGGACTTTGCATTCCTGTTTCAAGGGCAAAATGCCTCCTGGGCAGTGCAACCCTTTGCCTTTGGGGTGTGTAACAACATCAGTTCCTTGAATTTTACTTCCCCCCCCAGTTTTCTATCCTGAGGATTGAATTCTCATACAAGTTAGTGGCCCTGTGCCAGTAACTTTGTTAAGCAGAATCCATGCTCTTTAGAGCAGGTTTTTTGCCATAATCTAGATGATGTTGCATCCACATAAAAAATATAATTAAGCCTTCCAATTAGACTTGCCTGCCCTAGCTGCCTGCTTGTTTTTTTATGTTTAAATGTGAGCAGAAGTCTTTTAGTGTAACATGATAAAAACTGCTGCTTTTAGCAGCCCCATTAATAGCAGAATTAGCATTGGAGCTATTCTAGTTTCTCTGTGCTATTTCTGTAGAATTGTGCAAAATCAAATTGTGAGTGAAGCAAGCTCATGTGTACTGTTTTACTGTGCTCATCTGCTGAAGCACTGGGAGGTATTGGTGTCAGTCCTTCATATCGGAAGGAAAGTTGCCAGCGGGCAATTTCTGCTATCAAACATTTTTATCAAGGAATTCTTAACCCTAAATTCCTACTTTAAGGGGAAAAAATCACTCTAGATTAACTTCAGAATTTTCAAATCCGTAAAGCAAAATCAGCATTGCAGATCCCCTGTGGCATGTAGGCCAACTGATTGATCTAACACATGTGTTTGGTTTGGTTTGGGCACTTTTGGGACTGGAAGTTTAATGATATGCTCAGACATCTAGCCGTAAGGGTCTCTTTTAGTAACGGTTCCTGTTTAAAGCAGCCTCAACGGAGTTTTCATTCTCAAACAGAGGAAAACACCGCAGTCAGCTGGGGTTTAAAAAGATTTGTTTCAGATACAGAAATTGCATAAACACCGGTGGCTCTGTTAGCCTCACCTCAAACACGGATAATCCTAAAATCTCCAAACATGACCCCAAATTAGCCAGTTGGGACTAAGCTGGTAGCTCCTCATTTTGTTGCCGTGGTGCTGGCCCTAGATGTTGCGGTACTGATGTACAGTGAGCGTTTGCTGCCGCACAACTTCAAAAATCCAGATTCTGATGCCAAATTAATTAAGAGGCTTAACAGAGGAAAAACCTGCCTGCCTTCCACCCGTTTTGCAGTTAGAGAGTCCATCTCACCCTGGGGATTACCAGTGAAATGGGGAGCAGTGAAATGGAAAGTTCAGCCAGGAGGCTTTGAATACAATAAATCAAAGTCAGAGTCCAAATATTCATTGGAGGAGCAGGGCTGGAGGAGGAAAAAAAAAAGAGGGGAATTAAAATAAAGCAGGGCTTTTACTGAACTATTGTTCTCCAGGAAAAGCCTAATCGGCAAACAATGTCTTCCAACAATGGTAAGTAGGACGCTGTTCTCTCTCCACTTGCCAGTCTGTTGAGCTGTCATTGACCACAGCTTTGCATCCTCAAAGAAAGGACTGGGAGCCCAGAGTGATCTCAGAGAGGAAGCAACTTGCATCCGCATCCTTTGGGATGAATAGCAAAATATTGGGATGGGAGCTCTCCTTCTGGCAGCCAGGGAAGCCTTGGTCGGGGCTGGAAGGTGGTCCCTCTGTTTGCAGTGTCGGGAGCTCTCTAATTATCTGAGACAGAGAGAATCGCTGCTAGTTATACGTAATGCATGATACGCTGGGGTGGGTTTAATAGTCTGGTCTTATCAGCCTCCTCGGGGCATTTTTTTTTGCTTTATGTGAACATTTTCCCTCAGTTTGGGCAAAACCAGTGATGAAAATCAAGCAGGGCTAGATCTCGGCTTGTGAAAACCCTCATTGCTGAGGATGGAGCCAAGGTGGGGGAGGACGAGGGTATCTCCTCTCACCCTGAGACGCTGGCAAGTATTTTAGCAGCACGCTGCCCTCACCGGCCATGCTGGGTCAGGGAGGGATATATGAGTTGGAAAGCATTTCTTCCCCTCCCCACCCAGCTTTTAGTTTTCTTCTGCAAAAGAAGAACCACAGATCTGCCTGTCTGTTGGAAAAATGCACAATTTCTAGAACTGGGTCACTTAGCACCCTAGTGAGCATTAAGAAATATATATATATATATATATATATATAGGTTCCCAAATTGGGTCTTATTCATGGTTACACATTTGTTGTCCTTGTTCCTGAAATAAATGGCATTTGCCCGAGCTGATCTCATGGAGTTCAAGTAAGAAACAGTCTGTAGCGACGTAGAGGATCTGGCGCCGGCACTGAGCTCATCACCAATTAAATCCACCCTTTTTAATCGAGAACTTGTGACCTCTTTTGGCAGTGCCGTGCCACTTGCACTCTAGCTGACTGGGAAACTTTCAGCAAGGTTGTTTTTTATCCTCAAAATTAGGAAAACGCTTTTTCTCTGCAGCATCTCCCTGGTTGACTGTATCCATGGCGTAAGCGGTGTCAGCCGCCGGAGACACTTCGTGGCTGCGCCCCCGGAGTCGGCAGCGACGCCGTCCGCGTGCCCGACTCTCCGTAACGCCGGCTCTGCAGGGAATTCCCGCAGCTGGAGCGGGGGGACCGCGGTAGCCAGAGGCATCTTCTTCTTGGCCGGCTGGGTTGTCCCCTCGGCTCCGGGACAGAGGTATTCAAGCAACACGGAGGCGACAATCCCCTCCTCCGGGTTTTTGCTCCGTTGCCAAAGCCTTGCGACTCTGCTCCAAGAATTGATTCCAGTTGGAGGGTTTTAAGAGAGATAATGTCTCGCCCTGCTGTGTGCCACACTTCTCCCCCAGAAAACCGGATTGCAGAGTCAACAACGTGTGCGATTCCCTTGGCTCGCAGCTTGCTCGCGCTCTGGAAAGCTGTCCTGTAAGCTGTGCAGTGGTACAGGCGGGTGCTTGCTTTCCGTGCGGTGAAAATTGTTGCTCTTTCCTCCAAGCAGCATCAGGAGCACTTCCTGAGACGAGAGCCACACACAGGCGCACGCAAAAAACCATCCCAGCACTTGATTGCTTGAAGTAGGTCTCGATTTTGTTTAGACGGGGAAAGGAAGGCTCTCCGGGAGCATTACAAATTTGTGAAACAGCAACCTTTTTTTTTTTTTTTTTCCTGCGGATACATAGTTATGTACTGGCTCTAAACTGATTTGATTTTTGATGCTGCGATCTGAATTTCACCATCTGGGCCCCAAAACGTTTCTGTAAGCTCGCTCGGCCTTGAGCGGAGCGAAACGTGTTCTCGAGAGGCGGCAGGCCCAGATGCACACTCCAGCTTTTCACGAACGCCACAACGAAAGGAGAGAATACAAAAAGCCGTGAACGCATTTTGTGCGAGCGTTAGTTTTTCTTACGGTGCTGGCAGATGGGGCTTTCGGGGATCGAGCTGCCGGCCGCGGCGATGGCAGCGGCCTCGTCTCAGAGTCTGCAGCTGCAGCCAGCTCCTTCGTAAATCAGCGGCGCTGTGCGGACGGCGCTTTGCAGTCGTGCAGCCTGAGCAAAACGCGGCGCTGCAAAGCCCCCTTCTTCTGGGCCGTGGGGTATAACGGGGTTTCGGGAAGGGGGAGGAGGACCTGGTGTAATTTAGGATTTGGCAGATGTATGTAATCTATGAAACTGAAGTCTTTGAGATTTGCTTACTCTGGGAATGAGAACTCTTGTGCTTTCGTGATGAGTCAGACCACCATCCCCTCCCGGCAGCTGATTTTTCCTGATAACGGCTGGGTCGGAGCAAGCGCGTTTGCATGCGCAGCCCCTGGCAGCAAAACCTTTGGAAACCCTCCTGGCTATTGGAGGTAGTAAGGCAGACCTCCTGTGGTGGGGCGTCCTTAGCTCTGCCCACCACGTGCCGGCGGGAGCGATCCCGGGCAGTGGGAGCATCTTGTCCCCCTTGACGGAGGTTGTGCCGGCGCTTTCCCGTGGTCTGTCCCACCAGCAAACCCCCCTCGGGCACTTTCCACGCAGAGATGCTGTTTCACGGGGGGGTTCTGGGGAAAAAGGCAGTCGTCAAGCAGTTTATGGTGTTTGGGCCGAGTGGTTTTCCTTCCTTCTCTGGGAGCAAAACCGTCTCCTGCCGACGCACACGTATGTCAACCAAACACAAACATTCCTCTCGTGCGCAGGCTCTGCTCGGAAACAGTTTTATGCCTGAGAAAGGACTTTTTGGAAATCTGTGTGGGAGTTTGTGGCCAAAAAATCCGTTTGGTTACTTTTAATAGAAACTGCCTTACGGCCGTGACTGCAGGCTCCCTGTTCAGTGCTGGATTGGTTCTTGGAGGTGGTGGTGACTGCTTTACGTTTTCTGGGCTTTTGCGCTTGAGTAAAGTTGGCTTTTAGCTAGGTTTCCAGTTAGGTGAATCCAGCCCTGTTTCTTAGTTTCTCACCCAAACAAGGGGTCTATTTTGAAGTTTTGAAAAAAAATAAATAAATACCACTTGTGTTGCTCTCAATAAAAAGGGCTTCTTGGCACCTGCTTTGGTGCAAACATAAAACAGAACAGCAATTCTTGCTCTTCAGCGGTAGCTGAGCCTCCATGCTGCAGTCTGCTCCGATGGGCAGTGCACCGTGCACGTATTTCGGAGGGCTTGCTCTCAGAGCCGAGGCCGAGAAGGGGCCAGGTTAGCTGCAACACCAAGGAGGGTGCCGGGTGCCTTGAGTCTGTCACGTGAAAAAGCAAAACATGCCCAGAGAAGGCGTTGGTGTTTTGCAGAGGATACCTCAGACTTGCAGCTGATGTAGCAAATGTGGTGGGAACATGTAGCTCTTGCTGCTGTGGATGTCCGGGTGAGAATTATTGTGGGAGAAAAACCATCCAGAACCCTTTGTTTGGAAAAATGATGCAAGCTCATTAATGGACTTGGCTCGCATTGCGCTAATATCTGCACCGTGCTAGGTGTCGTACGTGTAGGGAAAAGCGTCTGGGGAGGAAGGGGCAGGTCTGTGCTGCTGCCCACCTCCAGCCCTCCGTGGTGGGAGGTGAGAAGCCACCAGCCGAAATCCGTCAGAGCTTGGCGGAGCGGGTCAGTGAGTGCAATTGCACTTGCACAAGAATAGCTGCCCCTTGTGCACACCGAAATGAAGCTCGCTCTTGGGAAAGAGCTTGTCTGGGATCTTGTATCCTTTTGGGAGGGGATGGGAGAGGAGCCAGAAAAGCAAGCTAATATTCATATTTGACAGTTTAGCTCCTAGCTGCTGTGTAGATTCGGAGGCGGGTGCGAAGAGGAGCGTGCATGCTCGTTTGCATGCGTTTGTACCCGTACCAGGTTTTTTCATGCTGCGGTACCAGCATTAGCTTTAAACCAGCTTGTTGGGGCATCGGTCACAGACACGCTTCAGCAGCACGTTGCTCCACACAGGCTAATTTAGGCTGCTGAAGAAGCTATTGAATATTCAAGCAGTAATTGCTGCTCTTGTTTCCTTAAAGCAAAGGAGGAATTGACACCAGGGTCCAATTTTCTCCTAATGACTGATTTCATTTAAGCAGTGCTCAGGGCGATGTAGGCTTTTTTTCCCCCCCTTTTTTTTTTCATGGCGGAAGAACAACAAAACCACTTCTCGCACCACATTGCTGCCGCCCATGGCCTGTGTCCTGGTGGCTCATCCTCCGAGGGTGGCGGGGGCACGCTAATCTCTATTTTATGACTGCTTGGCAAAGCAGGGAGTGGCTGAAAGGAGTGCTCTGATTAACTCCAAGCTAAAGCTTCATTTTTATCCTTGTTGGCTTTAATAAAAGAAGACTGCATAAAAGCCAGCTAAATAACCTGAAAAGGGAGGGGAAGGTGGCTTGATTAAAACAGCTCCCTGCTGCTTTGCATCGCCGGAGCGGCAGCGGTACGGCGCGGCGTTGCAGGCGTCTGGAGGCATTGCACGGCTGCTCCGCAGAGCCGCGCGCAAGGTCACCGCAGAAGGGGACCAAGCAAATTGGATGCTGTTGAGTGAGGAGGAAAAAAATCACAGAGGTGTGACAGGGGAGCCTGGCCTCTAACGAGGGCCCGGGAGCACGTGGGCCTCTGAAGTCCCTACTGCCCCGTCCTTCCCCCTCCCCTCCTTTTAATCTCTTTTTGATTAGCCTTTTCCTCAAGATTTTCTCTGCTGTGGCCACCTGCTCGAATTAAATCCCCCGGCAAATTGCTTGTTGCTACTTCGGATGGAGCCAAGGACGTTTTCCTCCTGCCTCGCTTCTCCCCTGGGCTCTGCTCACGCAGTTCAGGTTCTGCTGTGAAGCTTGTGCTGGGTTTGGGCACGGTTTGCCAGGACAGGGGGGTCGTGTTGCCCGAGCTCTCTCTGCTCCTTGCTGGTACCAGCCTCTGGAAGAGCCATGCCAGGATTTACCTGATCTTTTGGTTCTTGAGGTACTTGTCCAAGCAGAAAACTAGCAGATAGCCAGGAGTAGGGGAAATATGTGGTCCCACAGGAAATTGAGACCTGCAAAGTCCCACTCAAGTGTGCAATTTGCAGTTAGCCGCTGCCTCGCTCCCTCCGGCACTAAGCCCAGATCTCCCACATTGGGGACATCAGACAGGCTTCCTGATGCTGCTGAACAGTTGCTGAGTGCTGGAGCTCGTTGTTGTATAAAGCCCCTGTGGGCCACGTCCCTTTTGTAATCGGTGCTGCACAACCCCACAGCAAGAAGCCATCCTTGTTCCAAGAGGTTGCAGCCATCCAAAACGTCTCCACCATGTACCCTTCACTGCGTCATAGCACAACTTTTCCTTTTTTCCAGTATGAGTTCCAAATTTAGCAAATTCAGACAACTGCTTTTGGCAACTGTTGCCCTGGTGAGGTGTTAAGATTTCACCCAGGTAGTACCAGAAGGACTTGCTTCTCCAACGTCTTCTGCTGAAGGATTGCACACCTCCCAGCTGCTTTCCCTTCCTCTCGTTCTTGTCTTGTGGCACTCTCTGCCTCTTGCTCCCAGACCCATAATTTATATGAGCTGATCTTGCAGGCATCTCTGCCGTTCTCAACTTCTAGCTACGGGCAAAGATACAGCAATTACATTTGTTTAAGCGTCTGGATCTTAAAAAACCCCAGTCCCTGCTCTGCCTGTAATTGGAGCAACTGAAGCTGAACTGTAGAGGATTTGGGGCTGAACTCCTCTTTGCACAGCTTTGTTCTTTTCTTTTCTTCTGGCTGCTTATCCTTTTCTCCTTGAGGCGCTCAAGGGCCACACTGCTGCCCCCTTGGTAGGGGTGCAGGCTTGGACTGATCTCTCAGCTCTCTTTCACCTCTTCCTCCCTCGTCCCCCCACCCTGGGCTGTGCTGGCTCTGCTCACTAACCCAGCAGAAAATCTATTCACATTTTGGGTGGGTGGAGATGGCTTGGCCAGGGCTGGTGAATACCAGAGCTGGCACCAGGGAGTGGTGGGACATCACCGGGCTTGGGGTGCTCCTGGCTTCCAGACACAATGTCCTGGAGCATCTCTTGCCGGATACACAAACAGAAGTTGACAAGGAAGTAGCTTTGCAGACCTTTGTACCTCTGCCTCTATTTCTCCCTTTACAGGACAGTGCAAGAGGAAGTTGTGCTGAAACTTAATCAAGGCTTCTTGGAAATGAGCAGTATCCTGTGGGTGCCAGACACTGGTGTTGCCACAGGTATTGCATTATCTGCCATCCGTGCCTATTACTGGGGGACAGTGACACAATTCCCTCGTCTAGTTGCTTGAATGATTCATTATCTCAGCTCAGAGAAGACAAATTCCCTTTATCTCCTCCAGCTTGCCAAAAATCTCTGTAATTAATTAGGTTCTATCTTTATAGTTCCCAAACCTCATCTGGCTCCTCCTGGGGAATAAAACCGGACGTGGTTGCAGGATGGAGCAGGCAGGCAGCCGAAACAAATTCAGCTCTTCCCTGGGAGTACACATGCATGCTAGCGCCTCATAGAAAATCAGCTTCAGTTGCAAGATGTAACCGCTGCCATCTGTCGTGTGAGTTCTTGGGCTAAAGATGGGGTTTTTGTCCACATGCCCAATAGTCATGAAAGGGTCGAGCTGGGATAATTCTGCATGTGCCCAAGTGAGAGAAAGAGTTGTCCTCTAGGTCCATAGCTGTGACTACTGCTTCACGTTACCATAGGAGAAGTCTTTTGGAGGCCTTGGTGAACCAAGATGAACACCATCATTTGCTTAATTACATATGAAATAAGGCTAGCCTTTTATAAATTTCTGCAAGTGCACAACTGATGTGGGTTAGCTGTGATGACCTTGATCAGACTTACTGTGTGAGAACTAGTTCACACAGCCTCTCTGACTGCGACTGGTCTCCCTCCTTCATCCTGATCTCCCTCCTTCATCCTGATCTCTCTGCTGTCCTGGCTGAGCTCATTGCAGGCGTGTTTCCACTCTTGTTTCAGTAAAAGTGAACCAGTCTGGGAATGATTCAGTCTACTTGATCCTGCCTTGTGATTTGGGGTTTGACTAGAAGTTCCCTCAAAGACCCTTCCCATGCTATCTTCTCTTGGTCTGTGTATGCAGAGGTAATTAAATTTAATTTATTCTGGCCTGCTCAATAGCAGAAGCCAGAAGGCACCATTAGATCATGGTCTGACTTAAATATATTGATCTAATTAAAGTTCAGATGTATAAATAGGAGGTGGGAGCAGGATATTTAACATATGACACTGCATAGAACTGATCCCATTTCTTTGCTTAATTCAAGTGTCTAGGTTGTAAATAGCTGTCATTTTTTCTCCATGTATAACTGATTTTTATAGAATTTACAGGGAAAAGAAAAGGCTGTGTACCTGTACTTTGTTCTGGTGATGCAATCTGTGCTATCTGAAACAGTCTTAAGGACCTGCCACGAAGCAGTGTTTTGATTTTTATCCATCACAGTAATGAATATTCATCAATGTTCTTAAGGTTTACGCTATTTGCCTGGTAGCTAGCATATTCTTTCTCTTCCCATTTTAGTCTTTGTTGCTAATAACCTACAGATCACTCTGCCTGCACTATAGGGTTTTTTTTTTTAATCGTTTATAGATGAACATTAGGAATTTCAATAGCTGCAGAGCTGAAACCAGCTCAAAAATACCTTGTCTTGGTTACTACGTGACTGTCTGGTTTAAAGCCGAAAATAAAATCTTGCCTTTTAGTCTGTCATTCAAACTTCACATAAAACATCAGCAGAAGTGTGTATCTCTGAAGAGCAGGTGTTCTTCTGATAAAAGCTTTCCTTGTGGTTTTGTAGGCCCAAATCATGGCTTGTACCTATCAGCAGCTTTCAAAAATAAGGTTGAAGAGGTGTTGGAAGCAGTTAGAAGATGCCCTGCAGAAGACGAGAAGGGGCCATTTCGGTCGGGTCCATGCAGGACCTGTTTCCAAAGCTGGTTGGAGGCGGACTGATGCAAACTCCTGCCGGGGCGATGCCAAAACACGAGCAGAGCGGCTACCGCGGCCCTGAGCCAGCGTGCGGGCGGCATGGCAAGGTCCCATGGCCTGATTTTGCCCTCCCTGCCATAATTTCCCTCTGTGATGTGGTCCTCGTGGCTTTGCAAAAACAAAGTTCTCAGTGCATAGGTGTTCTTCTGCGCCGGCAGGGACAGGGTCTGCGTGTCTTTGTTTTTTGTTACCCTCCCTCCCCGTTAACCTTGGGAGAGAAACTTCCCATCAGGTCTCAACCCCCTCCTCAAAACTGATGGATGCCAGCAGACGCTTAATGGATTTGCTCTGGTGCTGGCTGCCTGGGAGTTATGATGAGAGAGATTTCATGGCAGCTGAAATTCCTCAAATGGCTGCATTTTTATAAATGCAAGATGCTGAATGTGAAATGAGATTTGGGGCTCTTTGAGAAGAGGGGACCTTCTGGTCTGGGCGCACAGTAGTCGCACAGCCCGGGATTATCCTGCGTAAAGACAGAATAATCGTTTCCCATCACTCTTAGTTTCAGTGCCGATTTTGCTGTGTGTTAAAAATACTCAGTCGAAAACAATTTCAAGGGTCAGATCCTCATTTAAGCGGGTAAAGTCCGAATTTTCTGCAAGGACCTTATTGTGGGAAGCTGAAGTTTGCTGCTACAAATGCCGTGCGGATGGCTGTGCTGGGTCAGACCGCAGGTGTACCACTGTGAATTTGTAAGTCAGTGTTTAAACTCCTTAAAAATCCTGTATTTTGCTGGTCAATTTGCTCGCCAGGGTATTTCTTTGCTGTGTTCGTTCTTCATAGGTGGTCCTCCTGTTTTAGTGTGGACTTCCATTGTAGACAGTAACACTTTTGGTGCAGTAATTTGTTATTTGGCTGGTCCTTGGCGTGCGCGCGGTGCTTTCTGGCTGGCTCGCTGCTGCGCGTTTCCTCTCCCACCGCGAGGTTCGCTCTCGGAGTGGGTTTGAGAAGTCAGGAGAACTGAGCAAACCAACCACTTCAGTGAGGCACAACGTAAGCACTGTGTAGGAAGGTCTGAGATACCGGCACCAGGCGATTTAATCAGCTGAAATCAGGTCTCATAAATATTTACTGGAATTTCAGCTAGGGTTTATCTAATTAAAGCCAAATAAAACCTGACCCGAAAAAGAGCCACCCAACCAGCGGCTGGAAGTGGATGCTTAGGGACGCGCTTAAGGGTGGGATGCGAATATATGATATTTTCCCCCGCCGTCCCCAGCCATTTGTAGCTCTGGGCTTCCTGAGCCGCGTGAAGTCTTCCCGTGTTTAGTCGCCCTCGAAGCTCTCCGGGCTGGCTCTGGGGTTTGTTTACCTGGTGGCGTCGAGCAGATACAGCTGTTCTGGCAGCCGCCTACCAAATCTGTCATCCCCCGTGGCCGGCTTGCGGAGGGTTTTGTTCTGGCTGCCAGACCTGAAGGAGCAGCGCGGCGCGGCGCGGCGTGGTGCAGCGCGGCACGGGGAGATCGGCGTTGCAGTGATTTGCTGTGATTTGCTCCGGGGGCCTGGAGGCGGCGGCCGGGAGGGGAGCCGAGGGGCCGGGGCCCATCCGCCCTTCGGGCTGCGAGCGCCGGGGACGCCGGTGCGTCCGCCTGCCTCTGCCCGCTCTGCCGTCTCGCTTCAGAGCAAGGAGAGCAAATGCATCTTTTTAATTAACACAGTAGTCGAGATTGCCAGAACCATAAATGTCAAATCTGAACAGAAATATTTGGCATGTAAACCGTCTCCTTTTTTCCCCGCCACGTTGTGCTTGTGGGTGGCTTTGATTCATTCTCCTCTCCGAGTAACGGAAAGCACAGCGCTACAGAGCGAGTACTCAAGCCTCCTCTTTTCTCTTTTTCCCAGGATCTAGTACCTAGAAGGGAGGGACGCAGAGGATTTTGGCCATGGCCCCAAGAAAAAGAAGCAGCCGAGGGATCTCGTTTATCTTCTGCTGCTTTCGGAGCAGCGATCACCCAGAGATCACGTACCGGCTTCGCAATGACAGCAGCTTCGCCCTGCAGACCATGGAGCCCGCGCTGCCGATGCCACCGGTGGAAGAACTGGATGTCATGTTCACTGAGCTGGTGGTAAGTAGGACCCCTTTCTTGTTCCTCTCTTTTTTTCCCCCTATCTATATTCCCCAGTGAAGACAGAGCTCGTTATGAGTTTTCAGACAAGCTTTGATGCAAAGGGAGCATTGGAACCTGCTGTTGGGAGCAGTTTTGTGCTGAACCTTGAACTCCTATGTGCTCTGCTCATCCCTGAAGTACCTGCCATGCTTTAAGGCTCAGGGCTAGACAGCTGTCAGTCCTGGAACTAGCCCAACTTTTGCAGCCAGCCTCTTCCCCTCACTTTCTTTTGTGGTGGTTTCTCCTTTCGGTTATAAAGTATTGATTTCTTAGAGCTGATAGCATGTATGCGTCTGACCAGGTGGGTGCAATTGGTCCCAGGGGGTTGCAGGCTCTGCTGGCACACATGCTGCCCTAAGTGGCTTCAGCCTCCCTTAAAGAGGGGGACTAACAGCCCTGGGGCAGCAAGGTTGTTTTCGTGTGATGTGGTTTTGGGTGTGATGTTTCTTGGATGCCCGGACCAACAGCACAGGCTGTTTGGGTGCTGGGCCCTTTCCAGGAGGAGGCTGCCAAGACTTGGCTTGTTTCAACTGGTGCCATCTCCATGTCAGCCCGGTTGCTCCGTCCCACAGGTTTCCTCGTGGGCTGACAGGCTCTGGGGAGGATATCCACTCGCAGATGGGTTTACTTCAGGATCATCTGTAGGAAGAGATGGGGCGCAAGTTGGAGTGCTTTCCCTTGGCTGCTCTCTCCTGCAGGGAGTGGGCACTGGAAAAGTGTGGGCTCCCAGTAGCGGGAGGAGTGTCTGTAGCCATGTCAGCTCCAGGGCCCTGGGGGGTGTCCTTGGGCTGGTTGATGCTGGTCCTGTTAGGGCTCCTCTGTAACTCCCCAGCCTTGTCTTTATGCTGTGGCTTTGGGCAGCAGGAGCAGCGAGCTGGAGACTGATGTAGCAGTGCCAAAGCTGATAGAGCAGGTGTCCTCTGTATGTGTGGAGTGCTTTTTACTTGTTGGTCTTGCAGGAAAATCTGTTTTGTTGCAAAGAGGGAGCTGGAAATCATGACCCTGGTCAGTCACACACCATGGTATAGCATTTCTCTTTGGACATCTGGCAGTGTAGCGTCAGTGACCCACGTCGCTTGGTTGAAGAGGGCTCCAGGTTGCGTTATGAGAGTAGCATTTGTCCAGGCGACCTCCTCCATGGGAGAGGTTAGATGACAGGATATTCCCAGACCTGGACTTGTGTAGGACGGTGCACCATGGCAGGGAAAAGAAATCCCTTCAGAAGGATGTGTTCTTGCAGCCATCTGGCAAACCACTGTCAATCAGATTTGATTTCTTCAGGCTGCAAAAAACTGCTTTGTTTCACTTCTTTCTTGACTGATAGCTTAGCAAAATCAGATTTTCCTGTGGAAACTCTTTCCAGTGGAAAATTCCTGACTTGCCCCAGCTGAACAGAGGATAAGAGCTTGTTGTGATGCAGGCTTGGCATTACCAGACAGACTGAAGGAAACATCTGCTGAGGCTCACGTGCTGGATACTTACTGGAGCCCAACCAGGCCTGCATGCCTACAGCATCTCAGGTCAGCCCAGGAATCTCAGAGGGTCTCCTCCAAATTCAGCCGTATAGCTCATGTGAAGAATATACTGCCGGGGAGAACTGTGCGTCCAGCCAGGTGGGAGTGAGGCAGCACCTGTAGGGACCAGCCTCTGCAGGAGGGTGTTGAAAGGCGCTTGTGTTGCTCGTCCAGGGCAGGCTGTGATGTGGTTCTTGGGCTCCCTTCCCCTTGCTCCGTGCTGCCAGGCTTTCCCTTTTTCTCCCAGCTGGTGGTGAGAATAAGCCTTCGACGCAGCTGCTCCGCCAGGGAGCGGAGTCAAATGTGAACCGCAGCTTGGTCCCCAGGGCAGGTGAAGTCATTCGAGGAGCAAAGGGGAGCGGGTCCCTGCCATGCTCCGCTGTAAACAGCTGCAGCCCGCTGGCTCCCGGGAAAACCCCGTGGGTGAATCTGTACCCTGGCTCCCACCCCTGACACAGCGCTGGGTGGGAAGGAGAAAGAAGCCGAGCTCTTGCCCAAGTGTGCGAGATGGCAGATTCCCCCAAATGGGGAATGGAGATGCAAATACCCTGGCCCACCTCATTACAACTAGCTCCTTCTCACTCTCGGTAACCTGTCGGTGTCGGGTATTAAATTTCAGCGTTAGTCAAATGGCTTGGAAAGTGTCCTGCTGTTTCTGTATAAACCCACTGTGTAAGGTTTGGATCAGAGACAGAGAACGCACTCAGAGGCACCGGGCTGATTTTTACGCCTGCTGGAGCCTGACCAGGGGCTGAAAGATGTCGCTTAAAAACACGGCAGTCCTGACTCTGCCAGGTCCTTCACGCTTGACAGTGGCTTGTGCCCGCTTTGTCGGATCAGAGCTCTCTTGAAAGTCCCAGTTGTCTCGGTGAATTGGGTTGAGGGAAGTCAAAGTAGTTGGAGAGGGTCCGGAGGCTTTGCCAGCTGAGGTTGGTCCTCGGCCAGGTCTGGAGCCCCGGTGAGCTGCGGACTTGGGGAGAGAAACGGGCTGCGGATGGAGTGACCTTTGGAGCAGCCCCGTCAGCAATGGGGGTGTTAAAGGGGTAAAGCATCTTGCTGGATTGGAAGTGGAACTTGGTAATTTATGATTATATATCACAACAACAACAGACTGCACCAGGTGACGCAGGAGGTCGCCTCCAGGCTGCTTTTTGTACCTAGTGCTAGATCTAGACAAGGTAGCACAACCCGAGATAGCACGCATGGCCTGTGGTGCCAAAGCAGCAGGGGATGGATGGTGCTTCTCAACTTAGAAAATGTTCTTGTGCCTTGAAATCAGCATGAAAATGTTGGCCAGCTATGAGACTTGCCCGGGGGAGCTGTCAGACTCCCCAAAGTGCTGTTGTATCCCTGTTCCCCGGTGCAGTCTTTGGCTTGGCTGATGTAATCTTATCGTTAGGGCCGATCCATGCACTAAGGCAGAGCTCCTGCCTCCGGAGACCTTGCAGCCTCACTACCCGAGACAACAGGCCCGAGATGGGGTGATGGCGTGTCCTCTGCTCAAAGAGGGGGCTGAGGCAGAGAGGTGGAAGGATGAACCCAAAGTCATGCAGAAAGGTGACAAATCCAGATCTCCTGAATTCTTGTCCTGTGCCTTACCCACAAGGCTGCCTCCTTTCCCGGGATCCTTGGGATCCTTGGGATTTCTGGGCTTACACAAACATGCATACGCACTCACGCAGGCACACACACATGCACACACCCATATGTATTTCAGCCTTTTGTCCATTCACCACGTTGCAGTCTCACAGTGACTTCTTTGCTCCTCTCCTTCCCTTCAGCCCTGGATTCCAAGTGACTCGCGCTGGAGATTTCGGTCCTGGGCCCGGCGGTGCTCCCTAGGAGCTACACTGGGACATTGCAGGAGTGGATTCAGTCACTGCCTGGAGAGTCAGTGCTCCCACAAATACCAATAGACTTGAGTGCAGCAAGCTCTCCGCTCTGCACATCCTATGCTGTTGTGTACTTCAGAAAGCATTGTCTCCTTCTTTTTCTATCCATCCTGCAAAAAATTCTCTGGGCTTGAGGTGTTTTTAAATGTGCTTGTTCACATGAGCCTGAAAACATCCTTGGCATAAGTAATCAGTGATTGCCACGGACTAAGGGCAGAGGATAAGAGGGCGTGGATGGTTTTAGAGCAGCGCTTGTCTCTCCAAGGCCTGCTTAGCTAAAAGCTCAGTTTGCTTTCCTGGCCTGTATTATATGGCCTGCCCTGTATTATATGGATACTTTGGATTGTAACTACTTGACTTTCAGCTTCTGCAGAATAGTTTTGTTTTTATGCTGTTGCTATCCAAGTGCTTCTCCAGAGGAACAATGGGGAAACAGGGGATTGGTTTTTTGTCTGGACCCAGACATGAGCAGATTAGTCGGTAAGAAATGCCCAACTTGCAGCTCGGGTTGCAAGGACAATACATCCTGTCCTAGCCAAGAATATCTAGCAGGCTGCAGCTTTTCCCTGCCTCAGAGAACATGCAAATATCGTTGCCTTGGTCAATGAATGATCACTGGTTCCTCCCAGAGAAACCTTTTCCCTTTCCCGTCCTTTTCGCCCCCGAGGTTGAATGGGCTTTCGTCTGAGCATTGTTGGGATGTCGCTCAAGTGGGCACTGGCCCCATTTGAAAGGCTTTTCTTTGTCTCGTGTCCTGTCAGGGCTTCGGCCAGCCTGAGCCACCCAGGAAGGGGCAGGTGCTCGCAGGGAGGCACTGACAAAAGCAAAGTTTTTCAGCAGGATTTAGTGATGGCGCGTTTGCAGCTCCCTGGGAAATGTTCAGGCTGCTGGGACAAGTGTCCTTCCCAGAAGTTCGGAGCTAGGCTGTGCCTCCAATGCAATTCTCTTGCACTGCTGCTCTTGCATCCCGCGGGCTCACGCCAGGCAGCATTTGCTGTCCTTGGCTCATCAGTGGTGTGCCACCCACCAGGCAACATCAATTGGATTCAAGCTGTTCCCCTTCTCCAAGAGCCACAGGTGTTCCCGTAGGATGTGTTAGGAGCATTTGTGCAGTGTGGCTTGCTGCTGAGGGAGACACCCATGGCACGGACCCAAACTACATCATTGAAGCTATGCAAGTACCAGCCCTGCAGCGGAGACTGCCCCACGCGGCTCTGGGGTGTCTCAGCTCCTGCGTGAAGGAGGGGGGATATCCACTTCTTCAACAACTGCCTCCAAACCCCGAGAACAAAGCTGTGCCATCTGCCACGGCTTCTTTCAAGAGGCTCCTGTGTATCCAGGCTAACAATACGGCATTTCTTCAAAGGCTAGGATCTTGCTTGCATGCTAAGAGAAAGCACTTGCAAAGAGACACATAATGGTGCCATATGGTAGATCTTGCCATAACAATCCTCTCTGTTTTCTGCCAGCAACTAGACTTTCCACCAGATGGGTAAATGACTGATGTCCTTTATATCTGCTTAACACTCCTTGTCACTTTAAGGTTTTTAATGAAACGCTCTGTGTGTGGCAGGGTGTATCAGCCCTGCGGGACATGCACTTAATGGGCGGATGGAAGCACAGAGGAATTAAATGGGTTGATCGGGAAATGTCGAAGTGAGTCTAGGCGTTCCCTGGGTCAGACCCAGGAGTCCTAGGGTTTGTTTGAAGGGAGAGTGAAGAACAGGGGACCTTTGTACATGTGTTTTCCATCTCCCCTGTTGGATGGACACAACAGTTTTGTAACCCTGGTGCTTAGCATCCGCTTTGGCCCTGTGCTTCAGGGAGTGCTTGGAGGACCACCGTGACCAGCTTCCTGGCACATCAGGCCCAGTCTGCATCTGCTTGACCCCTTCCAGGCTTGATCCACCTAAATAGGTGTGGGCCACCACTGCGTGTGCTGGAGCTTTGGTCCCTGCTGCTTTCTCCAGCTGGGATCTGCAGTTGCTGCAGCAGCGATTGCAGTAACAGCCCCCAGTTACAACTGAATTCAGCTACGAGCTGAGCTAGGGACTGTTTCCCTTTGCCTTCCTGCCTTCTTTGAACACAGTCATTTGAATCAGATTTAAAATTGGTTTTGGAAAACGAGTTACAGGTATTGGACACTAGGCCATGTGTCCCTGCTTCACACTGAGGATGTGATGGTATTACTCTGTTCAATGAAACTCTTTGCAGGTGTGAAGGAGAAGGGTCCTACCCGCCTTTGCCCTAGCACCTGGGAGCCTCACGTGAAGCAGGACCTTACAAATGACTGCTTGGCCGTTGAAACCAAGCACCAGATGCTGCCCTGGTGTCCGATGCCCTGGAGATGTTGCTGTGACCGCTTACTCAGAGCAGCTGGTGGCAGCTAGTGTAGAGGACCAGAGACTGACCCTGACTCCTTTTTTTCCAGCTGATAAGAGCTGAGTGCTCTCAGAAGCAGTTTGGGAGGTGATCTGAAATAGCTAGACTTCTTAGGAAATTACACTTGCTGATCCCTATGGGACTTCTTAGTGCTTTGGTGAGAGCAAGGTATCTCTTTTCACCTCCTGCTTTTCTTTAGGAATGGAGAAGAAATGAGTGCAGCCATGCGTCTAGCCCTGTATCCTGCCTGTGATGTGCAATAGCAGGTTTTTAGTAATAGGCTATAAAGCCAGAGCAGGTACACAGATGATCTTCCTCCAGTCTCTCCTCCCAGTTCCTAGTAGGCATCAGGTTTTGGAGATTTGCGGAGATGAAGCCACGAGGAGGGCAGTTTGGCAGTGTCCCCAGCCCCCATGGGCTCCAGAGGAACGCAGGCGCTCGTGTACAGAGGATGTCAAATGGCTGACGTTGCACATTATTTGTGACTGCATTAAGTGGGGATCTGCTGGAGGGGAGGTATTCACACATGTTCTCTCAAGTGGCGTGATTTATGCCTTCCCCTCCCGTGACATGGAAGTCTGCTCCATCGCTCTGTTCAGATTTATGAAGTAGCTGGGACTTGGGAGACCGGGGGAAAAAAGTTACTGGTAGTTTATATTATTCAGGCATTTGTTTTTGCTGTCCCTGTGGCAACGAAGGTACTTTATCAGAGGCAAGAGAGCTGCTCTTTGGATGAGGACCGTTTGTAGGAGATAGCATCCCAAATCACAAAGATTAACTCTGCATTACCTTTGAAATGATCCGTGTTGGGTGACGTGTCTGTGGCTGACATGATGTAAGGTGCTGGGATAGGACGTAATGTAATTTTATTTCTTTTCTATGGATCAGGTGTATGATGTCTCTGAACCTGGGCTTTCACACAGCTTTACAAACAGCACCCATATGAGCCTGTGAGCACCTCTTGAACAGTGACAGCGTGGAGGTGAAATGCTTTTACAAGCAGATAGTGCGGGGCCTCCCTGTAGTCTGCACTTTTTCAAAACTAATTTTTTTTGGGGGGGGGAGGCAGGTAACAGCTACTCTGCATGCTTTGTAAGACTGATCAGTTCTGGAAGTATCAGGAAGCAGATGCGTGGTCCGAGTCGTCCCGTTTGGCCCATAAAGATAACCCTTCAGGAGCGGTGGGGAGAGAGCAAATTTCATCTGGCAGATCTTAACTCTCGTAACGTGCGGCTGCAAAACATTTTGATACTAAGCAACGGGGGCAGCACAAAAACCCAGAGAGAAGAGCAGAGCGTTGGCTTCCACCGCTGCTTGCATACTTGAATTATTATTATTTCGCACGTTGTTCCCAGGGAGGGTGGCCTCAAACAAAGACGGGAGAACAACCCCGGCCCTTTGCTTTGGAAACTATGTTCTGAACTTGTCTGCATCCGTAACTCATGCGTTTCCTCCTGGGGGCCTGGGGAATGACAGCCTTTCCTCTCAGCTTGCCACTTTAGTCTCCTTGGCCGTTTGGTGTTTATCCTGGTGGGGCTGAGCAGTGCTGCCTGCTAACGCTGGTAGCGAAGAGCAGGTTGGAGGAGCGGTCCCTCAACTTCTCCCAGCGTTAAGGCTTCCGTTTCGAACTCACGGTTGTCAGTGGAAGTAAGGTGGCAATTAGGAGGAGGCGGTGTGGTTAGTGCAAGCACCGCTCTGCGTTAACAGCGGTGTCAAGCAGGGAATTCATTACCAGCCATATCCAGTTTTACTTAGGAACGTAAGTAAAGTGCTTTCTTTTCCCCCTGTTGGTTTCTGATCCAACGAGGAGAAAGCACGAGGCTTTTCGCCTTGCAAAACAACGCGGCTTTCATGTAACAGCTGAAGGATCAACTACAAAGCAAAGCTTTGCATTTTATGCTCACAGGTCAACTGTTTTTGGGGGGGGGGGCGGGCTTTTTTTTTTTTTTTTTTTCCTGCCTGGTCTTTGCTCTATTAAGGAGTTCTTCCTGATTTTGGAAACTACTAAACAGTGGCCTAAGCCAGCTTCTACTGTATCCACACAAAAAAAGTGTGCACCTAGACAAAATACAGTTTTGATAGCCCTTGTGCCCCATTTCTGCTATGGGGCCTGTCCAGGGCTGGACACTTGCAGCACCAGGCTCTGAGCCCCGTCCCACCACCTTCTCCCAAGACTGTCCTCACTCACACTTATGAATCACTTTTAATGAGGAAAACTAAGCGATTCAGTAATGTCTGTTTTTTAATTCACTCTGTAGGGAACCTTGTGCCGCACAAAGGACACTTTCAACGTGGTGCCCGGTTTCTGCTCATTAGAGGCTCACACCGCAGGCTGCCGGGTGCCTGCGCAGGGCAGAGATCTGCAGGCGCAGGGTGTGCGCTCGCTTGTCTCGCACGTCTCGCTCTGTCAATCACTGCACTTGTGTTCGGCACCTCCTGGTTTTACACCTTCGCAGATAATCTCTTAAACATATGTTTTGATAAGTAAGCATCTGATAGCGAAGTCGCACACCTACTCAGCAAGCAAATAAGAATTTTCTGCCCACACATGTTCTGTGGGCTTGCATGATATAACCCACTGAGGAACAGTATATTCCAGCTGAGCATTTGTGTAATTGCAATATCTGTTACGACTACAAACTGGCATGTGGGCTTGCCTTGGTTTAAAGGTCTTACTGTTCCCAACTAATAATTTTATGAAGGAACTGTGTTATGGCACAATGTGAACCCCAGCCGAAGGTAGAGAGCAAATAAGAAAACCCTTTGTTTCAATGAAAAGTATAGCTAAAGTGGAAAAATTATATGGTCTACCTGCTAAGTGCTTTCCACTTCGTAAAAGAGGAGGCCACATCACTGGAAGATGCCTGGATAGCTCATTCAGTAATGTGCCAGTGATGTTAATTGGGGCAGCTGGGTTTCAGGCTTATGTCAACTCCAAGGGTTTTAGGTACAAGTCACCACTGAGGGTCCTGCCCTAAACTGGATGGGGCACCTGCTCTAGCAGTATTTTACTCTTTCCTGGTTGCCTTATCGTTGAATGCTGTTGCTGGAGTTAGAGGCAAGGGTGAACAGCGTGCGGATTTTGCTTTACTGCCGACCTCAGCAGGAAGCGTTCTTGCTAGAAATGGGCTGTGCCTGCCTCATATCTGCTTGCAGATTCGTCTGAAAACTTTTTGTACTGCTTTAATATCTGTTAAAAACAGAGTCTGTACACTCTACGGTGTGTGAACATGTCCAAGGTCAGCTTTCCTCAGCTGAGTCTCCGTGCATGCAATATCCTTCCCGAACAACATGCAGTCCTGGTTCTCATCGATTCGAGCGCTTGAATCAATACCTTATTTAAGGGGATTAGTTTCTCTTCCCTGACAACACCCAAAACCAAGAGACCTTAACAGATATTTTCCTATCTGGTTGCTTTAAAGGCAAAGTTTTGCAGAGAGGATGAACAGTAAATCAGCAATATGGAGCGGAGTGACTACATTTCTTTCATATGAAAAGCATCCTAGGTTTGGCTTGGAGCTCAACTTACAAAAGATATTGGTTAAACAAGAGAAAAATTAGTATGTTTATAACCTGCCTGCTTTTGTTCAGCATCTTGCTGGAAGCTAAATCTCCATCAGAAATTTTACTCTCCTGGAGCGACTCTCTGCTTTGCCCTTGCTGAAGTTCTTAAAAATGACCCTAGGATTTTGGAAGTGCCCAAACCCAGTGAGACAGTCCTTAGAATAAAAATCGTCCTGATAGTGGGAACTAGTCAGCGTGGAGCTTTGTAGCCTCTAATTGCCTTTAGAGGTGCCCTGCCTCAAGCCATAGGAAACCTTGGAGCGGTTTTGCTCCAGACCAGCAAAGCACAGTATTTGTAAGTGCGAGACTTCTTGGGCATAGTGAATGTCTAAAACCACACTTTACATGCGGGCTTGATTTGTAACTTCAGTAGCTTTCACTGATTTCAGCAGTGGTGGTACCTAAAAACTCATTGAAAAGGTAGCTGCTTCTTTGTGTATATAAATATATATATATGTATGTGAAATCCACATCTGAAACCTTCTTGTTATTTGTTTGGCAACTCTGCGCTTTATCACGGTATGAGATGCACCCGCCGAAGGGTGGTCATGCCCAGCTTGGCTTGAATTTAATCCATTTTAGCGATCACAGCAACAGATAATCGGCCAATAGGTCTTTCTGTCATTGCTTTCAGAGTTTACGTATGACCGCGTGCAAAAAACACTCTGGCAGTCCACCTGCAGGGCTTCTAGGTCTGCAAGTGCGCTTGTGGATGAAATAGCTTAGATCAACACAATTCTCGCTTTAGGGCGCTTTGTACGATAATACAGGCTGTAAAAGTACTCTGTGTTTAATTAAAATGAGAGAACAGTTCTCCAGATGATGTTGATGAAAAGGTCATAAAAGGCAAAGCTCAATAAAAGAAAAGTGTGTATGCAGTGATAGATATATATCACAACCAAAAAGACTGAAAATTTTAAGTAGATATTTCTCTTTTGAAATACATTAGTATTGGAAGATGAACACCTTTAAAACCTAAACTTACTTTAGCCTATTGAAATAATTAATTAAATGAAGTCATTTTAAAGCAGTACCCGCTGCCTGCCAAAGTTAGGTGTTTGAACTGATGGGAACATTGAACAGCTGGAGCAAGAGTTTATTGCGGAGCTAAATCAGATATTGATGGCTGTAATCTTTTCTGCAGAAGAAGAAAATACATATTTTATTTACATTTCTGCAGTGAGTTCAGGTCAATAACTGAAAGCTGCAACACAGGATGGGTTGGGGTCTTTCTTCTTCCAGTCAATGACTAAAAATTAAATGTGGGATGAGGAGATTCACTAGTTCTAAACACTCTGAAGTCATGATTCCTTGTTGCTGTTAACTCATTCCCTTGCTGTAGGCAATGTTTCCCTTAGGCAAAAAAACCATTAACTGATAAAGGCAAAATTAATAAAAGCTTATGTATCCAGTATGCCTATTCATTAATAAATAGTTGGTTTTTTGTTCATCTTCTATAATTCCAGCTGGAGGTTGTCATGAATAAAGAAAAAGAATCTGGTAATACTACTGGCAGGGGTTGGTTTGTTTGCAGGGTTTCTTTGTTGTTTTTAAGTTCCCTGCATACTACGGATGAAAAGATGTGTGCTGGAGAGGAGGTTCTTTTTATTACTGGTGCTAAAAATAAAAGACTTGATTCACTACCTTCCTATTGAAAAAAAAGTAAAACTAAATCTACATATGCTGAGAACTGCATTTGCCTAAATATACATTACAGATAGCGAAGCTCCTCCTGCTTTGCAAGATGGATTACCAGACTGTATCTGAGGGCCGTATTTGTTTGCATATAAACATGCAATACTGGTTACTGATTGATAAGTATGCTTATTTAAGAAAGCAACTTAAAAAGAAAATAACAAGTTAAATAAGATCGATTTTTTAAGTTGAGGCTTATCGTGTGCTGGTATAAATCCCAATCAAGACTGGCAGCGTGAATCAACCCGCCCTCGTAGGCAGCCGTGTGAGGGAAGCGTGTGCTTAGCGGAAGAAGATTAGATGAGGTACAGAGGGAAGAATGCTGATTGCCGTTTCCCTTGACACTGCAACAGTCTTGGATAAATCAAATTGATGAACTTGGAGAAGAATGCCTGGAAGAGAATGAAAAAGCGATATGAGCCCTGGAAAGGAAGTTGATACAAACTTCAGCAGGCAATTTTTTTGTTAATTCCCATGCTGTGCTGGTTAATGCCAAATGTTGCCAAAAAGTGCACATTTATACATTTATATATAAACCCCAAACCAAACCAGTAACCTTTTCATGAAGTTTTATTTCAACTATGGCAATTAATGACATAATTTTTCCCCCCTTCTCTGTCTCCTCCATGCATTATGGTTATTTAGGTTATCAGCTGGAAAGATACATTAGACTGATTTTTTTTTGCCTTTTTTCCTACATATCAACCTCTGAAAATATTCTGGGGGTGCAGACCCCTGTACAGTGAATTGTCACTTAGTTAAAGTCTAGTCCCTAGCTACTTTTTGCAGAATTTTTTTGTGGAGCGTGGGATCTGTGGGTCGTCAGTGGGAAAACCGATGACCTGGACAAAAGCATGAAGAAAGCAGTGGTGGTCATGCTGGTGGCTGCTGGCTTGTCCTCTCCTGCGTGGCCTCCTGTCCCCTCCTGGCTCTGCCACCCCATCGCGGATGGAAATAGCAAAAGGGAAAGTTTCAGAGACTTCAGTCTCCAGCTGTGCTTGGCCTGTGTCAGCAATTGCGGGCCTGAATTATCCTGAATAACCTTAGGATTCAAACTACGTCTTTGTAGTCCCTGTGCTCCGAAGTGACCCGCTCCTAATGCAGTTTCGCTCTACAGCTTTTTCCTTCGAGTGACCCCGTGCTGGTTGAATGCCATTATCAAGTTAGCAAAGTCCAAGAACTTCATAGCTTCCTGCCATTTCCCTGATTAAGTTCGGTGGCTTTCAGCACGTGGAAGACGCTCATTAACATCTCCACCGCGCTGTGCCTGATGCCCGTGGACAGCTTAAAGCGCAGGGCTGGGAGCGCGCCGGACGGCAGCGTGAGCGTGTCTGCGACGGGCTGGGGCTGCGCTTTCCTGCCCTTTCTGCTGGGAGAGGCAAACATTTCTCTCCCCAGCCTAACTTTTCTGTTTGATCTAGGTTTGCCGTTAAAAGGCCGTGTTATAGACTGCGCTGACTGCAAACTTTGCGGTTCTCTTTACGGTGAGGCCAGGCTCTATTCCTCTCCCCCCTTGTCTTTTCTGCCTCCTGCTTTCCAGGCTTCTCTCAAAGCAGGGTTGTTTTCTGACTTGGTGCCTGGCCGATGCTGTCACTGCTGGAATGGGCTGTGATTTGATGTTTTTGGCAAGCGCGCTTCAGCGAAGCGTCCAAGTAACCACCTGCTCGGAGGAGCTCTCCAGCTTGGGCTCAGCTGTCCTGCAGTCCTGTCCCTACGCCGCTGAAGAGGAGGGCTCCTTGACATGGTTTTTGCTCACCAGACTTTGCCCTGGTTTCCTCTCAGTGGTGCCTCTGCCTCCTTCCATGCTGTCTCCAAAATTTCTTCATACAAGTCACAGGCATTTGCTGCTCCATCAGGGAAGGGAAGGAGCAATACCTATGGCTCATAGCCTCATCTAGTGATGGGGTTCAGCACTTCAAATCACCCCCCACCCCCCGAATTCATCGTTTGAATCCAGTCAGCTGTGGGTGATACTCCAGGCTTGGGACCCAGCTTTCGGACCATGCTGAGCGAGTGTCCCCAGGTGCTGGTGCCCTGCACAAGCATGTCCTGGAGGAGTCACCCCGGCCTGTGCAGTCATGTCACCGCAGCTTGGGCTCCACGTACCGGTCTGGTTGCTGGCTCGGGGGAGGTACGGACCCTGTGAACCTCTCCGCCAGAAGAGCCGTTCTGTGTCCTCCAAGGGAAAAGTGCAGGGCAGGATGAAAAAGCAGGTTTGGCCCTTGGGATCTTTCTTACACCATGCTGAGCTAAACCACATATTTCTAAGGTAGCTTTAGGAGAACGATGTGTGCTCTAGCATTCACTAGAGGCTCGTATTATGCTCGGAAGGAAGAGGAAGTTTGTTTGGCTTGGGTTAGAGAGCTGTGAGCCATCAGCAAAGCAAATCATGTGGATATATTTTACCTCTTAGAAATAGTGTATAAACTTCTAGAATGAGATCCCCATTATGATTTTTTTAAAGCATATTCAAATGGAAATTTAACGTGGAAACATGTTTCCTGATCTAAAGGTTAATAGTTTAACTATACGGGATAAATATTTAAGAGTAGCATATCTCTTTCCAGTAAAAACACTCTGGGCAGAGACTTCCTTTTAGTAGCAAAATGAAGCTGTTATTTTCTGTGCCTTTGACCTGGTTCCAAAAGAATGTTTAAAACAGCAAAGTTGGCAAATCTTGCCATGGGAGTCAGCCAGGTGCAGAGGGGTAGAGCAGTGGGGGCTGCGGGTGCACATGGGAGAGGGAGGGAGCCCAACCTGCATGGTTATCTTCTCACTCTTACCCTTACACGGCCACCACCATCGCGCGCTGTAGCGTGAGTTCATGGCTTGCAAATGGACTATAAAATTAATTGCCAGTTAGAACCACCTAATTGAGTTCATGATTATTAATTGAAGGCGCGCATCAGTTAGAGGTTGTAGACAGCTTCTCTGCGGCGTTATGACTCCACAGTGCGACTGCAAAAGGCTTTGGCAGACCAGGGTTTGTACTGTTGTCTGTGAGTGACTGGAAAACAGCTGATCTTCCTATAGTCTGCTGATCTTCTGACGTTTGAAGGACAATTTGTGAGCTGCCTGCTTGGGGCTGCTGAGCGCTGAGGAACTCATCAGTGACTGTAAGGGATTCCTCAAGTCTAGCCAGGCTGTAGGTGGGTGCAGGAATTTCCGTGCGCCAGAATAACAGCAAAAACCTGATTCTTCGCAGTAAATTGCTGTTACTTCTTGAAATAACAGTCATTAGTCACTGTTTGATTATGAGGATTTTCATATTCACTGGTTGCCACACTATTTATTTAAACACCTCTCCCAAGCATCCTGTAAGGTATCATTAGGTAGGTGTTTCTGAGTAATGCAGGGCTGTGACGACTGAACACGTTCGAACTTGGGCACAATGAAACTTACTGTGTGAGGCTACGAAGTATTTCTGCACCCTTTTCGGATGTGTTTGCACATTGTCATATACCCACATCTGACATGTTCTTCTGCTTTATTCATTTTTACTCCTACTTAGGCTTCAACTCAGTTCATATTTCTCCTTGGTTAATAAATCTTCAGTTCTGCGCAAGTTTTCTTAGGGGGTGGGTTTTTTTGAAAGTTTCAGTAAATATTTTTCTAAGAGTCTAACCACAGATGTGTGTCGCTGCTGCTTTCATGTCTGAATCTAAGATTCATGTGCCAGGGAAGTTGGGTCACAGTGACAGCATTTTCCTGCATTCAGCCAGACTGGGGTAACACTTATTGCAGTGGTAAACATTTATCATGGGATCCTCATCCTCCCTCACATGCCCAAATGCCCTTTTCTGAAGAGCCATGTTTAAACAGCCTAAATTTTAGCTAGGTGCTGTATAAGATATCTTCTTGTTGGGTAGCTTTAGGCCCGCAGAAAATGCAAAGTTGGGGCTGAAGGAGGGCTTGGATCTCTGAGCAGCTCGTCGCCTGAATAGATGCAGTGGGCACACAGGGAGAAGGAATGAGCTTTCTCATGCCTCACTTTTTTCTAAGTCTATGTTATGGCAGCAAAAGTGTTTCGGTTGTAGTGGCTGCCCTGGAAGTCTGCTTCTGGAGCTCTGCAAATGTCAGTTGTATTCTGTGGGCATGGAAAGTCTGTTTGCACGTCAATTTGAAGAGTCAGTTGATATGGGGGGAAAAATGTCAAGAAACAGGCAAAGCTCCTCGAGGCATATGTAATTGAGAAAGCTCCATGACACCTTTCTTTGGAGGGGTAATTTCATTGGGAAATGAAACCAATATTTGGAATGGATGTACAGGGGAACTTTCAGCCAGCTCCCTCTCCGAGATGTTCAGGACTCTGCAGCCTCTGGCTGCTCTGTGCTGTGCTGGAGCGCCCTTGGTTTGGTTTACAGGACAGCTGAAGGCTCCTTTCCTTGGATACTGATCGGTACTGGATGCAATATGAGCTTTAATTAGACCAGATGAATTTCTTCATGGCCTGTGGGCTTGCTGATGCATCTTCCCCATAGGCATCTTGCTCAGCCTTTGCCAGATGGGGCCTGTCTCTTTGATTGGAGTACCAGTGGCTACCAGTATGCAGAGCCATAACCACTTCAGCTGATATTATTCACACCAGAAAACTGTAATGGGTCTGTGTGGGTTTTTTTTTTTTTTCAGTTGGTGGAATTAATTGGGTACTTTTTAACGGGGATCCTCTTAATTAAATCCACTGACTGGGTGCGATGAGTTGACTGGAGGCTGCAGCAGGTCTCTCCACCGCTCCCACTGCTGCATCAATGCCTCCCTCCAGCAGAAGGGTTGTCATCAATGGTGGCTGTTTTAAGAGACATCTGTGGGTGTAGGGTCAATGTTGGCTTTTGAAATGAGCCTCCCAGCCCTACCTGAATGTTTTATTTAGTACCTTCCCTGATAAAAGCTTTGACCTACATCCAGCAACAGGAAGCAGTGATGCTTTGATAACACCTGGGCATCCCAGTGGAGGGCACGGTTCTAACCGAGACATGAAAGTCGAAAATGGATGTCTCCTTTAAAGAAAAATCACATAAACCAATAAAGGTCTTAATCAGGAAACAGCTTTATCTCTGCCAGGTAACATGTAGTACAGTTTTAGCGGAGGGGGTATGTCTCTTTTTGAACTGTGGGTATTACGAAAAGCACTTTGTATTTTAAACTATTGGAAAACAAACCAAAAGCCAAAAAAAACCCTTGACCCCAAAACAATTTGCTGTAGTTAAGTGAGTTCTGGTGTGAGTTATGTGGCTTGGTGGCTCAAAGCAGCCATAGCCTGACTCCAGTGACCCACCTGCTTGCCAAAGGGAGGAAAGAGGGCGAGGAGGTGCCGTTCCAGCCCTGTCCCAGAGGCGGACAGGGAGTCCAGGGTGGTGGCTTCTCCCATCCTCACTGCAGCTCCACCAAGGCTTCTGCTGGAGCAGCAGACTGAGATTTAGGAAACAGGAGCAGAGGTTTTAGTTCTACCATAGGCTTCCTGCCTGAGCTTGGGCTGGTCAATTGGTGTCTCTGCTGCCTGTTTTGCCTGTAAAATGGGTCTGAGAGACAACAGAGGTCTTGCCTTGTGTCTTTGGTCCGAGATTTGGGGTCGGAGCTGATTCATGCTGCAGTAGGCGCAGCTCCGGCGCATTCATGGCCGGGGGGTTTTGATGACAAGAGTGTCGGTGATGGAAATGGCCTGGTTTACTCAGGGTCCTTAGTAATGAAGCAGTTATTCAGGGTGGTGAAAAAGAAAGGTCCTTACTGAATTGTTCTTCCCTTTACTTATCTTAGATGTGATATATCATCTGGAGCTCTTAACTCTCTCCGTAAAGTTATCTTTCCAGCAGCTGTAATGTATGGGGAGCTTGACTTCATGGGTGTCCTTTCTAAAATACTTGCCTTTTTTAAATGTAATTAAGGCGTTCTCTGGAAGGAGCTATGCAGAAAGGTTTGCAGCCTGTTTGCTCCTGGCAGCCAGCTGTAGCACAAGAGTCAGAGAGAGGTCAGTAATAACAGGATGATAATTAGTGTTATTGACCCGGACAAATCAATAGCCATAGGGCGAGAGGCGATGCTTTGTGACCGTCACCTCGCTGTGTTGGGGCCCCACATTGATTTATATCACTTCTCTGGGGGGGTTGTGCCTGTGCGACTACTGTTGGCTGTACTCATGGTGCATATTTTGTGTTTTTTTCTTTCCTCAGGATGAACTTGACCTCACAGACAAGCACAGAGAAGCTATGTTTGCACTGCCAGCAGAGAAGAAATGGCAGATCTACTGCAGCAAGAAAAAAGTAAGAGATTTCTCTGGGTTGGTTTCAAAGGCCGTGGGTTTGCCTTGCTTGTTCCTTTCCGGATTGAGGGGAGGAAAGAAATAGGATGGGACAGACTTTCTGTTGGGTTTGTCAAATGATACGCAGGGCTTCACAGAAGGGCATCAGTTCCCTGGAAGACTTGGATCCACTCCTATGGAGCCCCTTGGTTTTAAGTTGTAGGAGACATCCATGTCGGGCTCTCGGGGTGTCCCCGTGTGCGTGGACGCCCTTGGCCAGCAACATCCACGCTTTTCCCACCGCTTGTGCCACGCAGGAGCGTTGCGGTCACGGCCAGCCTCCCACCCAGCAGCAGCGGGCAGTGATGCCTCCGCACCGCTGTCGGCCATGGGCATTTCCATCGCGTCACGCATGCGCCGCGCGCGGCCGGTCCTCTCCCTGCCCGGCCTCGCTGACGTGAGCAGGGCCACATGGAGATCTGTCACTCTACCAAACCTCTGGGAGTGGTTCAGGGCCCTGGTCCAGGTCCCCTCCGCAAGGGTAGGCTCCCTTAAAAGAGCTTGCTGGCTTGAACCCGAAGCTGAGGTTAGCGTTACAAAAGCGCGGGGCTCATCCGGTCGCAGCTCCTAGGGGCTGCATAGCCCCACCGTGGTTAATACCAGTTCTTTCGGGAGAGTTGGAACAATCCATTTCTGCACTGGGCTCCATCCAACTCTATATTAGTTAGCGATTGAGTGAAACCCGAGGTTTAACGTCCCTTCCAGATTTCTGTTGCAGTTGCTGTTTTGCTTCAGCACGCGTTGTTATCTGCATGAGCAATGCCGCTTGCTCTCCAGCAGTTTCCTGTGGCAGTGAGTTCCACGGCCTAATTACAGGCTGTGCAAAAGCATTGCTCTCGGTTGGGTTTCCAATTTGCTGTTTTTAAATATAATTGGGCATCCTTTTTGTTCTCCTACTGCAGTCTGCTTTTCTCTGAGAATGACATAAAAGAAAAAATGGTTGGCGAAGGCGTGCTGTCTGTAACACAGCCAGCAGGAACTTCTCCCATAGCGTGGCGATGCAAAGGTTACGGAGGGTGAGACAGGAGAGCATGGTCCAAGCAAGACCGAACTTGTATTGTGGGCTGGGCTGCTTGTAGGATGACATGGTATCACCCTTAAGGTGCTGAAGGGTTCCCAGGTTCATGGACATAATTGAAATTACACTGCTAAAAGACCAAGGTCGATGTGAGTCACTGATCTGCTTGTAAAGCTATTGACCTGTATTTTCTGGAACAGGTGTATGTGTGTGTAATGTTGCTTTTACTCACTGTGTTTCTCAGGCTGAAAAAACACATGGGCACCTTCCTAAAACTGTATGTGGATACAGAGACACACTTATGTCTGAGTGCGGTTGCATTGCCCTTTAGAAACAGGGTGAGAACTGAGATACGTTTGTATTTCTGCTGGTGGATAAAAGCCCAGGTGATGGATGAAAGCCCAGGTGACCGATATCCCAAAGTCTGTGTGGCCTCTGGATGGGTTTGTCGTTGCGGTGCTCAGCAGTGATGGTGCTGGCTCTGGCTGTCTCGTAGCCGGTTCGTCTGGGAAGGAGGAGTCCGGCTGTCCAGTGATCCGGCAGAGGACAGTGCCATCAGCCGAAAGCGCTTCTATCCAACCCGAGCTGTTGTTTTTCACTGCGTAGAGCAGCCTGCTAAAATTTTACAGTCAGCTAAGAGCGGTTGAAACGCCTGTTTCCCTTTCTCCCCGGCAGCCTCCTCAGGTCACTCGATTTTGCTTCTGGGGGCATGCAACTTAACCAGCACGTGAACTCGCTCCTCATGCTGACCTACGAGCGTGCATGATGGACTTTCCCTCCCACTTCCCAGCCCCGTCCCCAGGCACCTCCGATGTGCTTGGGTACACAGCTCTTGCTTTTTAAGGTGCTGGCGCGGTCAAATCTCAGGCTGGGCTGAGCCCCGGGAGCGCTGGACTCATCGCCGAGGGTTTGCAAGCCCTTCCTCTCTCCCCTCCCTCGGTTTCAGCAGAGGACGTGGGCCGGGGCGGCTGCCAGCACGGCAACCCTGGGTGCGGGAGAGGCATCGCCTCCCTTTGCCGCTCGCGGGGGCCCCTTCCTCAGCCCTTTCAGTAGCAGCTTCACTCTCCTTTGTCCTGAAATCAAAGCTCAGACCTTCTTATCTCCAAGTGCAGGTTGCTAGCGGAGTCGAGAACAAGGTCTGTATTTAGCTAGTGTTTGCCCACCCCTAATAGCTTTATTTTTCAGGAGAGAGAAGATTTTTCCCCCCTGTGTGTTTGCCAAGGAGTCCATGCCCTGGGGAGTTGCAGAGCTGCTTTTAACCCACTGCAAACTGTGCTGGGATTCATTTTCCCTCCCGTGTTGGGCAGCACAGAGGTCCTGCAGGAGTTACTGCAAAGCGGGGAGAGGGGGAAAAGTGCTAAACCTAGCAAATAGGTCGAAGTGAGCCGAGGTGTGTGAGGGCTTGGGAGCACCAGGAGCTGAAGCTTGGAGCTTCTTCTTGGTCACCCATGGGGAAAATGCCCACGGTTCCCTAACTCGCTGCTGTGGCCTGTAACCTTGTAATCTGGCTGCAGAAGTTGGCTGCAAAATGCTCGTGGTTGCCTGGCCCTGCTCAAAGTGCATTCACTGTTATTAATCCCTGTTTTTTTCTGCTGTAGCAATGGCACCAGATTTTCCAGCCTTGTTTTAGGCCAAGAGCAGGCTTACCTTGCTCGTGTAGGATTAAGTTTTAAGCCTCTCATAATACCCCTGAAATCCATGTATTATTGTTATCCCGAGGCCTGGCATGCCCGAGATTTAAATTGGAGGGGAGAAGAGACATTAACAAATTACAGACACTGTTCTTAATCAACAGAAAAACGGGCAGAAGATGCTGGTTCGTCACTGCCTCTAGGATAAGTGTAGCCATACTCCAGCGTGTCTGGATAAGCAGAGGCAGTAGAGACTTAAATCAAGCAGAGCCATGTAATTATTATTGTGCATGGAGATTATGTGCTATCTAAGCTCCCAGGGTGGAGTTTAGATGGGACCAATGTTCCCGCTTTTCCCTGTTTCAGGACTTACTCGCACTCACACAGGCACTGCAACTCTTTTTTAAAATCGAGCTGATTTTTGGTGTTTTTAAAGGAAGGAGCTGCAGAAGCCCCCTGCTCCTCTCACATGTCTTTCTCCGAAGTATTTGGATCACGCGCCCATCCAAGGCCGATTCCTGGGTACTGCTTTCCTGCCCCGCGGTCCTCGTTACTCTGGTTGCTTTCAGACCCTCCTGCCCTGCTTGTGAAACCGTCTCAGCAAGCTGCAGAGCTGCAGAGCGCTGCTGTTTGCTTTGAAGGAGGTTTTCTGGCAGGGGTTTTGCTGGGGAGACAAATGTCTTGCTTTTCAGCTAAAATTGAGTGAAACTGTATCAGCAGATGCTTTAGCAGGTAGCGTATCTAGGAAACCAGACGTCATGTGCATTGGAAGACGCTTCTCTATATGGGCAGGCTCTAGGCAGTCATGCTCCCACGTGATGAACATGGTTTAAGAACCGGCACACAAAAGAAACATTTGAGGCTATCAGCAGCTTATGGGAAATCTTGCTTGTGTACCTCTTTGTTTTAATGAGTGCAGACCACCCACAGCATAGCCTGTAAGGTTTGCCACCAAAGTGAGGGGTTGGACTTCTCTAGCTGAGAGTAATTGCTGGGTCTTGGCAATGGCGTTAGAGCTGGAGATAAGGTTGGGGGTCCTACCTCGCTGCCTCGGCTACATCCGGAGAGACTGTGGCTGCGTGGTGTGATTCGAGAAGTTCAGGATACACCAAAATGCTGTGGCCTATCTGTGTTTAATAGCAAGTCGTTGCTTGAAATGTATGTGAGCTCTTAACACCTAGTTTAGCCTGCTGGGTCCCCAGGGGGTTGAAGAAGGCTGACATCAGCTTTAGGCAGTTGCGTGGCTTGCCAATGGTCCAAAATTGTCCCCTGAGCCGTTCTTGCTCTTTCCTCTGCTGCCAATTTTGGCTCTTTTTGGAAACAAGCTGTTAAAGTAGGAGTACTTCAGTCTGACTTGGAGTCAGAAAGTCCCAATTTGGGGCATTCCCAGTGTTTAGCTTTTTCCCATCTTCCCCCTTCCCCATTGTCTTGCTGGCCGCAGTGTTCCCAGGTGCTCCCGGTGGCAGTTGGAGAGACCGGTGGCCATAAGCCACCAACAAGAGCAGTGAGAGGCAGGACCGCAGCGTGGCTCTGCACACACACTCACTGCCCAGCCTTCTTCTGGGAATTTCCTGGAAAACCAGCTTTGCCAGGCTCCAGGATATCTAATGCTGTTGCCATAGCATGCACAGCCAGGGAATCCCGTGCCTGATAGGGATGGGTTTTGTGGCAGTCCCAGATTTGCAGTTATTCTAACAGATTTAATTGTTCTCGGTGTTCCCTCCATGGATACTTCAAATTAAATGCCCTAAACGAAGTTTCACCACGCTGCTGGGGGCCAGCTAGCACTTCTGAACACTGTCCTCCCACCCCATCTTCTTGGTTGTACTCGGGAGCAGTTTCCTCCTTAGTCACCATCGTGACTCAGGATTTCCAGGCTTTGGGATCCTTTCTCTAGGCTCGAGCAGAGACTACCCTGTCCCTTTGCTGTTCTGAGGTTTGGGGTGCCTTCATCAAAGGCAAAGGTGTGCAAAACAGAAGGCATCCGAATATCTTTTTAAACCCTGTTGCAGCTGACAGCAGAACATGTTGGAGCCCTGAAGAGGCTGACGTGTTTGGCAGAATGGGGACACGCTCACCAGGACCTGGAGTGAACAGCAGTTGCCTTCTTTTAGGAGACCAGCAAGGCTGTAGTCCGGGACCTAATGCCAACATTTTTTCTCCACTCTGATTCTATGAAACCTTTGTCCCCTTCATCCTAAAGTAAAGGGGAGGTTTAGTCCTGGGAGCAGCCTGCTTGTTCCCATTTTAAAAAACTTGTCAGGTTTTGAAAGGGATTATGTGGCACATCTGTCTGTGACAGAGGAGACTGGACGTGATGTTGCAGGAAGTCCTGCCAAGTGCTGGCATGAGCTGGCATCGATGCCTTTGCTTTGGGAAGAGATGCCTGTTCCTGCGGTCCTCCCACATCAGCTCCTGTATGTCGTGTCTGGCACTTCTTCATCATTGGCATTGCCAGCTTTTCTTGGGTCTACTTTACAGAGTGCATTCCAACTGCTATATATTTTACTACGTATATTTTCATGTGAGGCAAGATTTGCTAAAAGATTACCAAAATGAGTCATTGTCATGCTGGGTTGTCCTGGCAAGGGACCACGTTCTCAGCCAGACCTGGCAGCACCTGGCCTCCATCATGCTTGTCAAGAGGAAATAACATAAAACCAACTATTCTGAAAACACATTTCCTTTTCTGGAAGGCATTGCTTTGCCCTGCAGCCCCGTGTCCTCGTTTCTTTACTCTGCAAGAGCCTGCTTTTATCCTGGCCCGCAGAAACAGCATTGCAACTAGAAACACTGTGCATCCGCTAGGTGAAGTTTTCCATCCCAAACAGCAGCACAGCCCTTGGCAGGGGTGAGGGTTTGTCATCCTTGACTCTCCATCCATGGAAGTTCTCAAGACCCGGCTGGCCGAAGCCCTGAGCAATGTGGTGGGATCTCAGAGCTGACCCTGCTTGGAGCAGGAGGTTGGATTGAAACCTCCTGCGCTCCCTTCCCACCTCAATTATCCTGTGATGCTGCAAGGGCCAGACACATAAAACGCATCTTGCGATGGAGGCTTGCACATCTGTGACATTCATGGTGTGATTCGACAGTGACCCAAACAGGAATTGAAGTCTACATTAAATACAGCAGCTGTGCAGTGCTCCGATCAGGGGAGAGATTTAAAGATTATTGGAGAGACCTTCTTTGAAGTTGTCAGCCCCCTCTATGGCTATAATAAAATAAGGAAACGAGAAGGATGATGACTTGTTTTGTACCTCATCCAAAAGTACTTTATTCTCTGCTGGTCCCACTCTTCAGGAAAGGATATTACTATGAAGTGCGGGGAGGAAGCAGGAGGATTCCCAGTTTAAAGTTTCTTTGGCTGGGAGGTCGGGCTGCAGGGAATGGGCTTACTTCTGTGGAAAAGAGGGTGACTCAGATGGCCTTTCTCAAGCAGAGTCCAAGTTCCAAAGTGAGTTAATAAATAACACGTTATGCTTATTCAGCAGCACCTCTTAATTGCAGGAGGTTTGGCTCTTGCCAGCTGACATACGCAGCTTCGGGTTATAGATGGAACTCTGGATAATTTTTACAATCCTCAGAATATGGGGGGATATAGTGGTATTCAGGCAGAAGCTCATCATAAATAACCCCGTGGAATGGATCGGTAGCTAAAATCAGCTTAAGCAAATACAGAATCCGACTCTCCCCCCCCACACCACCCCTTTTTATCAAGCTGAGCTCTCTGCTCGCATAGAATATCTGCAAAATCAGAGCAGAAGCGGTACAGGGATGGAAAATGACCTGCAGAGATGACAGATGATGTTGCATTCTTTAAGATCACGCTGGAAACCTGTTAGCATAGCTAATGCTGGGTGCATATCTCTTTTTCCGTATTATATCCTGGTGCAAGCAAAACTTAGCTTTCCATCTAAAATTTCCTCAGGCATAGGATATAAAATCAGGACTTCTTTGTATTATGAGAAGGCAGCAATGCTGTGTTTGCAGGGCGAATGGAGAAAAAAAAAAGTGATAAATAGGGAAGTGAGTGATGATTCTCAAATGATATTATTTTTCCCAGCCAGATGGCCTCTTTCCTGTCTAACTGTGCCTTCCACCCTCTCTCTCCAGAGATCTTTGCTTTCCAGCTCCCTGCTCTGCGTGTACCTTTGTCCTGTGGCTCGTTCACGGGGCTTGTGTTGATATCCGTTTCCTTCACTTAAAAACATTTTTTTTTTGCTGCTGTACCAGAGCTAAGAGCAAAACCTGACAAGGATGGCATACAAGGGCAAGAGGAAAAAATAGTCTGGCAGTTTGCCCTTTCCAGTCATCTGGGTTGAATGAGGAGTGTTTCACGGCCTGTTTGCATCCCGAATGTACCTGCAGTTGTTGCAACAGCAGGTTGAAATATCATGTCAGATGTAATTTTTTCTGGCTGACATTTTTAGTCTTCTCACTGAATAGGAAAGAAAACAGGCTGTTTACGTGGCTGGGGGTAGTTTTCAATAGGAAATGTTTTCAGTTTTTATCTTTAAAGGTAATTCCCTTTTTAGTTCCAATCACAACACGCTTTTGTTTCAGCGAGGTTTTTCTCAGGCTGCAGCCAAAAAATGCATCTGTTCGCAATCTTTTTGGATTTTAAACTGGAGCTTTTTAAACAATGAGCCATCTGACTATGAAAGGCATCTGGTCATGCTATAGTTGCTTATTGTTAGCATAATTTTTAAACCCTGGGAAAAGTGTATGAGTGCATGTGTGTATTTGTAGAGGAGAAGGTATAGGAAGTGTGAGCGTAAGAAGAAATGGACTAGTCTGTGCTGTAATGGGATGGTTTGGACCCCGAGATATCAACTGAGGGAAAATCCTATTAAATTACAGCCCTCCTCAGCAACTGTAGTGCCAGCAGGATCGCTTCACAAGTGTTTGGCGGAGTGTGGGGAACCGTCATTAGTTGCATTATTTATTTTTTGTTCTATGGATACCTCTGCAAGCCGAGTGGCTGGAGGGAAAAGAGATATCTCGAGGGCTACAGTGGGCCAAAACCTCTGCTGGCGTTAACCTGGTAAAAACTCATTCGTGCCCATGGAGCTGTGCTGGTTTTTGACCTCCTGCAGAGACTGCAAAGCTGTCAGTTTTAAAAATCGTCCATGCTGCTGCCTGCTGCTTTTTTTACCCTTATAAACAACATCCAGGTTGATTATCCCTGAAAGCCTGGGGGCAGGGAGGGTGGGAGAAAACAGTGCTTTTGGGGAGCTTTGAGCTTGCCGAAGCTCAGTGGACTGCGAGTTTCTGTGAGTTTTGCCTTGTTGAGCTTTTACAGAGCAACAGGGAGAGGCGGGGAATACTGTGCAAAGTTAAAATGTGATCCGGGAGCCACCAAAAAAAACCCCAAAACAGGATGGGAGCTCAGTGGCAAGTAAACGAAGATGACTTTGAACTGTTTAATCCCATCAGTTTGCTTGCGACTGTGCATTTGGGGTCATCTCTCACCGTTGGCCCTTTGAGCTTCAGGGCAACCTTGGAGGATAATTCGCCTCGGTTGCTGCCAAGCTTTGGGATATCGTTGTGAAGGAGTGCAAGGGTAGGTGCATCCTGGCTTGGTTTCTATTTTTGCATCAGGAGTAGAGTTTCTAGAAGGAAGGGGATTTAACGGTGTTAGGTGTAGCTCGCGTGTGGTTCGCTATGGAGAGTGAAGGCTGGCCTGATTATCCCAGACACCCCAGCAGGTGCTGATGTCTGTCTGGTTCCTGCCTCCTCTCGAGAGAGTTTCTTTATAAACCTTTGTTATAACTCTCTTGCTTTGGGTTTGAAGTTGTCTTGGTCCAAATCAGCTTTGCGGGTTGTCCCAAGAGGAAGGTAAATCATCAAAGTTATGAGTTCTGGCGTTGTTGTTTAATGGCTCTCACGTGTTTGCTTGGAGTTGGCTATTGCAAGCTAGTCTTTTCTTTCTGGCCTTCTGACTTGGTTTCGCCCTGGAAAAGAGACCTCTATGGACTTAACCCAGTGTGTTCAGACATCAAATGTTTGGGTAACCAGGCCAACCATACTCCAGGGCTCAATTATCCCAAAGCAACTCCAGATCCATCACCACCACCACGGGCTGCAGGCGCTGGGCTTGTGAGAAGGAGGTCGTTGGATCAGACGGAGACATCATCTGAAAGCAATGCTCTGTGTCATGTTGGGGCTGCATGTCTGAAAAGCATTGCCAGAAGTTTGATTTGGAAGCAAAGTGGCTGTAACGAAACACAGAGGAACTTAATGGACGTCTTTCTCCCCGCCACGGTGGGAGCTTGCTGGGAGCAGGAGGGTGTATTGCTCCCTCCGGCTGCGTTCCTGGCGATCGGCGAGGCTGGAGCTCATGCAGATGAACTGTTGCTAGTTCAGGTGTGAATACCTTAACTGTACGCAAACTCGAATGAGACTGGTCTGCAAATTGCTTTCGTATCGCCGCTAGCTGAGCTGGCGTCTCTTCTGTGCCACTATCCCGTGCCTGCAGGAGGGTCCCTGGGAAGAGCTGAGGGAGGGAGCGCCCACAAGAGGAACGGTTCTGGCAGCGTGAACCAGAACCCCCCAAATTACGCGGCGGGTGACACGCGAGATGGGGAGGCAAGCGGGCTGTGGAAGTGTTAGGTTTGTCACCAAGGCACGGCAGTGCTGGGTAGCTTAACATCTCCTGGAGAGGAGCCCAGGGATATCCAGTGGGAAGGATACGCAGCTCTCCTGCAGGGACTTGCTGGAGAACTGTCGTTCTCCTCCGTCGGCTGCGGGGGAGTCAGAGTTTATTAGGATATCGAAGAGTGGATTAGGGGAGACGTGAACAAATTACCGGGTGATGATGGGCGTAAAGGGCAGGATCACGGCTGGATTCCTCCAGCAAAAGTGATAGCTCCAGTTTGCGTCTGCTCTGCTACGTAGCCCGCTACCAAACCGGGGTGCGCCTGCCGGAGCTGGCGGATTGGTGACCTTTGCTTGGAAAAGCTGGTGTTAATGAGGCATCTTGCCTCGGTGCTGCTTTCCCCGAGGCACTCGAAGCCGACGGAAGGGACTGAGCTTGTTAATCAGGCTTATGCCACCGCAGCGCTTCCCCGTGACCTCCGCAGCGGTGCGAAACCGCCAGGCTGCGGTATCCGTCAGTACCGCGCACACAGCGAGCGGACAGCCGGAGGGTAGGGGGTGGGAGAGGGGGGAAAGAGGACACGGCGGCGCTGGGGCTCGCTTGGGTCGGAGCCGATTCGGTTTTTATTTTTGCCAGGTCACTGGAAGCAAAACGTGGGTGTGGAGGGAGCGGGTGGGAAATGAAGGGGGCGAAGGGGAAGAGAAGGAATGGCGCTGGCTGGATAGCTTTGGCGTTTCCTGATTTGTGCAACAAAGCCGGTGTGTGACAGCTCATCGGGGCTGTTTCCCGGAACGCGGAGAGTGATTTTGATGCAAATGTTACAAAATGAAAAGGGATATCGGTCTTTGCAGTGTATAATTACAGTAATCCACTGCTAGTGACTGCCTCTAAAATAGTAGCTCGTAGTAAACCGCAGCATGACATCGGGCTGTCAGTCTTGGATTCAGATCAGCCCTCGCTTATGCATTTTTTGAGAAGAAAAGACCAGACAAAGCAAAGACCTAAATCATCATTTACTCTTTGTTGATGAATTTAGGGGCGCCCTGCAAATCTCCTTGCTCCATCCCTCTTAGGAAGCGCTCGTGGAGAACTCAGCCCGGCTAGATTGCTTCGGGAAGAAGATCCAGCGAAGGAGCGAGTTGTGGGGAGCTGGGCGAGCTCCGGTGTGGCCAGCTGGGCATGTTTGTGCCGCCGTCTCGCCGTGATGCGCTCGGCGCTCGGGGAAGCCGGCGTGCGCAATGGACCCAGTCGCCGGCAAAGTCGTGCTCTCTCCCCCAAACTTCCTCTCTGCCTCCCTCTGCTCTCCGCGCGGGCACGGACAATTAGCACCCGCGTGATTCATGTTGCCTATTTTTTCCCTTGCATTAAGCAGCCCGGCAGAAAAGGATTCTATTGTAGGGCCAGGGGCGGAGGGGAAGGAGCTGGCAAACAACCCTCCCTTCCCCAGCTCCTGCCGCAAATTCGAGGCTCGACGCCCCTCTTGGGGACGGGCTCATGCTGAGGGCACGTCCAGAGGCTTCCCACGAAGGCCGTGCATCCAGCATCTCCTCGCTCATCCCAAGTGCCGCGCAGCCGGAGCCAGGACCTGGCTCGCTGAAGGCAGGCAAGGAACGGCGTGCCGCAGAAACCCAGCCGGGGCGCTGGGAAAACTTCCTGCCGGCTCGGCTCTCCCGTTCAGTGATGCCGGAGAGGTTCCTCCCTCATCCTGGTTCGGAGCGGAGGCTCATGAGTCACTTCCCTCCAGGCTCCGCTCTTTGTTAGGGGATTTCTGTATTGCTACCAAACCCGCTATAGGACACTTATCGGTGTGCTGTAGACCATTAGCCTCCATAATTACTGCTCAGCAGCGACCTACAGTGAGGCCGAGGAGGAAGCCGCTGCCCTGATCTTTGGCTGCTTTATTGTGCCTCCCTCCTTTACATGGGAAGTTGCTTTCCAGGGAGGCTGCCCGGCCCCTCGTGTGAATTAATGAGGTTCTGCCGCACTTAATTGAGACCGCTCTTTAAATTGGGGGTTTGAGGGAGGAAATGCAAGAGCCCGAGGGAGCTGAGCAAAGGGAAATATTTATAATTCAGCACGTTAATTATAAATGAGCAGTTTAGCCAATTTTGTTCTTCAGCCCCCCCGCCCCGCCTCCGGAGACCTTTTTTTTGCTCCACTGCTTCCTTTCAGGCCTAAACAAACAGCGGTTCCCTCTCTCCCGGCAACACCCCACCTCGCGCCGGGATGCAGGTGTTTGTGTCCGCGTGTCCGTGCCGGAAGGCTCTCCGACGCGGGGCAGACGCTGCCCCGGCCCTGGTGGGAGCCGAGCCCCAGGTGCAGCAGGGCGAGCTGCCCCAGCTGTAGTGACCGCCCTGCCCGACTTCATTTCCACCTCGTTTCTCACCAGCCCGCTGTAGGTCTCGGGTCAGGAACCGGGGACAGGGGAGGGATGCAGGAGGCGTTCGCTGCTGGTCGTAGCCGCTCACCTCTTGGTGCTGAGCCCCACGGTGGGAAGCAGCTGGGGGATCTCCTCACCCTTCCCAGGGCTTGGTATCACTGCGGGGAGCCTTGGCTGGAGAAGGACGCTCCCTGTAAGAGGTGGTTATGATACCGGGGTGGTGGGAAGACCTCCAGTGATGTCTCCAGGAGGTGAGGAGAGCCTTTCCAGGCACTGTCATGGGGTTGCACGGCCCAAGGAGGCTGGATGCTCCTGGCCCCCAAGAACTGCACTTCTTTAATGTCTTCCCATTTCCTCGGATGATGCTGGCAGATGGGTCAAGCAGAGGGTAATGGTTCACTGCCGTTGGGCGGCAGAGGGACCCTGTTAATGTGGAAGGGGCACGAGGGAGGTGGAAGGGGCCCGGGACAACGGGACCACGGTGAGAGGTGAGGGTCATGTGCGCAGGGCAGCCTCTAACAGGGGATAACAGCTGGGGGGGATCTCATGGCACTCACAAAATCTTTGTCCGTAGCCTTTGCAGGCTTTGTCCAGCGCTTTCCCATGCTGCAAATCTGCGTTGCGGCAGAGCCCAGGACCACTCCGACGGGATGGGTTGGCAGATGTGCGCTGGCACCCTGGGGTCTTGCAGCTTCCACTTCCTTCTTTTTAATCGCCTTTGCCATCCGTACGTGCTGTCCCGCCTTTGTGGTGCATATATACGGTACGCTGTATCTGGCGATACGTACCAGCGGAGGGGTGCGAGCACACTCACCCCGAGCATCTGGTAGCAGCTGCGTCAGGGCTGCTAAGCTGGGTGGGATTTTGGCCGGCCGCACTCTGGCAGTCACACTCGTACGCAAGATTTTACTTCTCTTTTTGAATAGTAAGTTGGATTGCTTTTGCACATGCTAACGGGTTTGGGTGTCCTGCCCAACTGCCTGGACACTTGGCATTGAGGGCTCCGTCATTCGGGGCATACGCAAGGAGCCGTGCGTCTCTGCAAGCCACCTCAGGTGTCACCCAGCACGATGGGTAGGTGGCACAGAAGAGGGGTGGCACAGGACAGCACAGAGAAACTGCCCTTCAGTGCAGGAAGAAAATGCCAACAACGCTCTGCAAAATTAGCCTGCGTCCGATGCTCGGCCAGCGCGGCATCTTAGCTGTGGTCAGCCGTTTGCAGTTCGCCCGGATCCTGCTCCCGGCCTCGCTCTCGGTGACACTTAGGATCCTACCTGGGCTAAACTGAAGACTCTTAAAACAACAGCTGCAGAAATGGTTTGTGTTTCCCGGGATAACAAATAGTTTGCAAAATATTTTGGTTCACGTTTCCTAGTCTTTTCGGGACAAGCAGCCCTGTGAGCAGTTGCTATATGATTTGTGCCTTTCCATTAGACTCATAAATATAAATTACACCCCTGGTTTTTGAGCAGTGGCTCCTCAGCCCCCAAACACTTTTTCTGTGACTCTGAGCAGCTGCAGAGTGCGAGGCAGGATTACGACGTCTTTCCGACAACCTGAATGTCTTTCCGCAGGCTGCGTGTGAGAGCGGACACGCTTATTACCGGGTTTACTGCTGGCATAGCAGGTGTTTCTTTGCAAAATCCTGTGGTGGGAAGCTCCGAGCGACCAGACAGCTAGCCACAAAAAGCACGCTGGCTCCCTGGGATTGCAAGGTGTTTTCTTAGTGGTTAGACAGTGATTTTGTTTTATAGCAGGCCATACCTTTTCCTTGGTGGGTTCAGTTCTTGCTGGAAGTGCTGCGTTCTTGGGAAAGAAAGAAAGACATTTAGCAATTTGCGGAACCACCCGTTTCGTTCTTGCTCCCTATGAAGCAACCTCTGTAGGACTGTTCGTCTTGATGGTGCCACCGGGCTGACCGTAAACGCCCCTGCAGCTCAGTGAGTCGGTGTGGGCTCCCGTTTGCTCAGAGCCAGCGTCAGGACATGTTTTTGCACAGTCCTTAGATGTCCAGGTGGCCTGGCCGGAGATGACGGCTGACAACCAATGTGCCGAGTGCTGGCAGCCGGCTTTGCCGGGGAGCATCCCCGTCACAGCCTCCGAATCGGGCTGCCCATGGGGCTAAAGGCCAGGAGCCAAGAGGGTATGTGCGGTGCTCACAGTGACAGTGGCAACGGGAGGTTGCTGTGCTTGCAGCTCTCAGCCCGTGGGTGCTGGCAGCCCCTCTCCCCATGGCAGCATGGCTTTTCCCGGCTCATCTGCCCAGGCAGCACGGCTGTTCCCAGCGCCCCGTGGCACCGAGCAAAGCTCCCGGGCTCCCGCGTAAGGTGTTAGGTTTCCCCGACTGTTGTGGGAACCTCTGCGTTCCTGCAGAGATCATTTCAGGCAGCCAAACTGGATTTTGGCAGATGACTGTCCTAGCTGTGCAGTCACGAACGTGGCCAAAAATGTAGCGGGGATTGGCCTCCTGGAGGACCCAGGGATTATTTAGAGATGATTACTTCATTGAGGCTGTTTGCCAAGGCCGGCTGTCTCCCACAAGAGGTCTTGGGTCCCCACCTCTGACCCTCCATCTTCTTGCCTTCACTCAAGGGGAGTTTTGGAAAGAGGGGAAAGCAGAGGGAAGCCAGCGCGACCTATTTTTCCTGCCTGGAAAAATGTCAGAGGCAACATGGTAGTTGGACCAGGACTCCAGAGGTGTGGATCCCTGGGCGAATAGCTCTCCCTATGGACTTGCAAGTGTTTTCGGTGCCCCGTGGCACCCCTTCCTCAGCCTGTGGTCCCTCCACCCCTCATAATCTGCTTGCGCTACACAAACAGAAAATGGGTCCTCGTTACCATCACCGCTCTGCAAAACCGCGTCCAAAGCTGTGCTCTGCATACTTCTCTCTCCCCTTCGAACATGGTGCTACAAACCCAGCCGGCAGATGAGCGTTTCTCCTTTGCTAAGCAGCATTTGGACAAGGTGAGGCCGGTTCTCTCTTCCACGGAGATGGGCAGGAGGCTGCGCTGTGCTGGTTTTACCCTCGTCTCTGCAGACCACGGCTGCTTTCTCTCCCTAGGAGTCAATAGCTGTGAGCTGCAGTGACTGGCGACACGTGTTTTGGGGTATTTCTGGTCTTTCGGAGCCAGGATAAACTTATTGGTAGAGCATGAATATTAACAGCTCTCCCAGCTGTACAGAGGCAGGCGGTGGGACCTCCTTGAGGTTTATTAGGTTTGGCACTAGCATGGGTAGGACACATTTTTTGTTGTTGTTCTAACATCTCCAAAAAATTCTCGTGCTCTATTTATTCCCATTTGGGTAAAAAAATGTCGAGAGAAGGTGAATCAAGTGTTTCATTCAAAACTTTGGTTCTTGGCGGGAGAAGGAAGGGAGAACAGCCCAAACTAATAAAGCAGAGGGCAGGGAGGTCTAAATACAGTGTTCTTGCTCGGGAAAGTTATTTCATTTGCTTTAAACTTGACCAGATTTACAGAAGATAAAAAAAAAAAAGAATCCGAGGCTTGCGGATGTGTGTCTATCAGTGGGCAGCCTTTCCGAGGGGAGAATTTCCTTACCGCCAGCATGTGCAACCAGCACGAAGAGCTCGCCTGGCGCGATCTAGTTACTGCCAGGCCAGATCACATCCATCAGGAAGAGCGGAAGGCGGCTCTGCATGGCTGCAGATAGCTGCGAGGATGGACAGATAGCTTATCTTGGCCCACTGCATGTTCAGGAGACGCCTGACCAGGCGCTGGATCCCTTGCTCCTTGTGAACTTCCCTTCTCCCCATCCCAGAGCCACACAGAAGGAAGGATTAGGTCCACGGGGAAAGGCTGTGCTGCTCACAGGGAAATTGTGAAGGCGTCCTACTGGAAAAACCTCAGAGGGGGTGACACTGCAGTCTTGCAGGGACAGCTAGAGCCAATATATTGCATGTCAGTGGTGCAGGGGTGATATAGCAATGGTGTTTGGCCTGTTGGTTGATAAGCACCGACCTGCAGAAGTTGGAAGTTGCTAGAAGAGCTTATGACCCAAACAGAGATTTGCCTAGGCAGCCTTTATAGAGAAGATGATGTGGCAATTCAGCACTGCAGGGTAGAAGCAATGCTAGCCAAGGGCTTTGTGCGTGATGAGAGCCAAATTACCTAAAAAAAAAGACAAACAGAAAAAAACCAGAGTGAGTTCTCGGATGCTCTGGAAGGCATAGCCTGAAGGAGGTTTCCATTGCTGTGAGAGGGAGAGTGGTGTTTGGTTGTGTGTGATTAGCTGCTTTTGAAAGGTTTGTGCACATCGATGGGAGGAAAATGCATTTACTGTTATCACTGGCTCCATTTTCTCTTCTCTGCAAGCTGTAGACTACGGAGTTTGGATGCACGAACACTTCCCATTTACACCTCTTGAACCACAACACGTGTTTTGGACTCTAGTCCCTTGAATTGCTGAAGTCAGCTGGACTGTTGGTAGTCATCCATACACATGGATGTGGGAGCAGAAGAGTAGGCTGTCCGTCTCCTGCCTTTGCAGGCAATTGCAAAGTAGAATAACATTTTCAAATATCTCAAGCTCTGCCTTAAAGTTAGGGAGGTGTTGCTTCTAGTGGTTCAAGTTGAACCAGATTTGTTTTCTATCTGACAGCCCCAGTGCTGGTTAAGAGGGCTGGGGGAGGTTGGCATCTCTGCTCTAAACCCTGACATCCCTCTGTATCTAACGAGCTCAGCCTTTTTTGGGTGGGGGTGGTGATGATCTTCCATCCAGATCTAAGTAAAGTCTGCAGTCCAGGCTGCCCTCGTGCTGCTGATTTTCCTAGTCTCATAAGATCTGTGTCTGGCAAGGTAAGTGTCTGGGAAGTGCTAAGCATCCTCCTTTCCTGAGGCCACGGGGAATCAGGGCAATGCTGCGCAGCAAATTGTGCTGTGAATTTTGAAGATGGTTAATGAGAGAAGATGAGTTATTCCTACAGAAAGCTTGTTGCCACTTCAGCTGCCCCCAGGCCACAAGCTTCTGGACAGCAGGGTCAAATCCATCTATACTGTCACGTTGTGGGCCTAGATGCCTGCTCCGGAAAATCGTGGTGCAGCCTGGATCCTCTGAAAAGCCTCTCTCCAAATGAACGTTGCTGTTCAGTGCCTGTATTTTGTGTAAAATCAGTTGATTCTCCAGCCTAGACCTTTGGGTTGACATTTCCAGTGTGAATGCATTTTCTCACTTGGGTATAAATAGCTCAGCCAGAGAGGGAAAATACAGTGGGGGAGAAGGGTCGGTCTTGAAGCACAGAAATAGGTTTGAGCTTGAGAGTGAATAAGTTAGTTATATTCCCCTAAGATCTGCCCACTTGCTCTATGCAGTCCCTGGGGACATGCAGCATTATTTATCCGAGCGGGGCTCGGTCTGGCAGCCCAGCGCCGAGCAAGGAGGGGAGGGTGCCCCAGGGGCAGCACCTCATCCGCTGAAACCGCAGCCAGGGCCTGGAGGGAATAGCTGCACCCTCTCCGTTTCCAGGACAGAGAGACCTTTTTTCCTTTGAGGAATATCCTTGTTCGTGTCCGTAGAGGAAAGGCTCAGTGAGCTTTCAGCCATGGGTTGAGATCTTCTCTAATAGCGGTAACAGGGAGGTTGTACAAGGACGGTGTTTCCAAATGTGTGTGCAGCTCTTGCATCCTTCCTCATGCATTTCCAGTGCAAGGCACTGACAGGAGCTTACTCTTTTTTCAAGGTCCTCAAAGGTCTTTTGGTCATGTCCTGCAAGAACGTGGTAGAACCTGGAACCCCTCGTGAGTCCCACCAGCAGCAGAGTATTGCAGACCCAGGATGACCAAATGAGGCTCTGCATCCTTTGGTCCCATAGATAATGAACCCAAAGGGAGACCTCCTTTAACGCAGGATATTACCATGTGCATATTCCTTCCTACTAAATATAATATTAATGAAAACCCCAGAGGATTTGTCTGTTATGTCTAGGGACTTTCTTAGGATGTTGTTAAGTCATGGGCCTGCTCCAAGAGTAGGGCCTAGTTCATGTCACATTTATTCAGTCTTCATTGCTTGTAACAGACATTTTTTTCTCCCAAAGCACATTCTTCGAGGCTATGCAGCCAAACACGTAAGGGCACTGCAAAGTCAGTGCAAGAAGAATCTGTATGTAAAATATCAGTGTTGTTTCTCCAAAACCGATAGCTACAAGACCTGGTGCAGCATAATTGAGACAGAGTTTAGCTGCAAGCAGATGGTAGAACGTATATGGTATATAAAATATATTAGTTCAATAAATCAGACAGTGTTCCCATATCTGGAGCAGCCGGTGGTGAGTTCAGAATGCAGAAAATCGAGCTTATGTTGACATAAATGCAACAGCAAGTGGGGTCTTCCTAGGTGGTGGTTTGTGAACGGCAGGGGACGTTAATGCTATTTCTTCTAATCTGCTTTCTTTGTTTTGCTTTTTCCCCCCCCTCTCCAGGACCAGGAAGAAAATAAAGGAGCCACCAGCTGGCCGGAGTTTTATATTGATCAGCTGAATTCAATGGCTGCTGTAAGTATTTCTAGCATGGCTTGATGCTTGTGAAAACCGTCATGCTGTAGCCACAATAGTGTCACTCAGTAGTTTTCAGTCTTTCCAATTTGCAGACCTCTAAACAATTACTGCGCGCTGAAGGTGCCTGCAATACTTTGCAGTTTGTCCCAGCAATTCAGCCACCACTGACTTAAGCGAGCAGAAATGTCGGGAGAGGTAATATCTTTCATTAGGCCAACAGATGCAGCTGGGAAAAGGAAAAAATGCTTGAAGGCACGTGGGCCTTTCTTCTCACCCCAAGCTGCGAGCCTGCTAGACTAATGGCAAACAGTGATTTTCAGTGTAAAGCCATCAGGCTGGTTTTTAGGGAACCTGTTAGATGGCTAAATGACAGTTAGATACCAAGCGCCTGCGATTGCTTTGAAGCCGATAGCCCGCGTGCTTTTTCAATAGCTATTGCCGCAACGGAAGTTGGATCCCTGCTAACGCCTTGTTACCGCGATACCCTTCTGCGTCGTGCGGCCGTGGCAAATAAACGACTCTGTGCGTTGTCCGCTCTTCAAGGACCGCAGACCTTGCAGTCTGCCGTGGCTCCAGCGCACCCCGCTGACCTGCATGCGTTTTTAGGTGTATTTTTATGAAACGCTTTCTTGTTGTCGTTGTGCTGGGCAAGACGAATATAGTGCTGTGATCTGTAGCCCAAGAAGTGGCACGCTGCAGAAGTGAACGCGGCTCAAACAAGACTACGTGGAGACCCTGCTGCTTTGGTTTAATAGGTGCTTTTCAAGCTATGGGCTGCTTGGCTTTGTTGAAGTCATACATTTTTTCCCCCTTTCTCTCTCTTTTCCAATATCAGAGGTTTTTTTGGAGCACCTGCATGTCCCCAACCCTAGATGCTGTCGTACATTAGAAAAGTGCCTGGACTATCCAGAAGGACACAGCTAATCACGTGGTCCCCTCCTCCGTTTGACTTCGGAGAAGGACAGGAATCTTCGCGCTCGGCATTTGGCCTGGAGCAGTGTTTTGGCCCTGAGGTCAATAGGAGCTGCCACGGAGCCCGGGACAGCCATAGGCAGGGGACGGGAAGGTGGGACACGGGTGAGAGCCTGGGATCGAGGCGAGGAGGAGGAGATGGGGGCTGTGAGTGAGGAGGGAGCGTGCCGTTCCTGTCCTGAAAGGCCGGAACGGAGGAAGCCGAGAGCCGGAGCAGAGCCTGTGATCAAAGCTCGTCGAGCGCCTGGAGGTTGGCTTTGATCTCCTGGCCGCCCTGACATGCTGCCAAAGAGCAGCGCAGTTAAATGCAGGGGTCAGCGCAGCTCTTCGCATGCGCTGGGACCCTGAAGCGCTGGACCTGGCCTTTTCCCCCTTTTTTGGCTTCACCTCTGCCCTTGGCTAGCTGCCCTCGGGGCCGCTGGTGTCAGCGGGGCTTCCTCCGGCCGCCTCCGGGCGCTGCCGACGGCACCGCCGCCGTCGGATGCTGCAAAAAGCAGCCGGGGCGTTGCTGCAGCCACCTGGTGCAGCTTTGCAGCTGCTCCAGCCCTGGGAACGTCCTCTGAAAACGCACGGAGGTTTTTGGTGCTCGTAAGAGCTCCCCGGTATCCGAGGAACCTGCGCAGGGAAGCAGGCTTCAGCCAGGCGGTTTATTGTGGGATACCGTGATGTGTTTATTTACCTCTTCTTTTTATGTAGTTTGTTTCCTGGAGCATTGTGGGTTATAGGGGATATGCCAGGATTTACATCCTGGCCCCCACGAGCTCTGCTGTTCTTCTCCTGCGTTGCAGGCTTTCCCTTTCGTTTCTCTGAGCCCCGTGGTTGGGGGAGGATAGTCATGAGCATCCTCCATCCCAGGCTTCTCTGGATGAGCTGCAGATTGGCTGTCTGGGATGACTCCATTCCTGCCTGTGGGGCGTTAACTCTGGAACCTACTAATCACTTCCAGGACAATGCTAAATCTGTCCTCTCGAGGTGGTGATCCAGCTCTCACGTTTGTCCCGGTGCAGTGGAGCTGGTTGTCAGGGCTTGCTGAAGTGATGAGTTGGCCTCACCCAATCCTGGGGAGAAGAGAGCAAGCCATATCCCTTCTCCACTGGTAACACTGGCGGCATCCACTGCCCCGTCCATCCCGTTTTATCATTCAAGCACCCGGCGTTTCCGTTGTGCCGCAGGGACGTGGCATGGGCAGGTTTGCCCTCGGAGCGCGTCCGCGAGTCCACCAGCGCAAGCTCTGCATCGCAGGGTCACGGCACAGGCTGTTCTGGCTCACATTTCCATCCAGTGATTTGAGCCCTGTCTGCCGGTGTGCAATACAAGCATTCCCTGCTGTGCTGGTATTGCACGGCTATTTAGCGTGTTCATCATTTTGCGGGTGAAATTGAGGGGAATCTGTCCCCAGCACCACCAGCTGTTTGGGCCGCTGTAACCGCAGTAGGAAATCCTGCATTAAGTCTTCCAAGTGTGTGTGCCCAGCGCCCCAGCTGTGCGCTTCCTGCTCAGCTCCTAAATTCGGGGTGATTTTTAGAGCGCGTGGCTTGCGTGCAGGGGGGGATGTCATTTGTGAAACGTGTCTGCAGGGCAGCATCCTCCCCGGTGCCGCTACAGTGACAGCTGTCGGTTTGCATCGCCGACCGGCACGTCGCTTAGGCAGAAGCAACAATAATCAGAGAAAGGACCCGCGCAAAAGAAACGCCACCTGGTTTTATTGTTTGCCGCTGCTCGGGATCTCGCCGATGCGCGTTTCCTGCTGTTTTGGAACAAAATCTAGGTGTCTGGGGAAGGAACAAGCTGATAAGCAACGCTGTTTTAGCAGCACGGAGCTGATGTGGTTCAGGCTATCGCTGCTGTATAATGCATTAATGTATATTAGCTTGCGGCTAACGGTAATGTGTGAAAGAGAGGGAGAGGCTTAATTTCACGTGTGCTGGTGAGTTCTCCTTGTGCCTGGTTACACCGGTGCATTCATCCCTGCTGTCACCAGTTCAGGTGGTCTCCGTGCAGACTGCCGGATATTGGGTGTTTTTCCTTAGTGCCCCATTTCCTGGCGCCCTGCGATTTGAACAAAGATCTCAGCTTTCAATTTTTAAGAGTTGGCTTAAGGTCCCAGTTGCCGAGGGAAGCTCAAAATCCCCATTCATGCATCACGCAGCAAATAAAACAGCATTTTTCTTTCAGTTTCCCCTAACCTCCTGTGTTTTTTTGCCTCACCCCCATCCTGACTGTGGTGGTACCTGCTGAATGTACTCTTTGGTTCCCAGTAGCAAACCCAGCATTGCCTTTCCTCTCCTGCCTGTGCATTTGCTTTGCAGGGAAGCCTTGTCTCTCTAATTTGCCTTTCTCCATTTGCAGAGGAAATCGCTGATTGCTTTGGAAAAAGAAGACGAGGAGGAGAGAAATAAAACAATAGAAAGTTTGAAGACTGCACTGAGGACGAAACCAATGAGGCAAATCTCTTCCGTTTCCTTGCTTTATTGCTGTTGTCGTGGCTTTCGATTTGTGCTCTCTGACAAAGGGTTTTTTAAAATAGAAACATAAATGAGGAGGATGAGGCCTGCTGAGGATGAGGAGGGAAGTTAGGAGGCGAGGACCCTGGAATGGCACTCGCTGCTTTGATTCAGCTTTTGTCTCTTCTTGTTTTTTTTCCTTTTCCTCTGTCTTTTTAATAGATGAGAACCATCAGGAGCTTCACATCTGTTCAGGGAAATCAGGCAACTTTTTTTTTATTTTTTTCAAATTTGCTTTTATTCTAATTGGAACAAAATGTAAAAATTCCTTCCACATTGAATTTTTCCCCAAAATTCAATCTTTGTTGGTCAACCAAACCCTTTGTTTTGACTTCAACTTCTTTTGCATTTTTAATGGAATAAAATCATATAAATCTTCAGGCTTTTGTGAAATGCACAAAGTGCTGCTAGGAGGTTTTGATGGGGAGGACAAAGAAAGGGTGGGACTCTTTCTAAATGCCTTTATTTTTTCCTAGCGTTTCTTTGGAGTCTGCATGTGCGTGTCTGCAAAATCTTTAAGATGTTTCAAGTTGACATTTTCTGATGGGAAAATGTTCCATTAAAAATGCATGACCTGTTCTGGTTATGGAAGAAACAGCTAGGGTTTGCAGATGAAAACGTTTCCCTTTTGTGATGGTTTTGGCGGTGGCACTTTGTAAGAAATTCCCAGGGTCAAGGGTGAGCACCCAGTTCCCACGAAACCCAGCGCCTTGGGCATGCCGCTCCCAGCCGTACCTTCGGAGCAGCGGTAGTACCCAGCCGCGGCAGTAGTTTGCAGTAAAACTTTCCAAAATCCTGACGTGGTTTGGGAGTCTCTGTCTCCCTGGAAGTCAGTGGGATGCAGGCTCTATGGAAAATGTTACCTGTTGGACCTGCTTTTGCTCCCGAGGAAATAAACATCAAATTTACTATTCAATTCGGCTGGAATAAGAGCACACTTAGAAATTACATAAACCAGTTTTTACTGAGACTGCAGTTACCCCCTCTGTTGCTATGCATCAGCCTTCGTTGTTGTAAATTAAAATCATCCCAGTGCTGGGATATTCTTGGCTCCTTGGCTTCCTGAGCCAGTGCCTTTTGCTAAAAGAGAGTACACCCAGCTTGAGTGGTATCAGGCAGGGAGATCCTAAAATGCGTGAACAGCATGCAGTGAAGGAGAGTGTGTTACATCTGCACGGTCTGTTGAATCTGCAATGGGCGCTGTCATGCTTTGGCTGTCTGCTTTCCATTAAGCAGCATTATAAGTCATCATAAAAATCTGAAAACCCTACTTAAAAAATTGCAAGATGTGCATAACAGAAGAGAAGAAAGATGTGGGTGGTGAGGCAAGGAAAGGTAGCGGGAGGCAGAAAGGCTAGCAAGCGGTCTGATGCAGAACTGATCCCAAATGAGTGTGATTTAAGACTCAAGTTGGGGACTGGGAAGGTTTTGCAGTAGCATTGCTGCATCGTGGCAGACTCCATCCTCTGCCCTGGGGCTTTGCTGATGGGATGAGTTAGCCGAGTTAGCTGCTCCTTTTCCAAGTGTCCTATCTCTAGACAGCCTGTGTGCAGATGGTGTGTGGATGCCTATGCTGCAGAAACGGGCACCGAATAAATGGATAGATATTTCCACTCTCCCGTCCCTGTGCTCTGAGCCCTAGGAGCCGTGAAGGTCTTTTGCTATCCGAAGTCCACAGCAGGAAAAAGTACATAAGACAGTTCTAGCTCTACCAGAATAATCAGGTCAGCCCTGTTTGCGGATAGAGGGTGCCTTAGCATTTGGTTTTAAAGCAAATTTCTCCTCTTTCTGACAGGTTTGTAACCCGGTTCATCGACCTAGATGGCTTATCGTGTATTCTGAACTTCCTCAAAAGCATGGACTATGAGACAGCAGAGTCTCGAATACATACCTCGCTCATTGGATGTATAAAAGCACTAATGAACAACTCCCTGGGCCGGGCTCATGTCCTGGCCCACTCGGAGAGTATTAATGTAATTGCTCAGAGTCTGAGCACGGAGAATATTAAGACAAAGGTGGCAGTGCTGGAAATCATGGGCGCTGTGTGCCTGGTTCCCGGGGGTCACAAAAAGGTACTGGAGGCTATGCTGCACTACCAGAAATACGCCAGCGAGCGGACTCGGTTTCAGGTAGGTGGGTCTCAGCTCACCCCTCGCTCTGTTTCTGGGTGAATCCTCCCCCGGCGCTGGGTGATCCTCTACTTGGGGCCTCCCTGGAAAGCTCAAATTGCCATTTTTATGCCTTCCTCTTCCTGGATATTTAAATGCAGCTTATGAATGATTTGTTTCAGCCATTTGCAGTTGTGATACTCTGATACCGTATCTGATGTGAGCCATGGCTGAGAAAAAAATGAGGAAACAGTTCTGTAAGACCTCCCATCCCCAGAGCAAGGCTCGGTTTTTCAGGATCTCTAGGATTGCAGGTCTGCAAGGCTGCAGTACATCCGGATGGGCTGATGTAGCAGCTCGGTGTTAGCAGATGGAGGTGTTGACATGGGCAGTGTTACAGCTTGCCGCAGTTTGTCCAGCCGCAAAACCTCACAAGTGGGTCGCTATGGGGGCTGTAGGGGCACTACGAGGAACTGTTAATGTACATGGAAGCTGGTGTTTTGTGCAGCGTAGAGGGGCTGTTTTGGGGAGCGTGCGTTGGGAGTTTCAGCCTATTAACTTATGTCGTGTATTTGGCAGACGCTGATCAATGACTTGGACAAGAGCACGGGGCGGTATCGGGACGAGGTGAACCTCAAGACAGCAATCATGTCCTTCATTAACGCCGTGCTGAGCCAGGGGGCAGGCGTGGTGAGCTGCGGGGCTCTTTGGAGAGGGTGCTGTTTTGCTTGTTGTTGTTTTTTTTTTTAATACGGTTTTAGAGGAAAAGCATCTTGCTATGTTGACTCCACAACTATCCTTTCCAGGAAAGCCTGGACTTCAGACTCCATCTGAGATATGAATTTCTCATGCTGGGAATCCAGCCCGTCATTGATAAACTAAGAGAGCATGAAAATTCAACCCTAGACCGGTGAGTAGTGACCAACAGTCCCCTGGTTACTTGCCCTTTCCTTACGTCCTTGCTTTCTGGGTTTTGGACTTGGTGGGTCTAGACTGAAGATCTGGCTCCTCTTGAGGAAATTCCTTTTTGTAGCCAAAGAGGGAGGGAAGAAACCTGCCAAATCCCCACCTACTGCAGTGGGAACAGGAGCAATCAACTTGCTTTGACACCTGCCCTGATTAGATATCCTGGGGGCACCTTGCTCATTGCCAAGGGCCAGTGTGCACATTGACCCATCAGCTCTATTCACTGCACTCTAACGCGTGGCTGAACCAGGAAGGGTGTCTATCACAGGCCTGGAAGACTTCTGTCAGTGCTCCTCCTCCTAGTGCTATCCTTTTCCCAAAAGACTCCTTGGAGAGGCTGTAATTACTTTGCCCTCTGTGTTTCTGAGCTGGTTTCTCAAGCCCGCTAGGATGAAGTTGAACATGTGGAGCTCTTGGAGCTCTAGACCGTAGATGCTGCTGGTGTTTCAAGTCCTGTTTTTCTCTAGACTGTTGTCTGCTAGCTGACTGCTTTGGAAGTTGCTCCAGATTGGCTGCCTGCAGTTTATTCATTGTAGTATTCATATCTGTTTAAACAGTCTTTTTTCTTTTTCCTCAGGCATTTAGATTTTTTTGAAATGCTTAGAAATGAAGATGAACTGGAATTTGCCAAAAGATTTGAACTGGTGAGTATGAACATTATTGATGTAGATACTGGTACGTGATGTCAGGTTTCCTTTTAAAAGCACCCATGTAGACAGGGACAAAGTATGGTTGTTTGGATAAAATTTGGTGGTTGGAGATCTGTCTCCTGTTCACCTGCTCTGTCCCAGCCACCATCCAGCAGCACTCCAGCCATTTCATCCCTCTTCTCCCCTGGCTGCATCAGTGCTATTTGCTATTCTCTAGGCTATATTGCTCACCTGATTGCGTTTGGGGTTGTTTGTCTGTCAACAACGTGCTCTCAGGCAGAGGGGATGGCTCGCAGGGTTTGGAGTTCAGCCCTGAGAAACTCAGGGACCATATTCAGATCATCTACTGTGGCATCTCCGTAGAAGGGCTATGAGCCGTCAGGTTGTCTCTACAGGGCTGCCTGACCTGGCCGCGTTCAGGTGGCAGAGGAAAGGAGCTAGAGCTGGTTTTGGTGCCTGTAACGGCTGCCTAACCTGGTGTTTCTTCCTCGCGCCATGGCTGATCTAGTCAGGGTCTGCGTCGCTTTGGACGCTAGAGCAGGCACTCAGGGTGTCTGTCCTCCCTGTGCCCTGGCTCGTCCTGGGGGCAGGCTGTAACAACACCGCTTTGCTGCGCAGAGGTGCTTCACTAGAGGAGATTCCTCATCAGTGCAGAAAGTGCCCAGAGAGGGAGACCCTGGGGCAGGTCCTTCTCTAAAGGGTCCTCTTACTGCTGATGTCTTACGTCCCCTGTTTCGCTCTGGCTCTGAGCTGGACTGGGCTCAACTTGTTTCCTTGGGCTTATGGCCCTGGTTTGGGGAAGCTGCTGAAAACCCCCAGAAGCCATCGCTTTGGTGGCTTGACCTCGCTGCGCTCTTTTCCACAGGTTCACATAGACACCAAAAGTGCAACTCAGATGTTTGAGCTGACGAGGAAGAGGCTGACTCACACGGAAGCGTACCCGCACTTTATGTCTATCCTCCACCACTGCCTCCAAATGCCTTGTGAGTAGAGGCGCATCGCTCTGCCGGGGTGGGCAGAAGAAACCAGCGGCCATCTGGGGCTTTGTAGCCCAGATCCGTTCCCCGAGGGCAACGGGGAGGTCCTCTCCCCTCTGCGCCGGGAGCTGGAGGGAGGCTGCGCTCCAACTGGACGGGCTCTCTGCAGACTCCATGCAGCGGGGTCTGCATGGCCCTGCCTGTCCCTCCCCAGGGCTCGCACGGCGCGTCCGGATAACGGGCAGCCCAAACCTCCCGTGGGCTTCTCAAAGGGCACCTGAGCAGGCTGTGGCCTCTCTGTCCTTCTTCCCCGTTCCTTTGTAGATTTTTCCTCTCTGCACCTACTGCGGGGTGGCACATGCCGGGGGACTATTCAGTCTCTCAGTCTCTCTCCCTCTTCCCGTTCAGATAAAAGAAGCGGCAACACTGTCCAGTACTGGCTATTGCTCGACAGGATTGTACAGCAGATTGTCATACAGAGTGACAAGGGGCAGGACCCCGACGCCACCCCCCTGGAAAACTTCAACATTAAAAACGTCGTCCGAATGTAAGTGCTCGTCCTCCCTCCCTGTCGCCCACTGCTGAGCGGTGCCAAAATGGGCTGACGTGGCTTCGCCGCCTCCTGCTCAGGGCTGCTTGCGACAGGGGGTAGGCGAGGAGGTTTGGGGGTTATCGCTGGCAGATTTGGATTGTTTGGACCCATTCGATGAGTTGTGCAAGTGAATTAAACTCAACCTCCGCACTGTCGGTGAACCGTTTCCCTTGACTGTAACTTATTCATCACTTACTGCTTGCACAGTGAAGTTTCTGCTCCTCGGTTGGCCAGGACCCCAGAGCTGCTGAGACGGCAGTGCATCTTAGCGTGCAAAAGCTGGCTGGTGGGAGTTGTGGGGAGGCAGAGGGGAGGTGTTAGAAATACCAGTTTGGGAACTGCACCTGGACAAACAGCCATGGATCTCACTTTACAGTCTCGCTCAGTCCTGCTTGTTGCTGATGATGTTTGCTTGCTCACAGTATTGAGATAGTTTCGTAACACTACTTGTTTTTTTTTCTTTTAGGTTAGTCAATGAAAATGAAGTTAAGCAGTGGAAAGAGCAAGCGGAAAAAATGCGAAAAGGTGAATGATAAAAAAGATACAAGACATTAGCTTTAAACTTAGCATGTACAATAAGCTAAACTGATAATGTATATACACACTTAAACTGGATGGACTCTCTGCGGACTTTGTTCACTGGCTGAGATTATACCTTGCCATAGGGCTTACAATGGAAATGGCTGAAGCAGAGATTAATTTTTTCTTGGGGTCTTTAGGGGAGAAGGAGATCTGATTTTCCACAAAAATGTGCTGTTGTTAGATTTAAAAAAAATAGAAACTATGAAAAAACAAGGGTTTGGTTTTTACAATTACATTCATCCTCCTTTTTCTTGATCAGAAGACAAATGCTGCTGTTTTGTAGGTTAATTTGTATATATCGGAATAAATGAGGAGGTCAGGAATGACGTATCTGGGCTTGGCAGGGAAATTGTCTTCATCTAACAAAGCCTCTGAGCACGGATTTAAGTCCTGATGTCCCTCCTTTTTCATACAACGTGTTTGACCTTAATCACTCAGGTTTTGGTTCAGTGAAGCACTAAAGTCGGGTAAGAGAGCCAGGATCAGTGTGTAGCCCCAAAATACCCAGGGTTGGGCATACACCACTGGGTCAAGACGCCTGACTTCTTGCCTCTTGAAACACTGCAGCTCTCAAAGGTGCAGTGTGTGAAATAATGACCCTGGACGTCCCAGGACGTTTCAGCAGCGCTGCCAGTAGGGTCAGGACTTCTCCATCTGTGACTTGGAGACACCTTTGCTGGATCCCTTCTTGGGCATCACGTCTCAAAGTCCGCGGTGCAGTGGAAAACCCTGGCCAGGGTGTTAAGCACACGGTGCAGACTCCCTTTTCTTAACCGTGCTCCTTTTCTCCAGGGCAGCATAGGGTTTATTCCCCTGCACACTGCTATTTGCAGTAAGGGAGTATTTGCAATCCAGAAGTGATTTCATGGGGCTGTTTTGCTGGGCTGTTTCAGAGCACAGCGAGCTCCAGCAGAAGCTGGAAAAGAAGGAACGGGAGTGCGATGCCAAGGCCCAGGAGAAGGAAGAAATGATGCAGACGTTGAACAAGATGAAAGAGAAGCTGGAGAAGGAATCCACTGAGCACAAGCAGGTCAAGCAGCAGGTGGCCGATCTCACGGCACAGCTCCACGAGATGAGCCGGGTGAGAGCCCAAGCCTCCTTCCCATTTATGGTCAAATCCCGAATCCCCTCTCGTTGCAGCGAACTGCAAACACCCGGGGCAAATTCTGGAGGCCGAGCTGTTGGGGGGCTGAGAAAGCCTCCGGCTGGGAGAGCATCCAAGCCTCTGGGGACGGGACGATTTCGCCTCTCCAGCTGCATCGTGCCTCTGTCGAGAGTGCCCAGCTTTTGAGTGCCCCCCATGCAGTTAAATTCGTTTTTTCTCCCCATAAGAGCCTGCCATCCTTGAGGTGTGTCCCAGCCTGACTCTTGGAGCCATCCAGCAGCCCAGTCTTGAGGAAGCGGCCGCTTCAGGCTCTGCTGTGGGTCAGGACGGTGGTCACCAGATGAGCGTGCTGCCTGGGGGCAGCCTTGGGGTTCAGATAGTGGTGTCCCCCCCCCGTGTGACCAGTCCCTCCCCTCCTTCTCTCCCAGAGGGCCACCTGTGCCGCCGTCCCCGGAGGACCTCCCTTGCCCCCAGGAGCTCCCGGTGGGCCTCTGCCTTCCCCAGCTCCAGGATCCCTCCTGCTGCCGCCACCGCCGCCACCGCCGCTGCCACTGGTGGGATGTCCCCCGCCGCCGCCACCACCGCCCCCGCCGGGCGGCCCCCCGCCGCCCCCCGGCCCCCCGCCCCTCGACGGGGTGCTGCCTCCCCCCGGGGCACCGCTGGGCTTGGCCCTCAAGAAGAAGAGCATCCCGCAGCCGGCGAACGCCCTCAAGTCCTTCAACTGGTCCAAGCTGCCGGAGGTAAGCCGAGCCGCGGGCGCCCCCCCTTCGCGCTCGCAGAGGTTGTCGCACCTCGTGCCCGTCGGCGGAGCGGGGCGGCGTGGGGGGCAGGTGGGCGCCGGGACGGCTGCGCCGGCGTGGTGCCGGGACGTACGCCCTGCCATGCTCTCGGTGTGTTTCAGAACAAGCTGGTGGGCACCGTGTGGACCGAGATCGATGACGCGAAAGTATTTAAAATCCTAGACCTGGAAGACCTTGAAAGAACCTTCTCCGCCTACCAAAGACAGCAGGTAACGGTCGGCCCGGGGCGCGCGGGGCGACTGGGGCAACGCGTAGCCGTTCTGAACGCGCTCGGTTTCCACGCGTGGTCTCGAAGCACATCTCCTGCCATCACCTCACTCTGATGCTGTATTTGCCAGATGGACTCGATCTGGTTTATACTCTCATTTGCATGCCTGTGCCTTTGCATTGAAATGATAGTTAACAGCTAGGTTTCTCCCCTCACGCACCTGACCGCATGTGTTGCAGTGTGAACACGCCCGTATCTTGAAGATGAATCTCTAAAGAAATGACAGGGAATGTATGAAAATAGCCCCCAGATGTGGCCACAGTTGGGTAATATTTTTGGATTGCTCTTAGCAGCAACTGCTTGGTGTCTCTGTATTGGGTGGAAAATTTATATCCCTCTCTGGCCAAAAAGGACTAACTTTTACCCACATCTACCATGGGTGGATCTCTTCTTTTATTTTTGTAGTGAGCCCAGAGCAAAATGTGAGCTTTGAACACAAAACAAATCCCAAACCAAAATAATGACACAACAGACAAAAGTCTCTGCTTTTTAATCTCATTTTCGAGCAATATGGCCCCAGTTTGGAAGGCATCAAAGCACATGAAGAAAATTAGACACTTGTTTTACCCTAGGCAGGATCATTAGTGGGCAAAAGCCATGAGGTTTTCAGGAACGTAAGAGAAAAAGCAAGGAGAGGTGCTGTAAAAGTTGTGTTCACCTGCTGCATCTCGGCCTCGCTGCTGGGAGGAGAGGAGAGCAGGTTGTCCTGCTCCTCACAGGCTCGGACGGTGCTACAGGGAAGGAAAGGACCCAACACATAAGCTTCTTAGAGAACCTGAGAATTTAATCTCTTCCGGAGACTAATCTAGGGAAAGATCAAGGTGGATTAGAACAGGGCAAATATCAAAACTAAGCTGAAGCATGTGCTGCCTCTGCGTATTTTGGGAATAGGTCACTAAGGTGCTGACTCTCTCCCTCAGCATTTTTGGATCTTGACTAACGCTTACTGAATAGATTAGCGGGCACAGGAGATGGAAATGGAAAGGAAGCAAAAATAGAAAGCTGGTGTGCTGGCTGGATGTTTTGCCCTCTGGCTGGTCAACGTGAGTCAGTTAATCGCCTGGTATACTAGATTATTGCGAGGCAGAAATTTAAATTTAAAAATAATTCGGCTTGGCCTCGGTCCTGCTGGGTGAAGCATCTGGTTGGGTTCATGGCCAGCAAGAAGGGGCAGGTCCTGCGCGCTGCAAGAAGAGCTGTGGCACCCGCCTGCGCCTCAGCTGGGGAGAGCACCCAAAGGGGGTTGTGGCGGGGAGACGAGAGATGGAGCCGCTCAATGGAGCAAAGACGCTTTGAAGAGCAGAAACCTGCCTCAGGCATGGCAGGAGGCCCAGGTGCAGCAAACCACATCCTGTAGACCTTCAGGAGGGCAGTTGCTGCCAAGTCCCTGGCGCTGAAATGTGCCTTGTGGAGTCGTAGCTCAGCTTAACGGAGACAGTGGGTGAAATGTGGAAGGGGTCTTAAGAGAGCAGGTAGGGCCTGGTGACAGCAAAACTTGGGATGAAGCTGGGATTTGTTTCTGTGGAGCCAGAGACTGGGAGGGGACTGGCGGAAGATGCTGCAATAGCATGTAGAAGGGAGATTTGGAAAGAAGAGCTGAAATCTCACCCGGGCCTGGGAACCTTGCTGCCGTTACCGCTGCCACTGCAGCCACCCTCCTGAGCACGGCACATGCATCCGTTGCGGCTCACTGACCCTTCGTGGTACCACCGTTGGGTGCGAGCCAAACAGTGCGAGACCTCCCTCGGGTCCCCAGGGCGCGTGACCGCACCTGAGGTGTCTTTTCCAGCCTTCCCCAGCACGCTTGAGTACTGCTGCGCTCCGATACTTGGAGGGCAAGTCTGGCCCGAGGGCAGGGAAGCTTCGGACCTGTTTCTCGGCTTGGGCGATCAAGTTCAGCAGATGCCTGCCAGCAAACCAAGTGACAGGGAGCTAAAAGCACCCCTCTCATGGCTGTCTCCCCTGTCTGCGGTCCCTGCGTGGGGAGGGAGGTGCTTGGCGGCGTGCCTCGGTGCTGCCTGCAATGCAGCTCTTTAAATAACTGCCATGCACACAACACCACACGGATTTAGACTGTGCTCCTTGAAATAATATACACACGCGGCAGGACGCCTCGCACAGGACTGGGAAAGGGCAGAGGGCTGGGGGAGCTCCATGTGAATGGCCCGTCTCTGCGGAGAAGGGCGATAAGCAAATGGCTTGTTAACTCGCACCGTTTCCTAGCTCTTCCTTTTCTCTGAACCTGCTCCGTGGTCGCCTTCTCCTGAGTCCTGCTCGGCCAGGTGGATGTGCAACGTTCTGCCTCCAGCCCACCCAGAATTGCAAACCAGCCAAGCACTAGCGACTCGGTGGCATTTCCCTAGCGGTGGCGTTTGAAAATGGGTTTCTGTCCTGAGCAAATAGGGAAGGAGCAGGGACTTCTCCTCCTTGGTCTCCGTCCTGAGCCCTTTTCAGAAAACGACTTGGAGTTATCCTGAGACACGATGTCCCTAGGGCCTGGGCATCAGTGGCTGCCGTTCTGCCCGTGCTCTGAGCAAATGGGTGCTCAGAAATCACGCAGCCGTGTGAATGCACCGCAGTGCTCAGCACCTGCTCAGCGTTAGGCTGCAGCTTGCAAAAGGGCGTGTGCTGCAGAGAGATCTCCGAACCCCTCTAGAAGGGCTGTTGTGGGTCTGTTATTCATGGTACTTGGCTATTTGCGTTGTGATAGTGCCTGCAAACCTCTGCCTAGGTAGTGCACAGACCTGAGATTAATTATGTACTTAGTTTTAAGCATCTCTTTAAGTGCTTTTCCCAAGTCACAAGGTAGGTAGTAAATGCAGGCTATAAAATGAACTGTGCAGCTCTAGGGAAAGGCCCTTTCTGTGCCAGGAGGACAGGAGCGCTCTAGGGATTTGTGAGACTCAGTCTGGGAGCATCTCCATGCCGTGCTGGGCAAGACGTGGTCTCTTGCCCTGAGCTGCTGCTTCCCTGTCGGGAGCCTGGGCACACAAGACGCCCCTGTGACATGTAACCCAGGGCAGCAATGTCTAAGCTTTCAGGAAAGCAGATCCCTCAGAGGTCTGGGTGCTCTTGGTGGCCACCAACTCATTTTGTCCCCGTCCTCTGTGCCAGGGCTCTGCAGATGTTCCCACGCCCGACCGGGGGGGATGGTTCAGCCCAGCTGAACCAGAACTGCACGCACCTGGGCTCCAATCCCGCACAGCCTCTGCTTGGCTTCTGTCGCTGAAGTCACTGCGATGTTAATGAAATTAACTTTAATCACTGGGCTTGAGTCACTGAAATTAATAGGGCGAAGCCGTCTCAAGGGCTGGCCCAAGGCTATGGAGGATTGAAACCAAGAATTGACTTTACCTCGTTCCACCCTGTGGCCGAGAGGACCTTCCTTTCTGGGACATCAGCACTTAGCAATCGTGCTAGACGTAGCAGGGAAACATGCAGGAGCTCTGTCATTTGGGCTGCGGTGCGAGGTCCCAGCAGGGCTTGGGGGCAGCTCAGGGCTTGGACGTGCATGCGGTGGCAGAGAAATGCAAGTCTGGCGCCATCTGGGCTTAGACCTGCTACCCAGGGGTCTGCGCCTCCATCGGAACTGTTTTGAGCGCCTGCAAACTGGAAAAGACTGGAAACGACGCTGATAAGTGGTAGTGATGCGGCTGGGTGCAGTCCTGGGAGGTCCCGGATCCAGCAGTGGTGAGTGTGGTAAAAGAGCTGGGGCCAAGTGGAAAAAATATGTGTGTTGTTGAATCAGGGGCTTAGCAGCGAGCTAGGAAAGAATTTATCTTCCAAAAAAGGATGCAAGAAGAAAAGCCTCCGTCTCCTCTCTGTAAGCCAGGGTGACCTGCACACAAGCCAGAGGGTAATAAGGGTTGGTAACGTTCGTGGGGACAGCGATAGTGGATTTTAAAAAAATACTGCTATCCTTCCCCTTCAGTAGAGGTTGGATCACAGTTAATGCAAGAAACGGGCAGAGCTGAGACTTGTTTGAGGCAGAGGGTGAGTTTTTTCTCGTTGGGCCTTTTCTGCACCTTCAGGGCATGGTGAGTTCTCCATTTCCTGAAGATGCCAGATTGCAGAAGGGCAACAGCATCCTTCTCCGCTCCAGGGGGGTAGATCTAAGCATCTGGATGAAAGAAGGGGTTCCTAGTTAAGGATTAGTTAAACGAACGGCAGTATACCTCTTCCTGCTTGGGGATCTGCTTTGTGCCTGTCTCAGGAAGGAAGCTGCTCAGAAGAGGCTGCTTTGTGAGACGCTGGTCCTTTAAAACCTTGACTGATCCAAGGAGTTAAACGCTGCCTTTGCAGCAGCCTCCTGTCCAGCTAAATTGTACAGTTGCACTTTTCAACTAATCTCTCCAAACTGCAGCAACAGCAGCTTGTGTCTCTTCATTTGGGGTCTGTAATTTCCCCTTTCCTTACAAAGACCCCAGTTTGGCAAGGTTCACACCTGTCAGCCAGGTATTTCACAGTGCCACCAGACATGAAGATAGACCTTCGCAGCTTTAGCTCTCCGGTCTCTCTAGTTATTCGTACAAGCATAGCCCCTTCTCTGAAACGCGAGCCACATCTAGGAGGAAAAATCTAGCTCCTTCCCCTCCCAGGGGAACTCAAGGCATTGCTTTTGCTGCGGCTAATTTGCAGTCTGCAAAAATCGGCTCCCTACCCAGGCACTGGGGAGAGGCAGGAAATAAAAGGTCTGGTCCCCACGGGCAGCAGACGCAGGCCAGCAGGATGCCGGCGCGTTGGAGCTCTGCTCCGGAGCTGGCGAGATTAAGGCTTGGGAGGGTCTTGGCAGCTCGTAGCCACGTACACATGCTGCTGCGCCGCGTGGCGTGGCGTAGCGTCCGGGTGTCCGCACGGCACCCCGTGGACGCACCCTTGTTGTGTTCCTCTGCAGAAGAAAGCCCTGGCACATCAGCCGAGCGTGCAGGGACACTCAGGAAAGGGTTGGTTAATTGTTTTTTTGGCTGCTGTTTCTTTGTCTTTTGGCACGTTTTGTTCTGCTGCTTGGTTTCAGCATTTTTCTGAGCTCGAGGAAAGCTTTTTGCGTTCGTTTTTAACCTTTGCTGACACGAGAAACCATTTGCATCAAACGCAATGGGGAGAGAGACGGCTGCGGGGCTTGCGAGCAGTCCGCGTCCAGCCTCTGCCACGAGGCGCCCGCGGCCGAGCCCCGGATGTTTCGTGTCGTTTAGCAAAGCCGCTTCCCCTCCTCCCTGCCGAACCCGCACACCATTCCTGGGCTGATAAAGCGTTGGCAGCCGGTCAGGGGAAAACCTGCGTAAACAAGGTTTCCTTTAAAACCCTTGTAATGATGGAGCTGTGTTTAGAGACGACTAACTCAAACCAGGCACGCGGGCTGTCAGTCACCTCCTAACGGAGGGGCCTGGGAGGCAACGCGGCTGTACGGGAACCGGATTTGGAGTCTGTCTAACACCGAAGTGTCTCAAGACGTTGTGTGCCTTTGCTTTTTTTTTTTAAAAAAAAAAGCTCTATTTATGCACCTCGCAAATCTCCCTCCCCATCACAGATCTGTTCGATGGTCTCTTGAGCCGAGCAAAAAAAAAGACGCAGCCCAGCAAATGAGGAGGGAAAACTCTTTTGCGTGTGTGTGTGCGTGGTTTCATGATATTGGCTTTGCTGCACGTGCTTGAAGTCTGCCGACTAATGCTGTAGGGCGTCTGGGAACCCAGCAGATGAACGAGATCGTCAGAAGGACTGAATGCAAGCTGGGTGTCAGGGTAGTATTTCTCCAGGCTGCCAAGCCCTGAAGAAGGGTTATTTTCCCTGTAGGAGGAGAAGTCAAGGAGAAATGTGTTGCCATGGCAAATGGTAAAGTTTTGCTGCGGCAAAATTCGCTCCGGGATGAGAATCTCGTTATTTCCACTTGCAAGCCCTGTTTTTCCTGGCAGTCGTGTTGACATTTCATTCTCTCAGATTCACAAGAACTAGCAATTTTCTTCCCCGGCATTTGCAGGCTGAGCGGTGCTCCTTTGGGCCAGCGCTCACTGACTCTCTTGCGCAAAGCGATGGCAGAGTTTGGCAAGAGATTCCCTGTGCATCCTTCCAGCTCGCCTCCACGTTTCCCTCCTAGCGTCCTAGCGCAGAGCCACCTTGACACGATCCCTTCGTCAAGCAGCAGCCTCCCTGCCTCTCCCTCGCCTGCCCGCCTTCCACGCCCTGCGCCTCTTCATTTGCATCCCTTCATCTCCATTGCATTTTCATTTGCATCCTCCGTTTTTCGGGGCTGGTAGACCCCGAGTGCTTCCCCTTGCTGCCAAGACCTCTGTGTTATACTCTTCTTGACTGTGCTTTGAGTCTTTTTGGTTTTGCTGTGATCACTGAATTGCATGTGTTTTTACTGCCTTTTTCCATGCCTCTGCTATGGCTGTAGGACTTCTTTGTGAACAATAACTCCAGACAGGTAAGTGCGCATCTGCAGAAGCCTCATGTCTTAACGAGCGGGAAGGCTTTGGGCTGCGAGGGCAGGGCGAGCGCACAGGCGTGGGCACGGGAGACGTGCAGGGCTGCTGTGTGTTGCAGCGGGAGTTTAAACACAGTGAAATAGGGTGTAAATCAGGGGGGTGCAAAGACACACGCCAAGAGGAGCAACCGGCGAGTTAGTGTCAGGGGACCTGGTAAGTAAGAAGCTGCCCGCTTTCCTCGTCCCTGTGCTTTCCAGCTCGTCATGCACATGGGGCTTTTCAAAGGATCGAAATAAATAAATTAGGGAGGGACTCAGCAGAGAGGGACTTGGCAGGATTTTGGCTTCAGCTCTCTCTGTTTTGCCGTAGTCGGGACAGGCGAGGCACAGGGAGAGGTATTGCAGACCCGCTGGCCGAAGGCGACCATGGACCTTCGCCCACGTGCCACTGTCCCTGCTGCAGCATGCCGCCTGTCCTTGCAATTTCCCACCTTGCTGCAGTTTTCTTTTTAATATGAGAGAAAGAATTAAAAGAATGGGAGCTTGTCTTTGTTCTCTCTAAACTTACAAAGTGGTGGTCTGCCAGGTTTTCTAGGCTCTGCAACATTTAGTGCATATCCGTAGCATGTGGGACCTTGCTTCTCCAGGTTACATTCCTTACAGAAGGATTGAATAGCTGGGTGTTAATTTATTTACCTTACTAAAAGCAACCAATATGGTAAATTAAAACCAGGGCAACATGAACTCATTGGGCAAAACTCTGCAAACATACATTAGATTTGCTGTTAAGGAGATCTGCCCATTTGTTTGCAACTGTAGTTTTGCCTAGTGCATTTGGAAAGAACATATTTAAGCTACTTAGGAGACTTAGGTGCTCATGTCACAGTGATTTGTGCTTTCACACCCCTTAATATTTTTGGAAGCATTTCCCTGAATGAACGGCGAATGCTGCAGGTTGTAATTGCAAGTGTGGTAGGTGTTATTGGTTAACTTCCTACTGAGGACTGAGGCGTGAAGGGTGACTGCCGATGTTCTGAGTGGTGGTAAAGAACAAGGGTGATCCTGAGTGTGTGCAGCAGTCCATAATGAAATATTTCAAGTGAGGATTTAATGAAGTATCACAAATATGTTTGCTAAGAAAGCCCTGCTTTATTTATTCAGCAGCGCCTGTGTGTTTGCAGATTCTTAAATCTTCCCCTGTCTGAGAAAATATTTACATTTCTAACCAGTGGCTTCAAAGCCAGTTCTGGTTTATGAAATGACTTACTATATTTCAGTTACAGCCTATGGGTTTTGCTCGTAACCCTTGGTGACACTCTTGATTAATGGGGGCCTGCTGTGTACAGCGCTGGTATGTGCTGAGAGTACTAAATGTCTTCGCTTCTTCATGGCTTTTCTCCATGCCTTTTTTGTAGAAGGAAGATGCTATCGATGACACGTTGAGTTCCAGGCATAAAGTCAAGGAGCTTTCGGTAATAGACGGCCGGAGAGCTCAGAATTGCAATATTCTTCTCTCAAGGTATGGTTAATATCTTTTTGCCCTTCGGGGGAACCGGTTAGCTGATGCCGTTGTCCTGCCGCTCACGCAGGCAGCGGCTCTTTTCGATGGTGTCAGGTGCTGGTTAGTTTAGAGCTGGTGAGGAGTAGCGCGCCCTGAGCTGGAGATGTGCTCTTAGTTCCCGGGGGGGATTTTGATGACAGGAGCCTTGGGAGCAGAGCCAGGGACACCTGAACCAAGCTATAGAGTTACACCTTTCATTGCAGCATGGTTTGGGGCAGGGAAATACACTTAAGAAGACGCGTGGCAATTCACAGCGTCCCTGCAGAGCCTCAGAGGAGCTGTGTTACCCAGAGAATCCTCATAGGGATTTGGAGGGGGTTTGATTTCATCTTTTATCTTCTTCAGACTGGATTTTGTTTACTTTTTGGCGACTGTTGAAGGGGCCCTCTGTTACGCTGGGGAAAACACTACGTATTTGAAGTGTATAAGTAGCCAGTGTGTGCATTGGGCACTCCTGATGAAGCCTCAGCCTGCCTTTGAAGGCAGGATCAGCCCTGGGTTACCACGAGCGATTCAGTCCAATCCCCAAATCTGATTTCTGCCAAGATGATAAAAGAGGCAGTTTTCACAAGGTAAAACAAACCAGTAGGACTGACTTTGGAGAAAGCAGAGGCCAGGTTGTGGTGGTTTGGAAGGACGGGCAATTGAACGATCGGCCTAGGCACTTGAGAAAACAAACAGCAAAAAGTGCTACCAGCTTCTGATTCTCCCTGAAAAAACAAATCCAACAGCAGTGAAATACAGCTCCGCTCAGAAACGTTCCCTCTGCTGCCTGGAAGTGCCCAAGCTTTTGTGCAACCAAGAACCACCCTGAAGCGAGCACGTGGAACTGGTCGGTCGGGCTTGCAGCTGCGTTGCCCCAAGTCTGCATTTTCTTGACTGCGGGTGAGAGCGGCCGGTGCCTCGCGTGAGGAACCCAGGGGGCTTTCTGCTGTAGAAAACGTACCAACGCTGCATCCGTGTAGATAGCTTTCCTCCCGTGGAGGTCGTGCAAAGCCCTGCAGGCAATGTTAATGATCAGTGCAGTGAGCTGCGTGTCACAGGTTTCAGCGGGAGAACTGCTGTGTTAGGGCTGCTTCTGCTCCAGATTGCTTCTAGAGATTTTCTTACTTCTAGAATACAGTAGTAAAAATAAAGATGATGATGTGGAGTGGAGTTTAAAGCACCATACAACTGAATACGTTTACCTCAGCCAGCCTCTGGAGAGTAAAATAACTTAGTTCAGGGCACTGGTTGTGTTGCTCCCCAGTGGAGTTAGAGTGTGTGCAATCAGAGTGGGTTCAGGTGGACTTCGGCAAAGTGTTTAAGGATGCAGTTGGAAGTTAAGCACGCAGACAGCCCCTTTGGTGTGAACGGGAGCTGCTCATGTGCTTAACTTCAAAGGTGCCTTGCTGAATAAAGGTCTCCATTTCATCTCACTATAGTGAATCTTTCTCGTCCAGTAAATCGATGGCTGGAAGCGGGTTGCCAATATTGACCCAATGGGACTAGCAAAAAGGGTAAGACGTAGGCCATGGCCTGTCCACCCTCCTCTTTGGGTCGTTTGCTAGGAGAGGGCTCAGATTTGTGTGGTGGGGTTGTGCCCTGACTGCTCTCATCCTGCTTTTGCTGTGGGTGTCCAGGCGAGGCCCGCAGCACCCTGCATGGCTCTCCTCTCCTGCGAGGTTGGGGGGTAAGAGCATCCAGGCCCTCAGCCACCGGGAGGGTTGGTGTGCTGCTTCGGCTGGAAATACTTCCCAAGTGGTAGCCCGCAAGCCCTGAGGTCTCTCCTGCCCCAAGTCTGTGGGAGTTCTTTAGCAACAATATATTAAGCCAAATAAATATATAAAAAGCCAAAAAAGAGTGAGCCCAGACTCTCAGCACATCCAAATGTGCTCCCTTTGCTGAAACGAGCTGTTTGCGGTTTCCCCGGGCCATCCCAGCAGCCTGGGTGCACGCTCTGCTCTCGATGCTGGGTAGCGGTGGTGCTGGAGGAGAGGAGCAATGTGACCTGGTGTGAACTCCAGGCGCAGGGAGGACAGGCTGCTTCCCGGCACCTGCCTCGGGGTTGTGCCCCGGGAGGACGAGTGGCTCTGGCAGAGCAGTGGCATCTGCTACCTGCTGCTCTGGAGGTGCTTTGGGGTTTGCACCTTGCTGCTTTTCCAAGGATTGAGCCTGCTGAGCCTCGCGCCCCTCCGGACTTCAGTCAGTGTGGTGAGAAACCTTGCTGAGGAACCCAGCAAGCCAAGATATTTCTCTGGCGTTGGAGCAGCATCCGATTTTGCCCCTTCCCCATTTCTGCAAGAGAGCACAGTTAGGTCTCTCCCCAAAGTCCCTTTCGCTGATTTACTCTTAACACCAAGTGGCAAAAAGGCAGGACAATCTTGGGGTGAAGTCCCTGGCTCGGCATCCTTCAGCATGCTCCCATGGGCCGTTGTAGACTCTGGCTCGGGTCCTGCTTCTTCAGCAGACCTTCCGTGGGATCTTGGGCAGATCCTTTAGTCCCCGCCTGCCTCAGCTGCACCTCTCTACACTGGGGAGAGCAGCAATCCCTATCTCCAGCGTTGCAGAGGCCTCCATGTGGTGCTGTGGGAGAGCTGAGCTTGCCGTGGTCTCCCAGGGTTGCTCTCAGCAGCTGGGCTCCTGCCTCGCTGCGTGCGCTGGGGAAAAGAGAGCGGATTTTCACATGTGAAAGGACCTGCAAGGTTGGCCCCTTATTTGTAAGCCCAGACGTTTGTAAGCTAAACAGCCATTGTCTGGCTTGCAGCGTGGAAAGATTATGGCCAGCAAGATACTTTATCTCTCTCTGTAGATTTATTTTTTTGCCTGCTTCCCTTGCTTTGGGAGAAATTACTGCGCAGTGAGATCACTGGATTTTCCTTCAGCTAGTAATGCAACACAAGAATATTTTTAACATTCGCTTTTTTTTTAGGAATGCTCCAAGTATGCCGATGTCAATGCAATATAGGGTCTTACTCAATGAAACCACCATGTCCTTGCTTTTGCTCTGTGTGTGTATTTTTAGTGCGGGAGACTTGCGCTGCGTTCTGCGAGATGCAAACCAAGACTTTAGTCCATCTCTTTCCAAGTGTGGTGGAGCTGAAAGGCTTATTTGATTCCTCTCTTCGGCAAGGCCGTGTTGAGCATTTTTCTCGAATGAATGTGGCTTTTCAAGAGGGCGCGTCCCTTCCCCGGCGGAATTTGTTTTTCCCCTTCACACTTATTATGGCCTTCGCTGGGCTCTGCAAAAGCCACGCAAAATAGCCCTGCGCTTGTCAGGCTGGCGAGCTGTCACTTTGCATCTCCAGGCTGCTGGGCTTAAATCCCTGTGACAGCAAGTACTGCGACCCCGTTCCTCTCAGACGGCTCGCGTTCGACAGCTGCTGCCAACAATGATAATTATTGCGGTTATAGATAAGCTTCTAGCTTTCACTGGCCCCTTTCCCATCAAATTGTCTGAGAAGCTGTTTTCTTCTGGCGCCCTGCGATTGCTCTCTGCCGATATCGAGGCAGGCTCTTGTTCTTGGCACTCATTCTTGATGATTTCTGAGAAAAGGGTGTTTTGGCCTTTTTTTTTTTAATTTATTTATTGACTTTGCTTTTAATGAGCAGGGCTTACAAAAGTCACCGTCATCCCTCACCCCCCACCCAGACATGATCGTGGTGGAAAGTGTGTATATTAGATGTTCATTTGCTGTAAGGCTTTGGATGAGAGGTAACTACCTGCAAGCCTGGTTCTTCCAGGAGCTTGTTTTCCTCCCAGGGATCCCCTGAACGTCTTCTTAAGAGCAACCTCGTACCAGGACACCAATACACTGCCCCAGCATGTGTCTGCTTTTCACCGGGATAGGGACCGGTGTGACGTTTGCTGGTGGCTCAGCCCTGCTTGGGTGTAAGACGAGTCCTCCTGCGGCTCGCCAGCAGTGACCACGTTACCTGCAGCGACGCGCGTACCTGTCACGAGCTGCGTCCATCATCCCGCTAGAGCTGAGCAAGCGCAGCAGCATCGCCCTGCGTCCCTCAGAGGAGCAGGACTTGTCGTGGGGGATCATCACAGCGGTGCTCGCCCGTCCCGAGCTCTGCACGTCTCCGGCTTCGGTGGCTCATGCGTGTCACCGCTGGAGGTGGCTGTGCCAGCACCATGGTGAAGGACGGACACCTCCAGCCATCCTGGTTGTACCAGCTCGGCTCTCCAGCCACCAGCATCTTTGTTGCTTCCCCCGCATCAGAGGACTGGTTCACGGTCTCCCAAGAAGCCTGGGTTGCCATTTCGAAAACCCGGGCCATGTTCGTCGTGTCCCCGGCTGTATCGTGTCCATCTTGGCCACTTAGAAGTCTGAACTTCTTCCCTGGTTCGGGGGCAATTTTTTCCTCACTCCTCTTTTAACAAACTTTCCCTTGAATATGAGATACGGGAACAGGAGTTGAAAGAGAACTGAGTGACAGATGAGAAACATGAGCTCCCGCAGAACAAATATTTACCTGCCACTTCTCTTCCCACTCTGTAATTTCCACCTACCCCAGTACAGCTGATATTTCATCTCCAATCTTGAACAAAAGATTTCCAGCTAAACCCACCCCTTTGCATCCCTTGCTAGGCTGTTCTAAGAGACTGGCACCCTTCCTCTTTTAGCTTCATTTTCCAAAAGCTGGCTGTTACCTCTCAATCTGTTATCCTAACAGAAGCTAATCTAAAAAATACTCTCCTCATTTAGATATTTGGAGGGATCAAGTCACCTCCAGATCTTCTTTTTGGCAGACTAAATAGGCTGAGCTCCAATTTCTCACGTCCCGCTGCAGGATGTGCTCCCAGTTTCAGCTCATTCCTTTGAGCCCCATCCAGTATTTCAGCCTCCTTTGGCAATATTAATTGCCAAAACCGGGGCCGAGAGGTTCTTCCGAGCCCTCATTGCTGCCTTACATAGCCCCGGTACCCACCGTGAACGGCTCTCCCGACCTGCGCGGCTTGGCTGATACTGGCTCTCCGTTCAATTCCCGTGGAGGACTCTTTTCCCGGGATCTCGGCGTGTTTCCCCCCGGTCGGGCTCCGCAGCGGGGTGTGAGAAAGGGGTCGGAAACGCGCCAAGCGGCCCCGCTTCACAGCCCGCTGTTTGGGGGCGCTCAGCCCCGAGCCGGTGGCCCCGAACCCCGCGGCCGGGAGCTGAGGCTCCGCGGCAGCTGCGGTGGGAACAGCTGAGCCCGCCGTGCCGCGGGGCCGTCACAGCCGCCCTGCGGGGGGGTCCCGGCCTCAGCCCTAATTCCTGGCCTTGTAAGGAGGTTTGAATCCTAGGTATTCGGGTTTTCCCCCCCCCCCCCCTTAATTCTGCTCTTCCCCCTCCGCTTCCATCTCCTCTCCCTCTTCCCCCGCCCCTGCGGCCAAACTGGCAAATTCTATTTCTGAAAACTCATGCATAGTTATTCTTGCTCAGGCATACCCAAATTATTACGTTGCCTAAACGATTTCCTGCAACCATCGTGCGGCTAACCGCTGCCATGCTCTGGTTAGGAGCTCATTTCGTGTGCGACTGAACATGGTATTTATTCACTCAGGGCGAAAGGCAGCCTGCCTGCCGAGCCCGCCTGGAGGCAGCGCGCCGCTCGCCTCCCTTTGAAGCCGTCACGATGCCGGCTGGAGCCGCTTTGCAATTGGAAAAGTGCGCGCGCAGGCTCGTGGGGCTTGCAAATAAATATCCCAAGGGGTTTTGTGCAAGCCGTGGGGAGGGGCTGGGTGTCCCCCGGGAGGAACACCCAGGAAATGTTAATCCACGCAGGATTTTTCAGGGTATGCAAGCACAGGGGATTTTTTTTTTCGGCTGCATCTATTCTGATGGCCTTAAGCATCCCAGCAACCCAGGCAAGAGATAGTATATTGGGAAATGAAGTTACAGGGGCGTCGTTGTTTCTGGTCGGGCTGCAGAAAGTGTCGCTTTGTCGTAGGCGCACACGAAGCCTCGGCGGACGGCGAGGGCTGTGATGGGGACGCGTCGCGGAGCAAGCGCTGTTCTCGCTCGCCGGGGCGCGCGGGGAGGGCGAGGGGGAGAAGGGTGTTTCCCTCGTTTGCACTTGCATTGCTCTATCGCCCGCAATGCAAAACACGAAGAAAAATGTTTGTGGTTTTGCAATCAAAAGTCCTGGCGGGGCGCGTTCACGGGGAGTGCTGCAGACCGATTAAACCGTAATTAATGGCTGCCCTAACCCAGGACGCGCCGAGGGCGTCTCTCTAGCTATCTGTTGCCTAAGCTCAGCGTAGACTGCTGTTGAATAAATAGCTACCAGGGGAAAAATCGTACATTTTTGCTTGCTGTGATACAGTGGCCTGCATTTTAAGAAATGTCAAATCTTGGGCTATGTCTCCAATTTCTGTTACGTGAAGTGGAGGAAGAAAAAGTTGGAGGGGGGCTGGTTTCCAGCCTGTCACACTTTGAAGCACGTTGAAGTTTCCCCCCCCACTTAAAAAGACATCTGCTCCCCCCAAATTTTGGGTTTGTTTCGTTCTTCCTAAAGGGAGACGGCAGCCGAACACGGCTGGGAGGAGCAGGGGACCGACCACATTTCTCACACTTGTGTCTCGAAAACGTGCTTTATGCAGTTATTTGTGATTGCTATTTGTGATATTGTTGCTGACCAGAAATTAAGCTGTTTGTGTCTCTTGGCTGCGTCCGTACTTGGCTAAGCAAATGTTCCTGAACTGAACCGTCTTCGGGCTTCTCGCCCTGGTCGCCTGCTTGCGTTACCGAGAAGCTTAATCCTGTCAATAGCAATGGAAGAACCGATTTAGGTCGTGGCCGTGGGCTAGCTTCAAAGGAAAAATCTGTCACTTTGTCTTATTTCAGGAGGTCAGACACTAGTTCCCCTGCTGCCCGGATCTGCTGGGGCTTTACGAGCGGGACGTGCTGCTCCCTCCCAGGCTCCGTTTGAGCCCCGTGAAGAGCATGAGCGCGCTCGAAGTCTCGGGTGCTGTTTGGGCAAAACTAAGCCTTGGTCCCTGCAGCGCTTGGGCCGGTCCTCAGCGTGCGAGACAGGACAGTCGCCTCGGGCAAGCGGGTGGTGGGGGACCCGGTTCCCCCAAGCCGGTCGCTGCATCTCCCCGAGGCCCCCAGGGATGGTCTGGGCTGCAGGAGGGATTTGCGGGCTCAGTGGGAAGCCAGGGCCCGGGGCACGGGGCGATTTCGACAAGCGGCTCTCTGGGACTGGCGAGGCCGACAGCATGCGAAATGGAAATTTCCCGTCCTGGAAATGATCGCTGGGGCTGGGCTTCATGCGCGAATGACTCTCCTTCCCTCCCTCCACCTCCCAGGCTGAAGCTGTCGAATGAGGAAATCAAACGCGCAATTTTGACGATGGATGAGCAGGAGGACCTCCCAAAAGACATGCTGGAACAGGTGGGTGATGCTTGCGCCGCTCTGTTCCTTGTTTTCATAGCACCTTTTAAATCCGGCCACGCCACGTGAGACGGGAACACCCCATCAGCTTGTGCTGTTCCTCCGAGCACTGGGGGTTTGCAGAGCTGTGGCTGTGTCCACTGACCCTGCAATGCCTTTGGGCTCAAAAGCACGCCAAACCGGCTGGCAAAGGTGAAAAATGACGTCTAAAGGCCCGTTTCCACCTCCAGTCCAACCCTTGGGTCATAAAACCCTGTGGCCTCTGCAGCACTGGGGTTTGGGGTGAGCAATCCCTTTGGGGTCCAAAGCACGCCTGGGTGCCTCGTTAGAGAAGCAGTAAAGCAGCTGGATCTGCGACCCCAAGGTTCACCAGTTCGGCTGTGACGGTTACATGTTTCCTGACTGAAACTTGCAGTTCACGCTTGGTGGGGTTTTATTTTTTAATTGCATTTTTCCAAGCTTGTTCAGTGTTTGTGCAGTCCTCAGGAAAGGAATCTGATTTTTGAGCCCCTTGAATCCCTTTAGGAGCTTTTTATCTGCCTGTTTACTTGCCTGTCCATAAAATTGAGGCAGGCCATTTCAGCCTGTCTCAGCAGAAAAGTGGGAGGATGCATTGCACAAAACTTCCATCTGCAAATATGTAGTTGCAGCAAATGAGAGTCCCTCTCATCTCCTTTAACAGGGTTGATGTTGAAACCTCCTTGGAGTAGATGTAGTACATCTGTTGTAAAACTGGAGTGATGGCAGGGCAGGGCAGAAACCGGAGACACTAATGTGATGGGACAGTGATAACACACTTGTTTTTTGTAGGAGATTTGGAGTCATTTTCTGTACGTATTGAGAAGGTAGTGGATTCAGGTGGCTAGGTCGCTGGTTTGCTCATGAGGACCCGTGAAACTGTGCATGGATCTCATGTCTACAAACCTGCTTTCCCTTGTTTAGCTCCTGAAATTTGTTCCTGAAAAAGGTGACATTGACCTCCTGGAAGAGCATAAGCACGAGCTGGACCGCATGGCCAAGGCAGACCGGTTCCTCTTTGAAATGAGCAGGTATGCTGGCTCGTGCGAGACGCGGCATTTCGGCCAGTGCTGCGCGCATGGCCTGCAACAGTTGAGCAGGCTGATCGTGAGGCTACTGCTTCATGAAGTCTGGGCTGAAAACGTGCCATACTTCATGTTTTGCATGTCATGAAACATATGGGCCCAACTGATGTGAGAGAAGGTGAGGTGCTCCCACCCATAAGGATCACTGGTGACGCTGTGCACTCAAAATCAGTGTTGTGTACCCAGGTGAGCAGCAGCAGGATGGAGCAGGAATGGACCCAGCTGGGTGTCAGGGGAGGAACTGCTGCAATCCTCTTGAGAGAGGTGTCGGGAACACCCAGGGCTGGGCTTTTTTGGAGATCATCAAGCAAGCAGGGGGCACCACCTTGCACAGAGCTGAGCTCACCTGGGGAGTGGCATCTCTGCTCTTGGAGTGTGAGCGGTTCCCAAGGGGCTCTCCCAGCACGCCTACCCTCTCGTTTGGAAAAGAAGTCTCATTCTGGCCCAGGCTCTCTGCAAAAGACTGCATCACCTGCGTCGTGGCCCAGGCGGAAAGTGCTGTTTGAATGATAGCAGTTTCACAGCAATGTTCCTTTTCTCCCAGTGCTAATATATCCTAATGAATACTCAAAGTTGATGGATGTAAATTTTGCCGTGAGCAGCCATGTAGCTGTTCAGACCACTGAGTCCAACTCCTGACCTCCAGCAATGACTTGTCCCTAAGGCTCCCGAGAATATACGAGACGGAAAGGAAATGTCATTTCTTCCTGATCCTGTTAGCAATCATTTAAGGCTTAGAGGTCTTGAGGGATGGATAGCCTTATCTTTTGCATGCACATCCTCCAGAGGTGCTGGTTTAAAATCTTGAAGCTCCCTATTCAAATCCAATTGAATATTGAACTCTCTGAATTTTTACTATGAGGAATTTCTTAGCTGAACTTTGAGCAAGTTACTTTGTTGTAAAGTCAGTAAGTTTTACAATCCAAGATCATTCCAGGAGGTCAAAAATAGAACTGCTCCTGTTCTCCCTGAAAAACACACCAATCAATAACATGCATGGTGTAGTTGCTGAATGTCAAAGGCAGGTAGGATGGAGCTGTGAAGTTCAGACCTGAGCCCTCAGGGCTGGAAGGCGTTCAGAATTAGCTTTCCTGTTTCAGGTCACCTTTCTTCTTCACAGTCTCTTGCCCAAATGTTGTTCTCGTGCCTTCATCTTTTGGAAAGCACAACATGCTGATGCAAGTATTTCCCCTGATTTCAGGCCTAGCTTTTTAATTTGCCCTGTGGCCTGTAACTGAGCATGATGTGTTTGTCATCTCTGATTAATACAACATGAGTGTAGCCTGTGGCCTTGTTGTCTGTGAGCACGTCTCCTGTGGGTCCTGGTCCAAATAACTCAAATCAGACTGCCATTTGCTCATAATTGAGATCTTGCTTAGCCTAAATATGATCAGCGTGAACAGAGCAGTGCCTAGCTTGCCCAGTAAAGGCTTGGACTGGGATGTGTTGCTGGTTCTTCCACTCAGGTGGGTGCAGGTGATCATTTTGAGCATCTGAAGGTCCAATTTCATCCGTGCTGGGAGCCGGTGTGTCTGCATCCAGCCATAGCCCATTGCAAAACCATTGGGAGCCCAGATCTGATCAGCATCTCTACTCAGGAGTGTTCTTAAATGGACTGTTTGTTGATTGTGGTGGGGCATAAATATGTACTTTTTGAACCTCCTGAATTAAGGATAGACTTAAGCATGTGCTTAAGAACCCACCTGGATGAGCCCCTAAAAGGTTGCGATTTAAGTTGCCGTTTTTTTTTCCACCCCAGCGTAGTTTCAGAGAGAAAGGTGGTCATTATTTTTGAGTCAGTGTGGCTCAAGTGTGCTTTATAAGCACAGCTGTGAACAGCAGAGCAACTTCCCTCTGCCTGGAGCAAGCAACGCTCAGCCTGCACCTCTCTTTGTCCTGGCAGGATAAACCATTACCAGCAAAGGCTGCAGTCCCTCTACTTCAAGAAGAAGTTTGCAGAGAGAGTTGCAGAAGTCAAACCCAAGGTCGAAGGCAAGTGACTGGCTCTCCTGCTGGTTTTCTTCTCTGGCTAAGGGGCTTTGGGCTGGCACAGAAAGCGTTCTGCAATCTCCTGTTGTTCGTAAGCAGTGCTCGCTCTCCGTGCAAGGGCAAGCCTAGCCTGCGTGGAAATTGCAAAGGCATCCCGGGAGGGAGGCAGCTGGCGGTCAGCCTTGGCCGGGTGGGTGCTGAGAGGGTTGCCACAAGGCAAAGGGACCCATATGCCCTCGTGGCCGGGGCTCGTGGCACGCGGGTGGTAACGTCCCGCGCCTCTGTGTCCCTGCAGCGATCCGCGCCGGCTCCAAGGCAGTGCTTCAGAGCAGCAGCCTGCAGCAGCTGCTGGAAGTGGTCCTGGCCTTCGGGAACTACATGAACAAAGGCCAGAGGGGAAACGCCTTCGGCTTTAAAATCTCCAGCCTGAACAAGATCGCGGACACGAAGTCCAGCATTGACAAGTGAGCCCTCCCTTGCCCTCATCCTTGGAGGCTTCTGCAGGTTCTGCTTTCACTGGGAGAAGGAACGGGGGGTCCCTGCCTTTGGGATGTGGGTACCTGAGAGCCTTCCCCTCTCTGCCCCGTCTGGCACTTCTGGTTAAGCAAGCATACGTTTTTGGAGCAGGACAGATTTGAAAGGAACCAGAGCTGTAGATTAACATGGGAACTGCTAGGGGCTTTCCTTTCTGGGCCTGCTAAATAGCAATCGGGACTTGTACCTCCTCAAAGGCTGTTTCAGGTTGGGGTGGGAACTGTGTTTGGGAGACCGAGGTGGGACCCTCCCTTTTGGGGCCTCCCTCCCCGCATGTTTCCCGTTAGTGTTGGGGAAGGAAGTCTGGAGCCTGAGGGACCTCAGTGGCTTTGTGGATATGGTGCTTGGACAGCATGGCACCCCTTGAGAGGCACATTTTGGTGCCGGAGCAAGCAGAAAGTGTTTCCCATCAGCTGTGATGAACACGAAGAGCCCCTTTGCTCTCAGCGGCTAAGAGGGGGGACGTCGGCCGATCCTGCAGTGGCATGAGCCATTTTGCTGGCCTTGGCTCCCTGCTTCGGGGACTGTCCAGGCCCGTGGCAGGATTTTGGCTGTGGAAGTGCATCTGGAGTAAAGTCTGAATTTGCAGTATAAAATTGTTGGGTCAATTTATTAAATATGTCTCCCGGTACCTACACCATGGGGGCAAGCGCAAGGCCAGGCCAGAATCATGCTCCGGATGCGTTTTCCCCCTTTGAGAAGCAAAGAGCCTCGTGCTGTGACCTACCAGCCGGCAGAGGGGCTGTGCTGCCAGAGGGGTCCCCGGGGCTCTTCTCCATGGGGACCCCCGTGTATAGCCACCAGCTGAGCTGGAGCTGGCAAGGCCTCAGCTCTCAGCAGAGGAGATGGAGGAAGGGACGGAGATGTTCTGATCACCTCCCCGGGTCCCTGTCTTGGTCTGCAGGCCACCGAGGGGGAGAGGGCTACCAGAAGGCTGAGGATGTGCATCCCACGTCCCCAGCCCAGGGCAGCGCAGCAGCTTCCCGATGCAGAAATCCCGGAGGGTGGTTGGTTACCGGGGCTGGGACTTAACCAGGAGGCTCGGTTCAGCTCCCAGCTCCCTGAACTGGGGCTGTCGCTGGGCTGGGGAGCCGGTGATGCTGCTGTCCTAACCTCACCTCGCCTCTCTCCTAGGAACATTACTCTTTTGCACTATCTCATCACTATCGTTGAAAAGAAATATCCCAAAGTTCTCCGCCTTCACGAAGAGCTGCGAGACATCCCGCAAGCAGCCAAAGTCAAGTGAGTAGGAGTTTATGCAGCAGCGCTCGCGTGTGTGGAAGGAGCCCGCCTTGCTTCGCTCTTCCTTTCCTGCATTTCACTCCCATGCTCGCACTCCCATCCGGAGGGCACAGTGCCCAGCTGGATTGGGTGCTGCCGGCCCGCCTGCAGGCCAGCGCTGGCCAGAAACCAGCCATCCGGGCAGAAGCCAAAAGTTGGCGATGCAACAAGCATCATCTGGTGGCTTTAAATCTCAGCCCTTGCAGCAAAGGTCGTAAGCCTCCGACTGCGAGGGAGGAGAGCTGCCTGGAGCAGCCACTTCCTGTTGCTATCTCACCGCAAAAGCATTTAATTAATTTCTAATGGAACGTTAAGTAATCTGGTGGGAAGCGGTTGCGGTGTGGTTGCAGACACAGATCAGCTGTGCGTCTGTGAGTGCGACGGGGAGGCTCTGTCGTGCTGCGCGCGCAGCTTTCCAGGAGCGCAGGCAGCCCGCGGGACACCGGCGCCACGGAGCTACTCACCTGGGTGTCCTGCCTGGTGCTTGCTTAGCCACCAGCCTGAACCGCTTGCTTTCCCCTTTGAAAACCTGCCCCATTTCTTGTTAAATCCTGCGTGCTTCGCTCCAACCTGTTAGAGTGGGCTGATGCGCCCTCTTTGCAGGCTGAGGCCCTGGTTCGGCAAAGCCCTTAAACACATGCTTGGCTTTAAGTGCGTGAGGAGTCTGCTGTTGCTCTGCAAAGCCCTCAAGTATGCGCTTAAGTCCCTCTGAAATCAATGAGGCTCTATTTGGGTTTGAAAGTTCGGCATGTGCTTACGTGCTTTGTTGCTTTGGGGGTCTGAACGTGTGACAGTGAGTCAAAGACTATCCATTTCTGAAATCAGTAGGCATGCGATTGAGGGCGGACAATCCGTGAACATGAAAAGGGCTTTAAAGTGTAGATTTTTAAAGATGGGATAACAAATACGCATGGAATTTATGATGGCTTGCGGGTCTTTTAAGTTTCAAAGTCCTTTTGTACCAAAGGGTAGATTCCCTGTTGAAGACCTGTAACGTACAAAGCATTTTGGGTGGCAAGTGTCGCGTTGTTTAAAGCGTAGCATAATTTGCAGCTTGTGTTAGTATCACGGGAATTATACAAAATATGTGGACAAAACTTTGCCTGCAAGGAGGAGCATGTGGCTACTGCATCCTTAGGCATCAGTTGAGGAAACTGTTGCGTGTGGGTGGAAAGGAGGGCGCAGTGTGCAGCCCCTCGCCTGGGCACGCTCGCTCACTCGCCCTTATATATGTGTACCTGCAGCTGCTGTGCAAATACACATAAGACAATGTCTGGTAGAGGGTTTTCTAAACTCTGTCATTTTCCTCTAAATTGGACACCGTGTGTAATGGCTGGGCTTGGTCCAGTCTAGAGCAAAACCAGAAAGTTTCTAAATCGCTGGAAAACCTAGATTCCCACAGCCCTGCAGCTGTTAAGCAAGATTGCTGCTTGTGTCAGTCCCACCGCTAGTAATGAACTGCAGCTCTTCACTGCGCTGGAGCAGAGGGCTCCCAAAACTTCCTTTTTCCAGGCTAGACTTGCCAGGAGCGCTTGCCCCATGACTGGACATCACCGTTTCCAGGGACCCCAACGCATGGGCAGATACTCCTGGAAGCGTGTCAAGCCCGTTGTCATCAAGTCTTTGTCAGAAAGCTCCTGTCAGTTCTGGTGACAGAAACCCAAAAGCTCTTGAACTCAGAGCTGGTTGGGGGCTGAGGCCCCACGTAAAGAAAGTCAGTGCCTGCCATTGCGATTTATTTTTATTTATTTGTGTTTGATTTGTCTCCCTTTATGAAAACCCTGCTGTTCGGGTCTGCTGCTGCAGTCCATAGGGGAGGAAGGATGCTTGATACGGCATCCCTGAAGATTGTCTGCTGTGCAATGGGGCAAAAAGCCCATCGTCTGCCCACGCTTGAGAGGGGAAGAAAGAGCTGTGCCCTGCAAAGCCTTCTCCTGAGCTCTCATTTTGTTTGGAGAGGTCTTGAGGCTGCTGAGCCAACGAAGTCTTCCTGTTCCCGTGTCGTTCCTGTGATTGCAGCTGCTGGAGCTGCCCTTGGTCAGCTGCTCTTGCTGCCTTGCCATTTGCCAAGGGGAGGAATGAGGAGGACCCCTTCTCCCCAGTCCCATCAACGCATGCCTTGCTGCGTGCTCAGTATCTGCTCTGAGATTTTTTAACATAGTCCCTTAGATTAAAAATAAACAAAAGTGCTTCGCTTTAAAACAAGCAACCGTAACCCCTATCCGATAGGCTGGTGTCCTAGCTCAGAGACCGTCAGCACAATTTGCTGCTTGAGAGACACTAATCTGTGAACGGGAAGCAATGTGTGGAGCGCTTGGATCTTTTTAAAGGAAGAACGTGGTCAAATTGATTAGAGAGCTGTAAAATTTGCTAGGAAAGGCTGAAAATTAACATCCTGCCATTTCTAACAGCATGACCGAGCTGGAGAAAGAAATAAACACTCTGCGGAGCGGACTGAGAGCCGTGGAGACTGTAAGTATTATTTATTCCTTTACTAGTCCACTCAGACTCCGAGCACCGTGGCGTCCCTCCTTAGGGAGGCAGGACAGGGAGCTCCTAGCAAAGCTGCTTTTATCGCATTTCCTGGAGCTCTCTTTGTCTTTCCTTCCTGCCCTGCACGTGCGTCTGTCCTCTTAGGGCTGTTTGGGGATGGAAGTTGCTGTAAGTTGGTTAGGCATGTGCATGATTTATATCTGGTTCACCAGGGGAGGCTGAGTAAGCCTGGTGATTGTGCCTGTGGAGCAGGACCTTTAAAGTGCAGCGAGGTCTCTCTTTGACTCTAAACCTGCACACGGCTGGGTGCTCGGGCTGGGGACCGCTTCTCAAACTCGGCTGGAGCGCTGAAGAAATGGTGAAGGTATCCTGAAGGACTCCCTGTCTTGCTAAGTAGTGCCTGCTACCTTGAGCACTCCATCAGGTTTTGGCCTCAAAAGCACAGTGTAGCCATGATAATCTAAAATGGGGTGTTCTGTGGTCTCGTGTGTCAGGAGGGAGCAGTGGTGCGGTGCAGCCGGTATCCGTGGCACCTAACATAGGCACACAACTGGAGGCTGCAGGAAGGATGCTACAGAAATGAAGGGGAGAGAGCAACAGTCCCGAAGTCCTGGGGTTTCACCGTGCCATTTGGTGTGACTGGGGAATAGTGCCCTATAACCAAAACGTCTTGGTCTGTAACTGAAGAGCTTCAGGGCTTGTTCCTGGTTCTGCATGTTTGTGTCCCTAATCAGCCAGAGCCTCACCAGATGCACATTTTTTTTCCTGAAGGAGCTGGACTTCCAGAAATCTCAGGTTCAGCAGGCAGGAGACAAGTTTGTGTCTGTCGTCAGCCAGTTCATCACATTAGCCAGCTTCAGCTTCTCAGACGTGGAAGATCTTCTGATGGAAGCAAAAGAGCTGGTAAGGTCACTGGTGTCATTGAGATCCCGGTAGCATTTCAGCCTTTCCTCCAAGTGATAGGGGAGGAACTGTCCTGCCATTCACAGAGCATGTGTTGTGTGTTAACATCTCAAATGTCTCTCCCCCATGAGATCACGCATGTGTGAGGCATGGCGAGCATCCTACTGAGACCCTGACAAGAGAAAGGCTCTGGGATGTTCTTCACGGTTTCTTCTGAGCGTGTGGGTGGTGGGCGGGTGGTACATCCCTATCTGCACCCAGGGCCTTTTTTCTGCTCCACAGTCCAGCATGCCAGGGGATCACAGATGAGGCCAGCAAACTGCTTCTGGGACATAAGATGTGCTGTGAGGAGCTGCAAGGCAGGGGCTAGCCTTGGGAGAGTTGTTTTAGTCAGGGGAAGAGACAGTAGCTCATTTGTGAGGATCTGAGTTTTGGTGAAGAGCATTCACTCAAAACTAGAGGGCTGACTTTGCTCCCTGTATTGTAAAATGGAAATAAACTAATTTTCATAGTTTTAGAGTTAGAAATGCAGTAGGTGGCATCTGAGCCAATGAAGGCTGCAGGTGGCAAGAAAGTGGACTGCCCTGTCTAGTGTTGATGGAAGAGGAGCTAAAAATTCAACTTGGTCTTCAAGCAGGGCGTGTGGTTACACAGAGGTCTACATCAGAGAGACAACCCTGGCCACCTGAACTGCCTCACTTCTATAGGGCAAAATAACAACTGACACGTAACCAGCACATCTGAGACTTGCCTGGCTCTTCTCTCTAGAGAAGGAGGAGAGGAGCTTAGTGACATGAATTGAGGCCAACTTCAGACCTGCTAAGAAAACCTACTTAAAATGTTCACCTTCCCCAGAGTAATGGGTTGGCTTGCACCTTGGTGAGGGCTTTGCAGTCACCAAGAAATATGTGCAATGACTCTTGCCGCATCATCTTCTGTGTCCTCAACAGGCTGGCTTAAGTCTTGGCAAAGAGGAGGCCGCTGGCTAACACCTCCTGTGATTCCTGAGTACCCTTTGCTTCCCCTCCTTCAACAAAGGTGCACACAGCTAGTTTCCATGTCCTCCAAGAACTGTCCTCCAACATAGTCTTTACTCTTGATTGAAATGGCAGAGAGATATTCCAACAAAGAGCCTTTTAGAGGTCCTGTGCTTGTCCCACTGAATGACCCATCTCTCCAAAGACAGAAGTTATCAAGTGGCAGCCCCTCCTCCTCCCTAGTTGCATCAATGTCCACGTAGCACTGTCCTTCAGACCATCCTCCAGTGCTTGAGCATTACAAGTGACCACTGCTCTCCTGAGGCCATGGCTAAACCAGGCCACCATTTTAAACTGTTGATGCCAACCTGGTGGATCTTGCCAGCAGTGAGTTAGGATTGCTGGAGGTGGTGACAAGTGCATGTAAACTATACCGTCTTCGGTTGACTTAGCAGATCTGGAGGAGAAGGTCTGGTTGTGGTCCCCAGAGCCCATCAAAGCCTACTTTAAAGCAAATGCACAGTTGTTCCAGTGGTTAGCAGATAGGATGCACCAGTCATTTGCTCTTTGCTTTTTAAACATGTCCAATTCCAATCGCTTTATCATTATTTCTTAGGAAAACAGAAACATCATTATCTTGTAAACTTTATATTTCATGAGGATAAAATTTTCAACCTTTCCCCACACCAGAAACATGGCAGAGAAGCCAATATCTTAATGAAAATCAACGAGAATGACCCTGATTATGGTTGATATTGTGTCACCTTTCAAGTTCCTCTCTGCATCTTGAAGTGCTAAATCTCTTAAAACAATCAAAGAAAAATATAGCCTAAAGGTATTTTAAAGAGCCTAAGACACCTCCAAAAATAAAGCTAAATCAAACAAGCAGGCTTTAAAAATTTTCTTCTCAGTCAACAGAGCAAAATCAAAGCAACTAATAAATTTGTGCTTTGATTTTGTTTTTCCTTTTTTTAAGCTTGTGTATCTCAAGAACACACCCTCACAATTTTAACAAACTCTCTATGCACAAAGAGTCTCCTTCAGACTGTAAATGAGAACAAAGGAATTAAGCCCAAAGGACGACTTGTGGGCTCCTTGGGGACACTGATGCATTGGCAGATAGTGGATGTCCTGTCCTGACCTTTGCTACAGCTTTATTCAAATCACTTAGGTTAATAGTTTGTGAACAGCATGGAAGGCCGGAAAACTTCCTACTTCCCTACCCAGTTTCTGCGCCCAGGCAGAAAACATCTTTTAGAAGTTTCACCAACACATTTGGTTTCAATATCAGAGCATGTGGCAATGATAAATAATACCCCAAAAATACTTCAAAGAGAACTTAAAAGTGCGAGTTTCCCTTCCCCTGCCGTGTTTACTATTAGTTTTATGTCTTCAGTCTTCGGTCCCACAATATTTTGCTTCCTTGTTTTTACTACTGCTTAGTTAATAAAATTGAGTTAGGGACTATGGGACACTAAGCAGAACCAGAGGTGTGAAGCTTTGCATGTGATTTTAAAGGAGGATGTTTTAAAAGAGTGGTTCTGGGAACTCTCCAGGTAGGCTCTGATAGGGTAGCTGTCTGACGCACAGAAGGTAAAATGCGAGATGATTTATTTCAAGTCTAAGTCAAGGCTTGATTACTCATACCCCTGTTTTTAACTCTGCTCCCCACCGTATCACTTAAAGTGTTTCTCTCCTGTCTGTGAGGTCAAACACTTTCCATGAAGGATTTTACCGGTGCAGTGGATGTCTCCTTAGACTAACAGACTCCCGTCTGCTCTCTCCCAGTTTTCCAAGGCCGTGAAGCACTTTGGAGAAGACACAGACAAAATGCAGCCAGACGAGTTCTTCGGCATCTTCGATCAGTTCCTTCAAGCTGTGACCGAGGCCAAGCAGGAGAACGAAAACATGAGGAGGAGGAAGGAGGAGGAGGAGCGCCGGGCACGCATGGAGGCACAGGTGAGAGGGACCGGGGCACCGGCAGGGCTGGCCTGCCTGTCCTGGGGACGCTCGATGGGCGAGACTGTCTGGGGAGGCCTGAAGAAGGCAACCGTGCCCCGCTGTCCCCCATAGCTCCCGTTGGCCTGGGTGGCCAGGGAGCGGCGAAGGCCAGACAAAGTGCTTCTGCGCCCATAGACCCACCGCCTTTCCCTCCTGGATTGCTTACTTCATTAACTAATGACTCGGGAGGTGGCGTGATCTGGTCGCTAAAAGGCTGGGCTGCGTCGAAGAGGAGCTCTTGCAGCTCTTCGTCAGGCTTCTAGTGCTCCCTTGGTACATCCGTGGGTCTCCTCAGGAGACCCTTCGGCAGCTCACACCTAGCTGTGACAAGGTGACGGTACTTACCCCGTGCCCTGCCCCGAGGTGTTTCCTCCACGGGTGCCTTGTGTGGAGGGGCGAGAGAGAGCGCAAAGCTGGAACGCTTCAGTCTGCGGTCTTGGACTCTTCCCGTGCAGAAGTAGCCCCGTCTTCTCCGTGTCCAAGCCAGAGGTTAGCCACGTGTGCTGGCACACTCATTTCAGGGCAGGGGACCTCAGAGCCTGTCTCGGCCGAGCTGTCCCTACCCCTCTCTGGCAGCCGGGAGCAAGACCCGCTCCAGACCACGGGCCGGGATTTTGGGTGGTGGCCGTGGGACGAGCCGTCTCCGCTGCTGCTGGAGCGAGCGTTCGCAGAGCGGCGTAACGCCTAGCCGCCGGCTGTAAGCGGAGGAACCCATTTCAATTCTTTTTAAGTTTTGTTTTTTAACTTCGAAGCCGCTTTGCGGGGGGAGGAGGCCCGAAAAGGCTTTGAGACGCGGTGCGGGGCCGGCGCTGAGCTCTCCTTTCTCTCGCCCCGGCCCCGCGCAGCTCAAGGAGCAGCGGGAGCGGGAGCGCAAGGCCCGGAAGGCGAAGGAGAGCGGCGAGGAGGGCGGCGAGTTCGACGACCTCGTCTCGGCCCTGCGCTCGGGCGAAGTCTTCGACAAGGACCTCTCCAAGCTGAAGCGCAACCGCAAGCGCATCGCCAACCAGCTGGCGGACGGCAGCCGCGAGAGACCCGTCACCAAGCTCAACTTCTGAGCCCTCCCGGGGACCTGCACGCACGCATGCACGCAAAAAAAAAAAGGAAAAAAAAAAATTTAACAAAACCCGATTAGCAGTCTTTTCCAAGTGGCTAGTTTTTTTTTTTTTTAATTATTATTGTTATGATACTGCCTTGTAATTTGAACTGAAGCAGTGGCACGCTCTTTCTCCACGTGGATGAGTGTGTGTGTACATACGTACTGTATATATAGAGCCGGGATGGTTGTGTGGCTGGAGACAAGCGTCGGGGTGTGTGGGTGTGTGTGGGTGTGGGTGTGTGTGTGTGTGTGTGTGTGTGTGTGTGTGCGCGCACACAGCCGGGGCTCGCTGCCGCGGGGGAGCTTTTCCCCTTCCCTTCGGTCGGGAAAGCGAGTTCCTCCGATGCACAAGCACAATGTCGGGGCTGGTGGGAAAGAGCCGGTGGCAGCCCGAGGCGGCTCCGCGCCCAGGAGCCCCCGTTCCTCTCCCGGCCGCGCGGGGCGGCGAGCCCCGGCGAACGCCTCACACGCGCTCCCAGCCCCTTAACGGCAAAAAAAAGAAAAAAAAAAAAGGAAAAAAAAAGAGTGAACGCGATCCGTTGTGTGTTGTTGTTTTTTTTTATCGTTCTTATTCCAAAAACTTGAACATCTGTGCTTTTGTGCTGATTCCTGAGTTCTGGACTGTAAGCTCTCTTGATAATTCTCGAGCTGTTTTGTTGGGAAACGCTCGTTTTTCTCTTACCGCAACCCCCCGATCCCGCTCAAGACCGCGCTCGCCGGGACGTGCTCGTGGCCCTGGCGCCGCGCGGGTGCGTCTGTACTCCTCAAGCCTCCTCCTGCCCCCGGCAGCGGGAGAGGTCGCTTCTGCGCCGAGCCGAAGAGCGAAAGCTTTTGCGTGGCGATTTCGCTCCTCGCTCTCCGTTCGCTGGGACAAACTGTATCCTCTGAAGGTCGGTCAGGACTGAAGGTCGCTCGGTGCACGAGGGGCTGCGACCAAACCCACCGAGGGCGGTGGGCGACCCCGCTCGCTTCCCGGGGCGTCCAGCTGCGCCCGTCTTTTTTTGTTTGTTTGTTTGTTTTGGTTTATTTTCAAATTTTTTTTTTTTTTTTTAGCGGACACCCAGGAGCAGCACCGCCAAGAAACTTCCGTCTCTTAGCAGCCAGCGTCCCTTTTTTTTTTTTTTTTTTTTTTCCGGATGGTTTGCTGTTCGTCGTCGTTGCAAATTTGTAAGCAGAACTACCTGTAAAATGTTAGTCCAAAAAATAATAATAATAATAATAATAATAATTCAGAGCTCTCAGGGAGTAATAATTTAAAGGTTTAGAAAATTAAGAATTGGAGAATAAAAAGTAAACGCCATTAACATATTAACATTTCTATTCTTAAATTATGCTGAATATATAGAGGACTGTTACTTTTTGCTTTTATTTATTTGTGGTGTGTTTTTTTAAGAAAACAAAACAAAACCTTTTTATACCATCAATACTTTTGTGATTTTTTTTTTTTTTTAGTTTGTTTGTTCTTTTTCCTGTGGAGAGATGAGTTTGTCCCTGTTGCACTAGGTATTAACACTATTTGAAATAAGGTTGGTTTTTTTTTTGTCAGATAATCGGTATTACTGGTGGGGTATGGGTTGGCAGTTTCCTATATGTACTGTATAGCAAAAGTGCTGTTTAAACTAATTTGTATTAAAAAAAAAAGGTTTTAAGCACCTCAAGGCCATGGGGTCTGTGTGCTGTGTGAAAGCTGTGAAATATCACTCTAAACAGAGTTGTCAAGAGCTGTGGTTCTACCATTTTGTTCTTTTCTTCATTGCAACTTTTGACGCACTGTAGATTAAAGAAAAAAAAAAGAAAAAGAAAAGAAAAAAAAAGACTTTCCGAGTAGCATTTAAAGCAGTAACAAATATAGCAGGTAAGCGCAAAAAAGAAGAAAAAAAAAAAAAGTCCAGGACCTCATGTCAAAACAGCTGCAAAACCTGCAGATGATTTTCAAAGGTGGAGTTAAGCACTTTGCTTTAAGAAGGAGGGGGAAATAAAGACAAAAAGGTAATGATAATACTATTCCTTAACTGAAGTGCCTCTATTTATATTTTTTATTTATGCTGAAAAATGGGGCTGATGATACAATTGAGGGAACGGACTTTCGGGGGGAATTAAAAAAAAAAAAGAGAAAAAAGGAAAAAAGAAAGAAAAAAAAAAAGCCTGGCATCTGACGTTTAAGGAATGGTGGCTCACGTGTTTCCGTTGGCCGCCGCGGGGCACCGGGGGGCCGGGACCCCTCCGGGCCCCGCCACGGGACTCCGGTGCCACGTCAGGACCTTTCCTGACAAATGTCTTCATGGCCCTTCCAGACCTTCTTGTGTTTCACAGCGGCCTCGCTATGGGGCTGAGTTTGCCATTTCTCTGTTTTCTTTCCAAAAAAAAGAAAAAGAAAAAAAAGTATATATATATATATATATATATATATATAAAAATAAATGCAGAGGCTGTGTGCAGGTAATTCCATGTGCCATTGTTGAAAACTACTTTTAGATTGGTGCTGGTGTAAGTAGCCACTCTTTTTTCTTGGGTGTGTATTTTCGAGACGATTTTTTTTTTTTTTAATAATGCCAAAAAGGAAAAAAAAAATCCATAATAATTTGTAAACGGAAGTATGTGTCTTGGACCTTATTAGCTTCGTAGTGACCGAGTTAGCCTGTTAGGTGCAAGAATGTTATTAGTGGTAGCTGGCAGGAAATGCTGTGTAATGTCATGAGACTGTACATTTTCTAAGACGGCAATACGCAATAAAGGACCGGAATTGCAGTGCGCGCACGTCGCCGAGCCCACCGGTTATTTTGCAAACCAGCATGCGGAGCAGCCTCTCCGGAGTGGCGCTGGGGGGAAAAAATGGGGGGTTGGGTTTGGCTTTTTTTTTTTATTTATTTATTTGGAGGCGGTTGCTGAAGAAGAGTCATTTTGGGGTTAGGGCTCGGGGATTTGGGGTTGTTGCAGTTCCTGGCGGCCTGCAGTTGTGCCCACTTACTGCTTGGCCCGTGAGCCCACCCACCTGCCCTGCGGCTCTGGCTCTGCTAATTACTAGCATTAATCGACACCCTGAGTCTCGCTCGTGCAATTTGCTGCTCAGGTTTCCTCCTTGCTGCTGCCGGTTGCTCGATTATGTTTTTTGGGGGGAAACGGGGCGGTTTCCCACCACGCTGGAGCTCCCTGTGGGCTTCCGGGCACCCGCGAGCAGCTCGCAATTGCTGCACCCTCGCGCGCCTCTCTCGACGCACTCGAGGCGTTTCCTTGGCGGCTGCCCAAGCCCCGGCTCGGCTCTCCCACCCGATCCCACCGTCCCCTTTTCCATGCGTCTTTCATGCTCCTATTTCCATCCCCGCAGCAGCAGGCTTCCCGGGGCCACCGAGGCCGTAGATGCGGAGGCAGCCCTCTCCCAAGGCTGGGGCCAGCGGCGCAGGGAGCGGGAGCTGGCAGCTTTCCCGGGGGCCGGAGCACTGCTGGCGTGCCGGTGCGAGGGTGCGAGCGCGGTGCTGCAGCACCGGCCATCTGCCGGAGCGCGTTCGTCCCAGAAACCCGGGGGCTCGTGCCGGGCTTTTGCCACCCCTTTGTTGCAGAAATTAAAGCACCCCTTTACTGCAGAAAATGCAACGCTTGGGGCTTCGGTCCCCTCTCCCCATGGCTGGCTCGGCGTTGCTGTATATCCCCGATAAATCACACCCCCGGTGCAAAGAGCTGGTGCAAACGAGCCAAAAACGGCAACGCGCATGGGAATCGGAGGAGCCGCTGCTCCCACCCGACCCCTCAGGGCGCTTTAGGGATTTCAGCCTTACACGAGGTCTGATGCAGGTGTGAGCCGGAGAGAGGAGCTTGCTCAGCGTGGGGAACTGTGAAAAAAGCGACACCACCATCTGGTGGCACTTTCTGGACTTTGCACTTTTAGAGCAGAAAAATCAATCCAGTCTCTGCTTTCCTCTGCCACATTCCTGCCGTTTTCTGACAGCGACAGGGTTTTTCCAACTGTGGGGCAGTCAAAATGTTAAATTTTATATTTGAGTTTCCCTCCAAAGTAGTTGGGGAGGCATAATTTTAATTCTATCCATGGTAATTTATCTGCGTTCATTGAGTCAGGCAGGCAAAGATCACCGATTTTGTGGCTTCATTGCCAATTTCTCCACTGCCTGGGCTTCAAGCCAACGTGGTCTGGGTGCGAGTGGGCAACACAAACTCATGTATGTGCAATATAAACTTGTCTAAAAGGTTTCACAGGTGATCTTAACGCCACAAACTTTCCTTCATTGCTTTTGAAATCAGAGCAACTCCCTCCAATCTCTGCTCGTGTCACCATTAGGCCCACGACCAGGTCAGGATTTCGGTGCGTTTTCCCCAATCCCAGGATGCAGGAATTGTAATAGATACATCCAACACTGTCCTTGCCTTTATGTCAGATCAACTCTATTGCGACTATGATCTTATTTCACAAATACAACCAGGGCATACTGCTGGGCAGATGGAGCTCCTGAAGGCACCAGTCATTGCATTTTCTGACTCTGCTTCCACACCAGGGCTTGTCCTGTCCCTGAGGCGTGCACGGAGACCCTGGCTCCCCTGGCTTTGCAGGACACCAGACAGTCAGACTTCATGCAGAACATGCCTTGAGCAGAGGGAAAGATGAAAAACCCTGGCCACGTGCTTCGCCCAGCTCCCAGCATCTGCTTTGGACCCTTTTCCTTAGAAATGGAAGTGTGAAGCCGTCCAGCCAAGATGCAGTGAATCTTTCCCATTTTATGGAAGGGGGCAATTGCAGCTTGAGTCGTGTGCACTAGAAAGGATCCACAACTCCAATGCCTTCTTCGAAACTTGACGTGACCTCAGGGGCAACATATTACCAAATGGCCTGTAAAATGCACCAGACGAAGCACGACAGCCGCAGGCATCGTGCGGCGAGGAGCGCAAAAGCCTCGGCACGTTACATCGCGCTGGGGAAATAAGTGACCTCGTTACGCAGAGCAGTTTTTCCCTGATACTGAGACTAGCTCAGAGCATGCTGCTAGGTCAGGTAAGCAAACAGCATTGACGTGGTTGGGAGGGAATTGCTGGGTGAATGGTTTAAGATAAATTCATCTCGCTGCTTTTGTCCGTGTCTACGCCTCCGAGGCTTTTAAACCTGCAGGAATCATCCACTCGCCGCTCTCCATCCGCCGAGAGGCAGGGGCAGCTGGCGGACTGGTCCCCACCAAGAGGTGCTGGTTGTGCCTGGCAGCTCCGGGGCCGCGTGCTAGCCGCCCACCTTGCTGCTGCCCCGCGTAGGAGCCCGTCCAACTCCAGGATCCAGGAATGGTTTCCATATGCTCCAAATTTGCCGGGCATCCCATGCCATCCCAGGGATTCGCCTTACTCTCAAAGCCGATTCCTGCCATGCTGACATTCTGCTGTGCGTGTTTAAGGCTGGGAGTAGCCTGTTTTTGTTGGCTTCAGCTTCAGATCAAGAAGAAAAAATTTGGTGAGAGTTTCAGACTGAAAGAGCTGGTTTTCAGCCCCTTCTCATTTATTGAGGAGTCTGGGAGCTGGGCAGTGACCGAGGCAGGGAGATAAGGTTGAAAATAGTACATAAAGGCAAGGATAATGGATACATAAAATTAGGGATGCTGGGCATGTGGAAATTGCTCTCCATGCTGGTTTGTGGGCTTCTGTCAATGTCTGCCTTTCCTAAGCCAACCGAGCCTGGAGGAGCTCAGTGCCAACACGGCAAGAATAGCATGTAATAAATGGCTCCTCTCAGAGGGACGCGCTTCCTGCGCCGAATTACAGCTGGAGCCAGCTCATCTTTCACAATAACCCCCGGAGCCTGTAGGCATGTTTTTTGTACTGCTTTGCACAGCACAAACATCCTGAGCAAGGCTTCAGGGCTTGATCGCTGCCCGAGCAGCAAGTCACAGCCTGACCCTCCGGCTCCGGTGGCCAGATTAGTGCAATGAGCTCTGCAGGAAACGCTCAGACTGTTCTTCAGCTGTGGACGTTACAGATTGCACCAGAAGAGCCTGGGTCTAGCCAAAAACCCATCTTCGAGCCAAACTTAGTGTGGGCAGCAGAGCGATGTGACATTAGTGGGGGGGTCCTGCTGAGACCCGCAGCCCCCAAAGGCGCTGCCGCCTCTGCAGGACCAAAATGCTGGAGGGGGTCACCATGTGTCTGCCTTCTGGCACAGCTGCCTGACCAGGAGGAGACTTTGCAAATGTCCTTTTTTTTGTGGGCTTGAATCCAGAGCGGCATCCGACATGCTTGCCTGGAGCACATCATTCGGTGCTGATATACCCTTTGCTTTTGAGCGCCTAAGCCAGGTCTCCGCTGGCTTCAGCCACAGTCTCACGGGGTCACCTCAGCTGAGCAGAGCAGCCACCACTGCCCAAGGTGACTAATGTGGGCCCTGGGTGTGCAGTGCCCTGGGGTCAGTGCTACTTCCACTTTGGTTTCCCCTGTGACTTGTCCACTTTGTGCGGGAGAGAGGGATTTACAGTCCGTCGCTCCGTGCCACTGCTCCTCCTGCTCCCCATGGTGATGTGTTCCTGCATGATACAGCTTGGGGGGAAAAAAAAAAAAAAAAAAAATCTAGAAACAGCGCTGTTCCCCAAACACTTCACCTGGGGTAAATTTAAATGCTTCAGGCTTCAGGTAACATGCTACAAGAGACATGGCATTAGCAGCTCCTTCTTCCTTGCAAAGAGCACTGGGTACAGCCGGAGGGTTGGCCGTGGTACAGCTGGTGCCTGGTCGTGCCCCAGTGACGCGGCTGGGACTCGCCGCACCGAGATCTGAGACAGGGCAACGTAGCTCCCTGAGCAAGGCATCACACAAGGCTGCAGCCCATCGCCAGTGGTCCCTCCCGCAGGTCTTGGGACTGTTTTAGTCTTCCTCCTCTATGACAAACCTTCCACAGGGCAGCATGTGTTCAGTTTAATGATTACTACTTAATCCATCTTTGGGCACAGGTTTCAGAAAGGTACACCTAGGCCTTGCACTGCATTTGTCACAGCCCTTGCTCCGAATATTTCTATTTGGACCCGGCAGTCCTGAAGGCAGGATGGTTGAGCTCATCGTACCATGAGCAGAAGCTGGCTTTTCCTATCATCATCGGAGGAAAGGCTGCGCTGGCTGCTCAACTCTCTGCTGGCATCTACCCGCATGCACAAACTAACACTAGCGCTGAAAGGGAAGAGGGGATGCTGGATTTCATTCATGTGAACTATTTCAGTTCTGCTGATTATCATCAGCTATTACAGCCCGTCAGGCTGTCACTTACTTACAAACCGCTAATTGTTTGCAGTTCATAAGTTATACACAAAGCATTTGCTCTGAACTGAGACTTTGTCTGGGGATTAGGAAGGGAGTGGAAAGTAATGACTTGAACGAACCTGCTGATTAAGTCAATGGCAAAACTAACATTGATTCCGGTCTGAACAGTACCTTTTAAAATGCTTTTCATTCCTAAAGACTTACCGTTTCCCTTCTAAGATACAGCACATTAGTTACACCAGTGGCATGCATAGCATTGCCAAATGATATGGCACTCCTTAAATAGAGGGTAAGTGTTCTGGAAAGAAGATGAGTGACTAAAGAGCCTAGGTCCCATTTTTAGCTGTGACTTTACTAATATTGTCACTGGTATTCAGGGCTGAATTGCTCAAGTCATGTGAACTGCGCTCTGTGTTGCGCCCAGTATCCTGCACCAAATCACCCATGCGATTTTTGAATTGGGGTGTTAAAAGGTGTCCCAGCTTCCTTCGCAGAGCCCTTGTGCGAATGAGACTGTGGCTTGTCTCGCATCCAGACTCATCTCAAAGGGGGAAGAAGAAATGAAACGTTGAAGAGCCGTTGCCGGAGCGTTAGATCCTCACGGCTAGTTTTGCAAAGTCTGAGCCCTCGGTGTCTTGCTGCCTTCTGGGTGGAAATCGCTTTCTGGGTGCAAATCACCCTGTGTCAGGTCTGAGGGCAGACCACACACCGGACTCCCCGTTAGCAGGGCTGAGGCCTTCTTCATGGGCTGTTGGTGAGCACTAGGGACCTCCGGCACAGCCGAGTGGCAGCAGCATTTCAAGTCCTGTTTTGGCAGGCAGCCTGCAACCTTTGGCACCTGTGTGTGTGTGTGTTTGTCTCCCTCTGGCTCTCATGCTCTCTCTGTTGCTTGTGGTTTATTTAAGACACTTCACCCTTTGGTTGCATTTTTTTTTTTAAAGCGAACTTTTAAAAATGTGGCTGTATGTCTGTGTACCTGAATTGCTGATCAGCACGGTGACTGTTAAGAGTACAGGACAGGCAGAGCTTTAAAATACAGGTTGGCTTTCTGTTGGAGCAGCAGCAGGTCCACTTCAGAAAGGATCTGGTCAAGACTCCTCCCTTGCTACACACCAAGTCAGGGTTTCACAGAAAAGGGGTAATTTGTGACGGCTGTCGTGACACAGCCAGCTGCCCCCCTTCAGCTCTGCACATACAAGTCACTCTCATGTACAGGCATTGGCTGGGGCTTGTTAAAAACAAGTTGAAAGCTGTGCTGTTCCAGCTTCACTACCATCTTCCCGGAAAGCCGTGGCCAGGCGTGTTAGTTCCCTCCCGCTGCAGTTCCCGTGACACTGTGTAGCTGCCCCAGTCCTGCCCCCTTCCATGACACATGTGGAGTGAGACCCCAGCGCCTCCACTTCCTCTGGGGTGGGATGAAGCCCACCCCATGCATGGCTAGGAGAGGGCCCAGGTACCGCTCAACCTCCCACGCCCACCCAGCTTTAGCTTGGTGGTGAGGCCATCTCCTCATAGGGAAATGCTGTGGTGCAGAGTCTGAGGTTACATGGAACAGTCAGGTCTTCCCATCTCTTCCTAGCGAAGGCGCCTCTCACCAGCCTTGGACTAGCCAAGCACTTCGCTGCTCAGCTCAGCTGCTTGTGTGAATCCCAGTTGTTCCTGGGGTGATGGGCACCAGAGATGGCCACCTGACATAGAGAGGAGATGTCAAAGGGACCGGGGTCCTCCTCACCCCACCTGTGCATGGCCCTGTGCTCCTGCTTCCCTCCTTCTCCTAGCACTGGCACCTCCCTGACCTCACGGTGGGCTGGGTCAGGGAACTGAAGCACCAGGAAATACCTCCATTTCCTCCATTTTTCATAAGCTTGATGTTCTGCTGCCTCAGTTTTCATAACAGACTTGGCTGCAGCCAGAGGGAAGGGCTGGAGCAGTTGGAAGGGAGGCACTGGGGAGAGTGGGATTGAATGACAGCCCAAGAGCCAAGCACAGCAGTGCTGGACCTTCATCTTCATTTTTTTTCTTAGCCCAAGATCTATCCCTTAGTTTATCGGCTCTTACCAAGATTGTTCCATTTGGCAGAAAAAGCTTTTCTTGCATGCAAAAGGTGCAAAACCCCTCTAAATCTGTGTGGTGCTAAAGACAGGAAGGCTCTAAACGATCACTTCTGGTTGAAAGTATAGGCTCTGTTGCAGAGCTGCAAAGAGACCAGGTTGCTAACAGTAACAGCTCTTATCATGCAGCACAGACTTCTTATTACCTTAAGCACACATGCCGAACATGACAGTAGTACATTGGCCAAAGGACAGGAGTTAGGGTGCTGCTGTGCAGGTAATATAGAAATAAAAGTGGTCTGCTGTCTGTAGACTATATGACTAGTGGGCTCAGAGAGTTTGCCTTGCCTCCGCTCTCCCCATGGCATTACAGAGCACAGGAGCTTACGCTAAGGACCGTAGCTAGAACTCATTCAGCAATGTCCCTTCTGGGAAGAGAGAATCCCCATGGGTTTCCTTTGCTATCTCCCAGATCGCAGTTTAAGTTTTCTATAGATAATATAGGAGTAAATGACATGGGGAACTCAGGCAAAGGCTCTTGAAGCTGTTCAAAACACAGTGAATTCTGCAAGGCAACTTAGCCCACACCAGGCTCTTTGGTACCGCCTGTCAGCTACCTTAAGAGTTAAAGCCAATCTGGACATCCTCACAGTCGCCTCTTTTGCTTCGGGTTTGGTGTACCTTGCTGCAGGCAGGCAGGGCAGGCCAGGGAAACCAAAACGCAAGCAACTCCTGTGCTGCCCTTCTGGCAAGTCACTAGCGTTCGCTCGCTATCAAAACAGCTTTGGTGAAAAGAGGTGGTGATCTCAGTCCAGTTCCTCTCTGCAACAGTGCCGAAAACACACTGCTCGATTTGCAAGCTCCAAGGTTTGCATGGGAAAATATCACAGCCGAGAAGTATCAAAGAGTCAAATCTTTTCCTTATGAACTTCAGGAGCATGACAGACAAAAATTACAGAAATGATTACAGCATGAAAAGCGATTGCATTAAAATTTCACAAACTATTAGGTCTCTCCCTATAATCACTCATCTGGCTTTTTTTTTTTTTTTTTTCAGAAGTTTCCCTTTCAAGGCTAAGAATTATGCCAGGCTGAGACACTTTAATCTTCTGCATAAAAGATAATTTATTTCTTGTCTCACGTACAAAATAATGATAGTATGCTCACTCGAGTCACAAAGAGCTGAAAAAGCTGGTAACACAGTAACACTGTATGTTTAAATATTATACGAGAAAAACAGCCTTTCTTTCTCATTTAAGTCTGGTGAAGATAAAGGAAGGCCCAAGCTTAATTTCTGAGTCAAAATACTAATTTAAGGCTTTAGGCCTCTGAGCCTGTGGGCAAAAATTCATATAAATAAATTCATATGAGTTAATGCTGTGCAACAGCACTTTAGCTGTCTGGTATTATTGTCATTTTTCAATGGCAAACAGAGCTAGTTTTTAGACATTACGTTCTAATAAGAGATGGCTGCTATCAAGCCCGTAATACCTGTTCTGTGCATATACACATTTTCACATGCTTAAGCACACAAAGAACATGCAATATTGCTTTCCCAAGCCTTTCAGATACTCACCTTTCCCGCACAGCTCCTCTAAATACGGTTAAAATTGTGTTAGAGATGTGAGATGATCTCAAACAGAAAATGTACTACCTTGTGCACAAACCCAGCGATACCAGAGTCCACACCCACACCCTTCTCCTCAGTTTTGTCTGAAGAGCTCTTATTTCTCGTATTCTTAGTAATTTTAAGCTGACAGTACCTGTAAAAAAAAAAAAAAAAAGGCTGCTGAAATTCTGACAACTGAAGTTTCATCTTCCTTTCCCTCCCACCGAGTAGCACACGTTTTCTGTGCCTGCAGACATCTGTCACAGCAATTGCTGTTTTGTTGTAGCTGGGAGGTTTTGTTTTTTTTAAAAAGAATTGTAACAGATCCCTTTTTTATTCTGTCCTACAGGCTGCGTCTTTCTTCGCTTCCACATCCGATGGGTTAAAGCAACATTTTCCTGCCGTGCTGCATTTTCACAGCGCGGTGTTTTCCCGAGTGTCTTTCAGCTGTCAGTGTTCAGCTCCCCGTCGCTGTTTTGGCACTTAGCAAACAGCTCGCAACAGTCCGTCGGCTCGGGCTGCATCCGTGCGTCCGTCCCTCCGCCTCCCTCGGGCACTTTCTGCAGAACCGGAGCGGTCGCTGCTTCGTTCTGGCAGTCCGGCTCTCACGCTGGCTCCGCTTACCTGCTCTTGCCCGGGAGTCCAATGTGCGGAAAGTGAAGGGGGAGCCCCCTTCCCCACGGACCCCTCCTCACCACGCGCACACCCACTCACCAAACCACAATGCACGATGGAAAAAATATATATCTGTATCACACCGTGGCTCCATCGGTCCCATCTCGCCGGTTCCCTGGCTAACCTGGCTGCACACAGCTCCAAACGCCACGTATTCCCTCAGGGAGATGACCCTGTCCGCGCGCCCTGATCCCTTCAGAGGCTGGTGTCGACCGTGTCCGCTTTGACCTGCAAGGTGGCCTCCGAGACGGTGTCAGGCTGCCCGTCCCGGCAGAAGAGGATGGCCGGGTTCTTGCAGGCCCACATGGCCATCTCTGCCCCGCTGGCCGGGCTGGAGGAGGACGGGGCGCCGCCCGGGGCGCCACCGGGCTGGTTGACGTAGCGCTCGTGGACGCGCTCGGCCCTGCCCCGGGGCTCCGGCCGGCGGCCCGGGGCCGAGAGGTAGGCGGCCACGTCGCTCCTAGTCCTGTAGCCGCCCTCGCGGCTGCGCCGCAGCAGCACGGAGATGTTGGGGTTGCGGGCGGCGTAGATGAGGGGGTTGATGGCGCCGTTGGCCCAGGCCATCCCGCTGGCCACGGCGTCCATGGTGGGCGAGAAGGGCAGGCGGCCAGCGGCGGCGGCCAGCCCCAGCACGCAGTAGGGCCCCCAGCAGCAGATGATGGAGACGATCATGATGAGGACGGTGGTGGCCGTGCGCATCTCGCCGTAGGCGCGCAGCAGGTGCCCGTAGGTGGTGAGGGGCCGCACGCGGCTCTCGGCCAGCCGCGCGGCCCGGCAGATGTTGTAGTGGCAGAAGCACATGAGGGCGAAGGGCAGCAGGTAGCAGAGCACGATGAGGGCGGCGCCGTAGGGCGGCCCCAGGCGGGACGAGCCCCAGGGCAGCACGTAGACGCAGCGGTAGGCGCCGGGCCGGGCCTCCCGCCGCCCCTCGCCCGCCAGGCCGTACCAGGGCCCGGCGAGGGCCAGGGCCGCCAGCCAGACGGCGGCCAGGAGGCGGGCGGCGCGGCGGCGGCCCATCTTGCGGCGGGGCTGGCGGACGATGGCGCAGTAGCGGTCGAAGGAGAGCAGGGCCATGGTGAGGGTGGCGGCGATGCCCAGGCCGGCGTGCAGGGCGGCGCTGGCCAGGCACAGGCGCTGCCCGAAGAGCCAGGCGCCGGGCGGGCGGCTCAGCAGGCTGAGGAAGGCCAGGGGCAGGCAGAGCAGGGCGCCCAGCAGCTCCGACAGCGACAGCGACAGCACGAAGGCGTTGGTGACCGTGCGCAGCTGCCGGTGCCGGGCGATCACCAGCACCACGGCGCCGTTGCCCAGCGCCGACAGGGCGAAGATGAGCAGCAGCGCCAGCGCCTGCGAGGCCAGCGCCGCCGCCGACCACCCCGCCGCCGCCGCCGCCGCCGCCGCCGCGGTGTCATTGCCGCCGCCGCCGCCGCGGGAGAGGTTGCTCCAGGGCGCGGCGGGCTCCATGCGCAGCCGGCATGTCCCGCCGCCGCCGCCGCCGCCGCCGCCGCCGCGCTGCCGCCCGCCCGCCCGCGGGGGCTCCGCAGCCGCTGACGTCGCCCGGCCCCCGTTGCCCGGGGAACCGGTGCCCGGCCCGGCCCGGCCCGGCCCGGCCGCCGCGACCGACCGCCGCCGCGCCGGGGCGCCCCACGGCCAGCAGCGGGGACGGGGCCCCCCACGGGACCGGGACCCCCCACAGCCGGGACGGGGGCCCGCGGCCCCACACGGGGCCGGGACCGGGACCAGGACCGGGACCGACCCCTCCACAGTGGGGACAGGGCCCCGCGGCCCCACACACACGGGACCGGGACCGACCCCCTCACAGCCGGGACGGGGCCCCGCAGCCCCCCCCACACGGGACCGGAACCCTCCACAGCCGGGATGGGGCCCCGCAGCTCTGCACACACGGGACTGGGACCCCCACAGCCGGGACGGGTCCCCATGGCCCCACACGGGACCGAGACCCCCCCACAGCCAGCAGCAGGGATGGGCCCCCAAGGCCCCACATGGGACAGGGACCCCCCCACACAGCCGGGACAGGTCCCGCAGCCCCACACAGGATGAGGACTGACCCCTCCACAGCCGGGATGGGGCCCCACGGCCCCACACGCAGCTGGGACGGGTCCCCACAGCCCCACACAGGACTAGGACCCCCCCACAGCCAGCAGCAGGGTTGGCTCCCCAGGCCCCACATGGGACATGCACCCCCAAACACAGCTGGGATAGGTCCCCACAGCCCCACATGGGACCGGGAGCCTCCCTCCCCCACCAGGATGGGTCCCCACAGCCCCACACGGGACAGGGACCGACCCCCCCACAGCTGGGATAGGTCCCTGCAGCCCCACATGGGACCAGGACCCTCACACAGCCAGGACGGGTCCCTGCAGCCCCACACAGGACAGGTGCCCACGGCTCCGCACGGGGCAGGGACCAACCACCCCACAGCCGGGATGAGTCCCGCAGCCCCACACGGCAGAACAGGGAGCTAGACTCCGTCCTCCCATCCCAGCCACTTCTTTGGAGCCACCCGACCTTGCTACCAGACAGCACAAGGACGATTTTCCACACCCTGTCACTTCTTTCACATACTCCCCACATCTGTGGTCCCTCTTCCCCACGTACAGAGACAAACGTAGGCCCAAAGAGGCAAGAATGGAAGGAAGTTAATACCCGCTCTGCTTTGCTGATGGCTCCAGAGCGGGATGAGCTAGCCGGCATCACCACGTACATTACCAGCAGCCAAGACACAGCTGCTGTGCTTTTTGGCACTTGCCTTCATTCCTGACAGGGAGATGCTAACAGGAAGAGTAGATCTAATAGAGGATGTTGGTGCCTAAAAATTAGGTCTTGCAGGCCTGCTCTCGTGCAGGGGAGCTGGCACACAAGGAGGCACCGAGGTCCCCCTCGCTCTCAGGGCTGCCATGGCCAGGCACATCCCCTGGGCCTGCAAGGGGGACTGCACCCCTTGGAGACCCACAGGGAGAAGTTATGCAAAGCATGGGAGAATTTCTTAGGGGAGGGAAAAGCCAGGACATAGTCCTGTAATGAATAGGTAGTGAAGGATGCACCCAAATTAACAGATGAAGAGCTTCCATGCTTTCTGTGCTCAGCTTCTCTCATGAAACCCATAGTCTTGCTTGCCCGAAAATGAGATGAACAGCTTGAGAAAAGTCAAGTAAGGTGCCCTCTTATGGCAGTCAGCCACCAAAAGCACTTGCCACCAGCACAGTTGTAAAGCCCTGATCACAAAGGAAAACAGAGACGATCCCATCAACCCTTCCTCGCCTGAGAAGGTATAAAGCCAGTAAGAAGAAACACTCCACGCCAACATACAGAGCAGCTTAGCCATCTGCCTCCCTGGTTACTATTTATCTCAGGCTCTGCCCCTGTTCTCCTCACTTTTTTTGGAAGATGGAGAATTTAGGGAAACAATGGTTTCCAAAGCTGAGTCAATGCTTCTTTTCCTCTTCCTTGAGCAAAAGACTGGGGAGATAATTTGGTATTGCAGAGGGTGAGGTAGAACAGACAGACTTCAAAAGGGAAGAGACTCGTCAAAGATGGTGGCAGCAGGAGAATGGTATGGGCAGTTCTACCTACCTGGGAGACACTGTCACCAGCACTGGGAGTCACTGCCCAGAGATCACACAGAGGACACAGCTGTCACAAGAGCCTCTGAAGCGAAGAGACAAAATACAAAAATCAGGCCCACAGAAAGGGTGCCCGTTCCCGATCCTGGTCTGTGGCACAGTGAAATGAATCCCTCAGAAAGCCGATGGAGACTTTAAAAGGCAGAATCACAGGTAAATGTCCTGCAATTAGGTAGCGTGATCACACCAGATACTACATGGTTTCAAAGGCAGAGGAAAAAAAAAACATGCTGATGCCAGGGCATAATTGGGGAGCTAGGAGATAAAGAGCCAAGGGACACACCACAAGGCTCACCTGGGAGGTCATTATAATGGGATTGGCTTTTCCACTCTTTAGGCTCTGGGATAGTGAAGTAAATTCAGTTTTAACTAGAATCCAATCTATTTTCTCCAGGCCTAGAGAGTTTGCATGGTTCTTACACCTCCCTGCCTGCAATACACTGTGACTCCAACATCGCGACTTTTTGCCCCAGTTCTCCCCTTGGAGCTCAAGCAGGGGGGATCTGGTCACAGGAGAGATGCCTAGAAACAGGACCAGACACAGGGCAGGAGGCAGGGGAGCCCAACCTGACCTGTCTCTACCTGCTGCTGCACTCTCCCCCAGGTAAGAGCTGTCCCAAAAAGGCACAAGAGCAGCTGGTTCAGATGCTGGGAAACCGCAGCCACGTTTTAAGAAGCCACTTGAATAAGAATGGCTTCTACAGTAACTGCATTTTAAACTGCTTTTCTACAGGGAGCAAAGGGAGCGCCACTGCTCCCATCCCCATGCCTTGCAGTAGCAGCTCCACAGTCCAGGCACGGGCTGTTGAACTCTCCTGTGTGATGAGCCAAGACAAACTCTCTGGTGCTGGTTGCAGGCTAAAGGGCAGCTGCCCGGACCATCAGCGCCGAGCAGCTGACACAGGGGAACCAGAACCCATAGCTCAGCACTTAACCAGAAACCGCTTGGCTAGAAATACACAGATGAATTTGCTCCTGTAAGCACAGAGGATGCATTTCTCTCTTCTGTTTCCCATGGAACAGAGCCTATCTGGGATTTAGCCAGGCTGTTACAGGAAATCAGTGGCAAAGCCAGGAGCAAGTGCCCTGAAAGCCAAGCTAGAAATATAAGCTGGCAATGCAGCTGTTCTCTGAACTTAAGGATTTTTGTTTCTTTCCTGTCAGGAGCTGTAATTTTCAATTTGACCCTGACAGAAGAAATTCCTCTTCAGCTTTTTTATCTCGACCTTTTCCAAGCTCTTTAGTATCATTTGCTCCGTTCTATTGCATGAACTGCAGGGAGATGATCATTCTCATTTTCAGAACTTTTTAATGAGTTAGTTTCCCAGGAGTGTCTTCAATGAACAAACACCATTTTGTCCGGTGACACAGTGGAGGTTACAGACCCCCAGACGGTCTGAAGCTCTCTGCTTCTGCCCCTGTGAAAGCCTGCCCACAGTCCAGGGTTTGCTTTGCTTTGCTTTTTGCTGACAGCTCTCCCTCGATGGACCCCGACAAAGCAAGCATTGATTACCCTCTGCTCTGCATTCGCCCTCTGGCTGAGACAAAATCCTAAGTAAATAATTTTGCAAGCAAAGGGCCTAATAGCTCGAACCTTCGAATCCAACTCCTGTTGAAAATTAACCACATGGTATTGCAGCCAATGGCCCAAGATAAGCAAGACAAGGAAGGTTTAGGGGATCAGTGTAACATTAACACATGGAATACAGAAGGGACTGTATACTAGGAATTATTGACCAAACACCGGTATCCAGCACTGGGACACACACGGGCTCTGGCAGGGATGAAGTGAGTGCAGTTAGAAAGAATTTCTGGACAGGCCTGTGCAGTAGCAGACCTGGGAAGCCGGGGTGTCACAGAGCAGCATTGCCATCGCCTGAGTGTGGGGGATCAAGCAGCAGGCAATCCGGAACAACAGCAGTGACACACTCAGCACCAGTACTGGAAATGAGGTATAGGAATGAAAAAAAAGAGGAGAAAGGCAGTATTTTCAGCTGGCATTTAATAGGAATCTGATTTAGAAATTAATAATTCACAGACATTTTTAAAGAAGGCACATACATTGAAGACAGCTCTCCAAGCTCGTCTCCATCTACTGTGAGTAATTATTAAAAGAAAAGATATGGCATCTTAGACTAGCCCTGAACTTGCACTCAAATATGCAAATCACAACAGAGGAACACGGCTTGTCATCCTGAAACATTGTAAATGCTGTCATACCACCAAGGGCTGTTCTTCTTGTTCCTGATTATTGCAATGAGCTGTGTGAAGAAGCAGGGCCTACAGAAATGTGCGGGTAGAAGTGCAGCACCATCAGTGAGAATTTGCCACTGGTTCAGGTCACTTGAAGAAAAACCCATACTTCAGCTGGTCCTCCTCTTCGACAGTGAAGGTGGCTGTACCAGTGTAAAAGGCTTCTCCGGAGACTTCCACTACAACAGCATTGTAGTCCCCAAACCTGGCTTCCTGCAGACAGATTAGGATCAGGACAGAGGTGACAGACAGGAAGTTCTCCTGCTCTCACTGCCACAGCATGGGTTCGCCTCAAAGGCTGCCATGGTGGCCTCCTGCACCAGCGACCTAGAGCACCCCAGGCCGTGTCCAAGCCTTCAGACCCATGTGCTGTCAGATCCAATGGGAACAGGGCTGGGCCTGGAAATCCTGGCACACAGCCCAGCTTGCGCATCTGAACAACACGTGCTCAGCCTTTGAGCAAGGAAGAGCGGGCTTTAGCCCACAAGAATCCAGCCTGACCTGCAACAGAGAGCAGGCCAGACCAATTTATTTACATCAGCATTGCAGATATTCTCACCCCAGTCCTTCCTTGATGGCCAAGAGAGGATTTACAGTGAAGCCATGCAACAGAACAAGGTCTTACCATCCCCTTGCTTGCTTCCCTAATAGGAAATCCTGAAGCCTGAGGCTGGTGGGAAGGCAAGACCCCCAGGCCTCTCCCTCTTTCCACAAGCCCTTCCCTAGGCATAGAAAGGCTTTTCGGCTCCTCCAAAGGCATCAAGCAGTTTTCCAGCCAGTCCTCACGACAGCACAAACCACTTGCCTTCACTGCCTTTCCAGTGAACAGGGACCCCGTGGTACTGCTCCTAAAGGTTCTGGTCTGATTCAGCTGGATGAGTCCCTTATGATACTGCAAGGCAATGCGAGCTGTCACTCCTGAACCTGTTGGACTTCGGTCGACCTACATTCAGAAGAGAACATGAACCATGAGCTCTAGTATTCTGGATTTTTAATAGAAAAGAATATTGCTCCCCTTAATTCTCTCTGCCATCTTTATATTGCACTTTGGGGGAAATCTCCCTAGCCCAATGGTTTGTACAGAATTAGGATACATCAAGAATGAAAAGACAAACCGAACAGGTTTGGGGGAGTATTAGATTATGACCAGTTTTGGCCAACTATGAGGGACCTAACAAATATTGATGGATTTTTAGGTAGTGCTTTAAAGCTTCCCAGTGTCATAGCAAAAGGACTAAAAGAGACAAAAGCCACCTTCCCCATTCTTATGTGTCAAGGTAAGATCAGTTCTCCTTATGCTAACTGTGAGAGCTGCTGGCCAGCCTGTTTTGTAAAATCTCCAAAAATACAGTGTTGGCCAACTCCCAAGGTGATCTGTTCCAATGCTTCACACTCCTCACTGCTGAGAAGTCTAATCAAAACTTCCCCTGCTATTTATGCGATGTTTTACCTCATCAGTTGCAAACACGGATAAAAGTTTTTTCCCCTTTTCTCTCTTGCTCTGTTTATGCTTTTATCCCCATCAGAGATTGCCTAGATTAGGACTTTAAGAAAATCTACTGTCCGTCTGTTGATATCCCATGTCTCAGTCCCTCATCCCCAGGAGATTCCTACCTATGGGGCATAGGTATGAGCCTTTATAAAATGCTGCCATCTAAGATGCACAGAGGTATTTCTGTCATTAGGAATTAAAATCACATCTGTTAAGTGACACTCAGATCTTCAAAGACAACTATCACTGTAGCAGAAGGGTTCTGCCCAAAATAAGAAGAAACAGCTGTCACTCGTATCTGCAAGAGACATAAGGAGAAGGGGAAGGTGGTCCCTTGTGTGTCTGAAAGCAGCCCATTTCTGTACCTGTTCATCCGCAAACACACAGATGTTGGTGGTGGGTTCCTCGCTAAAGGCATCTTTCCCATCCGTTAGTATGGTGCCGTACAGGAAAGCCAGGTCTTCACTTTCAGGATGATAAGGCTTGAACTGAGAGCAGCGCGAACAGGTTAATGAACACACACAGCAGGGCGGTAATCAGCAGTAACAGGCGTTATAGCTTTTTCAAGATGTTAGAGGAATACAGACAAGGCCACACTGCTGCACTTCCAACTTTGCTCCTCAAGTAAGCAAGACAGACACAGCAGCAGGAAAGCAAGTTCTCTCTCTCGTGTTCTAGTGAGGCTGTGCAGAAACTGTAAAATTCAACGTGGGACTGGAAGGCCAGAGACCTGCTGAGGACAGGTCCTCAGTTACAAAAACGTGCATGCAGGCCACATTCAGATGGGCCGCAGGTTGCTCTGCATATCAGTGAAACACAGGACTGTGCTTTTGTGTTACAAATGTGCAAGATCGAGTGGCAAAGGCAGATAATTTTACAGCATCTTTCCTCTGGGAAGGACTGTTGTACCTGTGGCCAGACCTCCTACGAGAAATCCCCTGCCCTTCCACCTCTGGCTCTTGACAGCAGAGCCAGTACGCATCTCCAGCAATATAATGTGGTTGGACACTACAAAAAATGCCAGAAATACATAAATGCTGGCTCTGCTCTACTCCTCACCATCCCACAGGTGGAACTGAGCACCTAAAGGTCTAGACCTGCAGTAGCTACCCCCATGGGGTAACTGGGGTACCGTGCAATGGGACACCGTGCGGGTACAGCAGCGCTGCGCCATACCTGCTTCTTCACCGCTTCTGTCACCGCACTCGCTGCATCAACCAGGTCTCTGGTCTTCGACGAGCAAACATCTAGGCCCAGCTGCTCAGCACTGAGAAACGCGTAGAAAGTGCCACCGTAGCCGATGTCAACCACCACCTTCCCGTAACCAGGGACATCGATGGACAAGTCTGAGCAGAGGAAGGGAGGGCGATGAGGAGGGAAAAACTGTGCTGAGCACGGGAACAGCACTGAGCCTCCCCCACCCACACACAGCATGCCACCACGGGGAAAAGGGAGCTACCAGAGTGCTCCGATGCCTGAGGTAGTATATAACGCCTTACTCCATCTCTGCGGGCCTGATCCAGCCTCTGGGGGATATTGGATCAGGGGAAAACCCTGCTAGGCCTCCAAGGAGGGAAGGATTTGCTGGTGCTGGGACGGCAAGGCCACCCCCCCCCCCCCAGCAACGGCCCTGGCCCCCCCCCGGCCCCAGGCCGCACCGGTGGCGGCGGCGAAGGCGGGCACGCTGTGGAAGCGGACGGGGTTGCCGCTGCGGCGCCCGTCCCAGGGCACGAAGGCGGTGACGGGCCCGCAGGGGCAGCGGAGGCGCACGGCGGTCTCGGGGCGGCGCGGCGCCGCCACCAGCCCGTAGTCGAGGGCGAAGCGGCCGAGGGCCAGCACGGCGTGGCCGCACATGGCGCTGTAGCCGGCGCCGTGGAGGAAGAGCGCCGCCAGGTCGGCGCCGGCCGCCGCCTCGCCGCGCACCACCACGGCGCCGTACATGCCGCCGTGGCCCCGCGGCTCGTGCATCAGCGCCCGCCGCACGTGGTCCCGCGACGCCGCCATGTGCCGCCGCAGCGCCAGCAGCGACGGCCCCGCCGCCGGGGCCTCCTCCAGCTGCGGCACGATGCGCAGCGGCTCGCCGCCCGTGTGCATCTCCACCGTGTGCAGCACCGGGCCCGCGGCCGCGTGCGGCGGCAGCCGCCGACCCGCGCCGGCCTCCGCCTCCGCCTCGGTGTCTCCCGCCGCCGCCGCCATGCCGCGCGCCCCGCCCCAGCCCCGCGGGGAGGGGCCCGCGCGAGCCACGCCCCCGCGCGGCGGCCGCGCCCCCGCACGTGACCACGCCCCCAACGTGACCGCGCCCCCGAGAGGTGGCCGTGCCTCGCGCGGTGGCCCCGCCCCCCGCGGGGCGGTCTGCTCTGATTGAGCAAGTCAGGTCCGTTTTCCGCGTCGGAGGGGAAGTGACGTATGAGGAAGTGCTTCGGAGGACCTGGAGGGGTGGTTGCCAGGTTACCAAGGATGATCCGCTCCGGTAGGGCGGCGGTGGGGGCTGTGGCCGGCGGTGCTGTGCCGGGGGGGGGCGGGGAGAGGGTTGGGGGGTGGCTGTCCCCGGCGGGACGGTGCCGGGGGGCGGGGGGGTGTTGGGGAGTGACTGTCCCCGGCGGGACGGTGCTGGGGGGCGGGGGGGTGTTGGGGGGTGACTGTCCCCGGCGGTGCCGTGCCGGGGGGGCCCGCTCGCTGCTCTGGGCTCTGGGGAGCCGCTGCCAGCCGTGCGCGGTGCGCGGGGCCCGAGAGGCGAGGGAGCGCTGCAGCACCGCGGTCTCTCCTCTGCCCGCAGCCGTGGATATCCAGCCCGCCTGCCTCGGGCTGTACTGCGGCAGGACCGTGCTGTCGGTGAACGGCTCCCTGGAGACCTACGGGGACTGCGGGGTAAGTGCGGGAGGGCGGGACAGGTGGGGGGGCTGAAGCAGGTCCTGGGCAACTGGGATTACGAGGTTGCAGACCACTGTTGGCTTTATCCCTTTGGTACCCCAAGGAAAGAGGTCAAGATGAAGACTATGAAGGGAGGATGCAGCTCTGCACAGCTCCTTATGGAAAGCAGGAGCCGCTCAGGGCAAGGCCCTCCTGTGAGGGTGCTGAAGGCTTGGTGAGAACCAGGGGGCCAGACAAGGGGGCAGGTGGCAGAAGGTGGAGAAGACGTGGGTATGGAGAACTGTGTCAAAAGCAGCAGACTCCTTGAGGAGAGCAGTGTACTGGTCCTGAGCTTTCGCTAGGAAGAGATCTCTGGAGATTGCGCATTGATTTTAATGGAGTACAAGGAAGGGTAGGATCCAGGGAGGGTGGAGTGAACCAGAAGCAAGAAACTCTGTGGGACAGTGGTTGTGAGTGGCCTGGTGAGTGAGCTTAGTAATGAAAGTGAGATGTAGTGACAGTGGGACAGAAGAAGGGAGTCTAGGATGAAGCCTTTTAAGATGGATCATGTTTGTTTATATTAGCAAGTAAGGGCCAGAGAGTGCAAGGCTAGTATAAGCTGGAGAAATTATTGAGATTGATGTTTGATCTCCTTAAAAATCTGAAAAACTTCACGTCCCAGTACTACTTCAAGCTACTTTTTCAGCAGTTGAAATTATTGGCTATTGGTACTTGGATGCTTTGTAAATACAGTCTTGTGCTTTTGTTAGGTATGTCCTAGAGGACAAAGAACTGATGACAACAAAATCTGTCGTGAATGTATCGAATCTCCAGACCGCTATGACTGGCTATACCTTGGCTTTATGGCCATGCTTCCCCTGGTTTTACACTGGTTCTTTATTGAATGGTATTCAGGAAAAAAGAGGTTAGTATACTCTTCCTTTAAAAAAACCCAAAACTTATTTTTAAAGAAATCTCATAACCATATGTGATCAGTCTGAGATGCTGAATGGAATTTGCCAGCACTTGAAGCTGTTAGTTGCACTGATGCAGCAGCACCTCAGCTTTGAGTGTGCTGGAGGGCACGTATGGGTCCATGAAGGCACATGTTTAATTGTGTAAGATATTTCCATTGGTCTAGAGCTCTTCCTCTGCCATTTTTTGAAATAATCTAATTCACCTATTTATATGGAGAAAAAATGCCTTTTTTTTTTCTATTTACACTCTGTTTTTACAAAGGTGATGCAATATGTTTCACATTTTGATAAACATCCTCTTTATGAATCAGTTATGGAATCTTCATGACTGTTCCTTCTGAATATTGAGATAGTCTTTTCCTCTTGATTCTCTCAAGGAGAGTTCTTCACATGTATGAGTTAAAGGCTAGATTTGCGCCATGCTTTTGTGATGCCTTTATTCCATGCTTCCACAAGTGGCAAAGAGACTTCTTCCCAACTGAGCATCTGCTGAGCATAGCGGAATCCGGATTGTTTATAATTTATGTATGAGTGAGTGTATCAGTCATCTGATATATTGCACATTAGTTTTTATGTTCAGCTTAGAAAACTTCATTTTTTGTTCAAGCAGGTTTATCCTATCCTCAGTCATAGTGACTCTTAACTCTGCAGGAGGTTCTGTATTGTATGGGTCTCCACTCTTGTCTTTACTTCAGTGGTAGCAAAATAGTAGTAAATCTCTCCCTCTCCTTCCACAGTTCCAGTGCACTGTTCCAACATGTCACGGCTTTGTTTGAGTGCAGTATTGCAGCAATTATTACGCTACTTGTGAGTGATCCAGTTGGCTCTCTGTATATCCGTTCCTGCAAGGTAAAGAAGCTTTCAGACTGGTATACGATGCTTTACAATCCAAGTCCTGATTACATCACCACAGTGCACTGCACTCATGAAGCAGTCTATCCTCTGTGAGTATAAAGGCTATTGTACTTGTATCCGTCACTTTCTTTTGTACAAGTTTGTTTCTATCCATATACATTCTTTTCAAAGCTGCAGAAAGTGTTCGGTTATATATAACTTGGACCAATGAGTATCAAAACCCTTGAAGTCTTTCAATTTGCTGAGCAGTCTTGTGTGTGAAACACCTAATAACTTTCTGAATCAGAACAAACCAGCTGTCTAGCAGTTTCTCTTTCTGTGTTTTCCTGTTGCTACATCCTGACTGTGCAGGGGAAGTCCATCCTGTCACAAGCTGCTGGCATGATTACAATTGCTGGTATTCTTACAGATGATGGAAACCTCACAAATAAGTATTCCAGGGAGCTTTGTGTGATCAGCTTCTTTCTTGCTGCCAAAGAAGGTGGCATAGTCTAGACTATTTAGCTATTAAGCATAAGACTCATTTTGCTCCCATGTTTGCTACATCTTGACTGTTTGAGCTAGGAAGAGGCAATCTGTCATTCTGTGTCTGCATATTGCCCTCCTGTAATATCCTTAGACTGTAAGTTCTTTAGAATTGATTCTCACTAATCCGAAATTTCCTGGATGTAAATGAGTCTGCAGGACATACAGAACTGCAAATTTTAACCCATCTCTCTTTTATTTGCAGGTACACAATTGTGTTTATATACTATGCCTTCTGTCTTGTGTTAATGATGCTACTTCGACCTCTTCTGGTTAAGAAAATTGCCTGTGGTTTAGGAAAGTCTGATCGCTTTAAAAGCATTTATGCAGCACTTTATTTCTTCCCTATTCTCACCGTGCTTCAGGCGGTTGGAGGAGGCCTGCTCTGTGAGTTCTCTGCTTATAACACTAAACAAAAGTACCCGTAATCACACGTTAACAGATGACTAAAGAGGGGGGAGTGGAGGGACACAATTTTTTTTTTCTTTTTTTTTCTTTGCAAGTGAGGATATTGTGTAAGGTTATTGTGGATTGTGAGGCATCTTACCTGAAAAGGTTGCTTGTTAGTAGGCCTTTCCTAACCAGGCTCTTGATCATCACTGCTTTCCCTGTGCTTGTGCTGCTAGAGGTTGTCCCTTTTTCCAAAAAGGGAACAGAGTGGGGTATAAATGGAAACTGAATGCTTCTCCTAGAGGGAGTTAATTTCACTCTAAGGTAGAGTGCATCTGATTTCTGAAATGGAGTAAAGCGTAAGTTTGGGGAATTAGCTATCCTTTGCTTTAGCTTCCAGCATACTTGTGAAATGGGAGGAGACAGCTGCCACAAAATCCCTGCTCAGCCAGACTGCTTTCCTGTCTTCCTTTTTCAATTGGTGATTTAAGTGTACAGTAACTGTAACTAGAAATATTAGCATCATTTGCACTTGTCAAAAGTTAAATTTAAAACCTGACTAAAGCACAGAATAGTCATGCTTGGCTGACCCTTTTTGTTGCACATTTGATATAATGCTAACAGGTGGGCTACAGTAGCTTAGTTTACTTCGCAGCCTTGGTTATATGTGGAACAATGATATTTTTCAGCAGAGATCATACATTCTTTTTCCTTCTAAAATGTTCAATGTTTGCCTCTAGATTATGCCTTTCCATATATCATACTGGTGTTATCTTTGGTTACACTGGCTGTGTACATGTCTGCTTCTGAAGTGGAGGTAGGTAAACATGTTTTTCCTGTTAAAACTCATAATATAAAAATACTTAAATGAGTAGAGGCTTTGTCTCTTGCATTTTCTCAGCAGTGTATTCTGTATTTAAATCTCTTCCTTTATGAGCTGGAGGAAGCTCCTGCAAGACTTTTCTCTTGTGGTATGCTGAGAAATTGTATTATGTACTGGAAAGGCTCAGACTCAGGCTTCATGCAGTGTCTCTGTACACTACCTGCAGCTTCTTTTAAACATCAGATGCTTGGTAACAGGCTGAATGCTAACGGGATTCTGTGTTTATTTTGCAAGTCTTTCAAGGATCTTCTTGTCAGGAAGAAAAGGCTTGTTGTCCTCTTCAGCCACTGGTTACTTCATGCCTACGGAATCATTTCCATTTCCAAACTGGATAAGCTTGAGCAGGACCTCCCATTGCTGGCGTTGGTACCTGCTCCTGCCCTCTTCTACTTGCTGACTGCAAAGTATACTGAGCCATCACGCATACTCTCGGAAGGTGGAAATGGACATTAAAGATCCTGTGCCAACAATGCTGTCCTATTTGTCTGGATTAAGCAAATTTAGTGCTTGTTATGCATTTGAAAACTTCTGTTTTAAAAGAAGTTATTTGTGTACAAGACTTCAAGGTGAAACATCTCTGAGTGAGTTTATGGAATATGAAAAAGCTGCACTTTTTATTCTTCATAAATAGCTTAAACAGATCAAAGGGAATGTCTTTGTATCTATTTATCACTGTGAATCTGTATAAAAGCTTGTGACACATTCTAGTACACTTTTTTTTGCTTGTATATGTTTATTTCCTAATACAGTATTTTAGATGTTGTTTGAATAAAACAATAACAGAACTTTGTTCTCTCATGAGATTTTCTAGCTTCTTTCACCTACCATGTGGAACTATTGTCCTCCTGAGACCAAGAAGGGAAAGGAAGTTCAAATATTTCATTTTGACTAAAAAGAAAAAAAAAAAAAAACTCTCAAGCTTCTTCTCACCTCCCCTTCACCACTCTTTGCTGGGAAGGAGAGGAAATACATTGTGAAGTTCTCTAAAGTATATTTTATACTCTATGTACTTGATTCAGGTATGGAGACTTCCTCCTGATTGATTAGTAGCATCCTTTCCCACTAAAGTCATTTTCTTATACCCTGACTACAGCTTTCCACCTAGGGGAAGAGAAAAACTTTAGTATGATCCTAAAACTTCTGTCAGCAAACCACTTGCTGCAGGTGAAGTATGTAAGATTATTTATATTTATATGTATATATATAAATAAAGCCTGTGAAGTATTTAGTAATTATATATGGATATAGCCCTGTCTACCTCTTTCAGCAATGTCACCTTAGCTACCTCTTGCTGTGGGAAAGCTTCATGCCAGCTTGGTCAGTTTGTTAGTGGTGCCAAAAGTGTACAACTTTTGCGGTTTGATTTTTTTCAGCTGGACCAGTCTGATGTGTGGCCACAGCAGCAGCCATAATACAACAGCAGCTGTGGTCATACAGGGGTGGAATTTAGCAGCTGAGGAAGGAGAGGAATAACTGCATCTTTGGCATAAATGCTATCCCAATCGCAGATCTTTACACAATATCGCTATTGGAATGCTATAAACAGCCAGAATGACTATAGTAGCAGATCTAGACAATGTGGGCAGCCTTGAGGGTAATCTAAACCCAATGTAGACAAAAAATAGCACAGATTAAAAAAACCCAAACAAGAACTAGGAGAGGCTTTATCTCCTACAGGAGATGTCATCATCACTTCTCTACTACTCTCCTAAAGTTTCTTTATATTCCTGAAAATTTCATATTGTATCATCATCTCTCCATATTGCTATGGACAACCGCACTTCAAAGTAAAGGTACAGTGAAAAGGGACAGCGCCTGCAGGCAGCTTGTGGAGAGGTTGGTTTGGGTGTTCTCTCAGCTGGTCTACCTCGAGGTGTCGCTGTCCTCTGTTCAACAGCTAAGAGCCTTTCTCAATAGAGGGTTTAATTTTGTTAAATGTGATATGTTTCCTTTGTTCGCTGGAATGCCAGTTAACAGACAGGTTCACTGCTGCTAAAAATAGTGCACAAACAAAATAAATCTTGCATGCAGAAACAAGGTTTTATTTAGGGATTAAGGAAGTAATTGATCTCCTTAAGGAAATCAAACAAATTCTGTCTATACTGCTACATACAAAATGTAATTTGCAGGCACATGAGTCTAGAGGACAGTTCTAAAAATACAGTCTTAAATTCACATATTAAAATACCAATTTCCAGTAACTGACAGTTTCATAGGCACATTTTTCTTTAAAATGTCCTAAGCACAGTTTTGTGCCTATATCTGTGCACAGTGGCCACATTAGTACATGTGCAGTGGATAAGTGAGCAGCTAATGCAGCAGCATGCAGAAAAAGCCATTCGCAAATGTACAGTAATGATGTCTGTACACTTTTATGTGCATTCTGTATGGACAATGTGGACCAGGTTTAAAAATTAGGCTATACATTGTTTTTAAAAAGAAAAGCAACAACAAATCTCAAGCAAAAATTAGCTTTAGTGAAGAGTACATCTATTGCTAGGTGTAGAATAATATTAATTTTAAATGTCCAAGAATCAGGGAGTCTATTAAAAGCAGAGCTTACAGGAACTCAGAGAACTGTATGGGCCATGCATGGCATAACCAAACGTTTACCTTTCCTTCTGGGCGCCAGTGTTTTAGCCTTCAGCCGAATCTGGAATGTAAAATACAAATTAATAAACTCTTCATCACTTGCTCTCACTAGCATAAAAAAACACAGTGACAATCACAGAGTGTTAGGCAGATGTAACTAAATAAATACACATATTTTTGAATGACCAAGCAATATTTTTGTGTAGGCTCCTTATCTAGAAGCTTGCCCTGTACGTTTCACACCAAAAATAATACTGGCACTGAGTCTCTTCACCATGCCTCGCCTCTCCCTGGCTTCCTTCCAGGGAGATGCCCTTCCTCACCCCTCTCCCTAGCTTCCTGGCACATTACCCAGACCCAAGGATTTCAAAGCAGCCTGAATGCCGTAGCCCTTCAACTTTACAACATGATTAAAAGACAGAATCTGTAACAAGCCCGTAGCCACACAAAGACCAAACCTGTGACTCATTACAGATAAGAACTCTCTGAACTAACAATGAAAGCCAAAGTCTGCAGGATTTGAGTTAAAAAGAGGACCTGAAGCAAGTGATTTTGCTTGTATGAGCCTAGGGCCCCTGTGTCCTATCACCCTCCAAGACAGCAGTATAAAATATTGTTGATTTAAATTGAAACAGCAGTACAAATTGCCCATGTGTAAAATTCTAGACACCATAAATATTAATTAACCATGTAGTCCTACAGTGATAACCATGCAACAACAACTGCAGGACCAAGGGTTTGTTAGTTTTATTTATCCTTTGTGGAAAAGCTAATGTATAATTCTGCAAAGATCAGTGACAGAGTATTTTCTATAGCCCCCTCACTGTCATTGTCACAAATCTCAAGGAAGTGGAAATTAAAGATAATAATATTCAGATTGTGTTATAAGGCATGCCTAATTCTGCTAATAAATGCATCAGCTTTTCCACTGTGACTCTAAGTCTAGATCTGCAAATAGGGTGATCTGGTATGACACAGCTGTACTACTATTTCCTAACAAGCTGCTAAAATGAACATATTCAACAGAAGTCCAATGGGGTTTAAAAAAAAGAAAGAGCAGAAAAGGAAAAGAATAGGTTCGGTGTATCTTACAGTGAGCCACTCTGGATGTTTTTTCAAATAGAGAATCGAGTCCTTCCAATTTATTTTGTAGCCTGCTATTAATATCACTGATCTTTTTCTCTCGTTGCTGAATTTTTGTTATTAGAGCTGTCACTGCTTTTAGTATTTCCCGCTCATTCTCCAAAAATTCCTGTAATGAGACAAAGTAGAATTTCTTTTTTCTTAAAAATAAAAAACTCATAAAATATTACGACACTTCTTTTGTTTATCTTGTTTTTCCATAGCTTGCCTGGCCACCAAACCTGCAGCTCTGCTGGAAGCTTTTCATTAACTACCTGATGCTGGCATACAGCAGCTAGAAAACACAAGTTTAATACTTTTTCCCTGTATGATTTCAAAAAGTGTAGCGCCTTATTTGTAGGATGAAATTCTGTTTTTGACATGATAAGAAAAGAATTTATGCAAAGTAGTAGCATACAAAACTGAAATTCACCTTTTGAATAGAGTTGTCCTCTGACCATCCCTTCAGAAGAAGATCTACAACAGAGTCAAAAGTTAAAACATGGTAGGAAGCTCTGCAAAGAAGACATAAGGACTCAAAGATATTCTTAAAAAAAATCACTTTTTGTTTTGAAATATTTATTAACATGTTACCATGAAGCACTGCTAGGTCATTCAGGATTTTGGCTGTTGCTGACTTGTGGTTTTCTGCTTCAAAATTCATTGCAAAAATATCTTCTTTTATCTGTGCATTGCACTGTGAAAAAATAATTACAGCCAAATACTTGTCACAGTTTTTAATGTTTCTAAATAGTTTCTAAACAGTTTCACAGTTTTTAAAGAGACCAGAAAGAAGAAACTTTTTTTTTTTTTTTTTAACTTACAGATATACAAGGTTAATGTATTCCTCAGGACTTGCTTTCTTTTGACAACAGCATCCATTTGATCTTGTTGAACAAATTTTAACAGTTGCCAAAATAAACATATGCTAGCTATGTCTATACCACCAAATAAAATAGGTCAGGGCACACAGAGCAAGTGGAACGGCCCACGTCATGCCCACGTAGTAAAACTCTTCCCCACTCTCTTCCCCATGAGAGGATGGACTCATCCACAGTGGGGCAATTGAACTAATCGTTGGCTTGTGCTGTCCCCTGAGCTACACCCAGGATGGGCTAAGATGTGCTAGGCGGCCCAGGTCAGATACAATAAACAGCATTTCCTGGTGCAATATGGGCATCGAAAAAAAAAAAAATCCAACCCAGAGCTTCTCAGGCCTGTTAGTGAACCGTGCATAAGGGGAGGAATATTTGTACTGTAAACAAGGGTTTCCTTTCTGATGGAAGCCTTTGTTTCCATGAGGATATAATCAGATAGAGCCACAGAGCAGCTGCTACCCAGCATCTTCAATGCTAGCCCACGTAGGGTCCAGTTCTGAACAGCAGCCTGACACCAATTGGCAATGACACTGCTTTTACAAACTTTCCTTGTGTGTTTTATGGAGAAAGAAGTTCCACTAGCCTGATAGCCAAGGGCCCCAAAGTTATACAGAATATTTCCAAAGGCATACAGATAACCTGGCAGCTTAAATCCCATTTTCAAAAGTGAAGTAGGAACTTTGGTATCTAAGCCCAGTGGTTTGCAGTGAGGATTCAGCACCTGAGTGCTTAGACAGGATGGAAGTGCCCCAAAACTGTATTGCTTGAGACCAGAGCTGGATGCACCAGGGAAAAGACAGAGGTTTCTCCACTCACCAGAAGTCAACAGGATTGCTTCCCTGCCATTTTGCTGAGAGTGGCTGACCAGAGGACCTATTTGTTGAGTGGGTGCTGAAGAGGCTCTTATACTTGATTAACCCTCTCTGATTTACAGTGTTTCTCCTATCATGATAAAAATATCATATAATCACAGAATAATTTAGGTTGGAAAGGACACTAAGAGGTCATCCCACTACTCAAAGCAGAGCCAACTTTGACATTAGATCAGGTTGCTCAGACCCTTAAACAGTCGAGTTTTTAACATCTCCAAAGATGGAGGTCCCCCAGCCTCTCTGAGTGCCTGTTCGTGTTTAGCTGTACACTGTTCTGAGGGCAAGAGTTCAGCATCTACCTCACTTGGGAAGCTACATCCCATCACTTAGTTGGGTATGGGCCTTCTGGCAGGCAGCACAACAGCTATCAACACCACACTTTTGGAAAAAAATGCAGTAAAAAAGCAGCACTAGAACAGGGTCTTCATACTGAGAAGGAACGCTGTCAGCCCTCAATATACTCACTAATTTTAATCTGCAGTTCTCATTGTTCACAATGTCGAGTTTTCTGTTGATCTCGTAGATGTCTCTTTCCAGCCACTTCATACTCTCTGTATGATTTTTCAATTGGCCTAACGCAGTGTCACGCTTGATCCGCAATTGATTCCTCAGCTCCAGCTGTAAACAAACCCTTTAGTGCTAACTGATCTTAACTCTGTATAGGATTTTTGTACTCTAACTGAACAAACTGAAAAGGGTTTTTACTATGTGGTACCCTTCATCTAAAAATTTCAAAGGGCCACCTGAGACAGGTATCTAAACCCTCTTACCAATGAGAATAAAGTGATACAGAGAAGGGGAGCAATTGCTCACCGTCCAAAAGAAAGGAATCAGCTTTGACATGAAGTGACATCCCTACCACAGAGCCACCCCAATGGCAGAAATATCACATTTCTGTCACTGAATGTCTGGCTGTACACAACTGTTTTTGCACTGTACTGCTGGGTTGGAGAAACAGGTCCCCTTTCTCTGAACCAGAGACAGTTTCTGTGCTGATATGGCTTCTGTGGAGCAGTCACCAGAGAGATTCGCCTAAGTATCAGACCACTCGGGCATGAGTCCTGCAATCTGATCTGCACCACAACAGAGTTCATCTTCATGTAGTTTATTTGGTATCTTTCATACAAAGCAGTTATGGACTTCTCAGTAACTAAATACCTTTAATCCTTCCCATTAACACCAGAAGATGCAAATAAACACCTTTGCTACCTAGAAGTTTTGTTCTGGCAGAGAAACGAAAAGCAGAAGGAATCAGATTGTGTGCCTAGAATGTACAGCCCAGCTGGAGCCAGCTCTGGCCAGGCTGCCTGAGGCGCAGCACACCTAGACAAACGGCCACGGTACATGCTGAGACTGTTTTGTGTGCGCACTGCAAAAATGGCCAGCATGGGCACAGCAGGTCTCACGTGCACTGTGGTTGCTGTGCTCAGGCTCACCAGCTGCAGCAGGTCTGAGTGGGGTGGACAGGCAGACTCACTGTGCCAGTTCTGTAGGGACTGTCCGGCTGGGGAACAGTAGATCCACCATGCCTAAGACTTTTTGAACCATTGCATCTACCCCCACAGCTATACAGTTTTCTTTCTTCTCACATTGGCGCTGATTGAAATGCCTGAAGTCAGAACTAAGGAAGACAGATAAAGAGGCAAGGATACAGAAAGGTTTTTCAGATGTGAATTACTGAAGCAGCAGAATCTCCTGCCCCAGCAGTAGCAAGCATCTGAATGGGAGCAGGTTCACAAGGGGCCTTCTTTCACCTGAGTAAACCCTAGCTTCTTTTCGGCCTGCTCACATGCCTGAGGGATGCAAAATCAAGCATAAGGGCAGCTTGCTACAAATGCTGGGCCACAGGCTGAGCTGAGCTATGAAGCATGCCCAGATGGAAACCCCCTACATGAAGCAACTGTGGAACCAAACATGAGGTCACAGAAGCACAAGAACAGAGAGGAAGGTATGTCCCAAGCCCCAGCCTGTCACCCCCAGTCTCAATGGGTGCCTATTCTTTACTGGGAGGGGATAAAGCTGATGGTGGGAACTTCACAGAAAAGTTTAAGCTAAGTTTCAAGCAGTTACCATTTCCTCCTTGAGCTTCCCAGTAGTCTTGATTGACTGCTCAATGGCTCTTTTGGCTTTCATTTCTTCATCTTTCCTTTCTAAAAAGCAGGGAAAAGATTTTTAGACAGTGTAATGGCTGAACATTAAAGTTAAGCTGTTATAAGGAAAACTGGGTTCTGTTGGTAAGTGATCTGTTTAGCATGTCTGGCATTGTTTTTAAATACTTCCAATTTATATTACGGCCATGTCTACAGATTCCAATTGTTTCAAAGAGCTCAGTTTCTGCTTGCTTCACTGCTCACCTGAACCACAGAGAAAGGACTATGGTAAAAATGCTTTCTGAAAAGCAAGAGAAAGTCCCACTCCACAGAAGAGCTACATAATACTTACTTAAAAATGATTTCCTGAGTTCTTCATATTTTGTATGCTTCTGTTCTAATTCTCTCTGGGTTTCTTCCAAGGTTAGTCTGCTTATGTTTAATTCTTGTTCTTTTTGATGCAGATTCTCAGTTGCAGTTTTGAAGTCATTCTTTAATGAAAATAAATGTTAATCAATCAACAATCTATCTAAGCAGCATTTAATGCATAAATAATTCAATGTGTGCAGATGAAAAAACATAGAAAATAAGACTGGAAGTGATCCCAAGAGGTCATCTTAGTCCATCCCTCTGCTCTACAGCAAGATCAATTAGACCTAAGTACCCATGACGGATGTTTGATCTATCCTTAAAAACCCTAGCAATAGAGATATCATTTCTCAGACAATTGATTCCAGGGTTTTACTATTTTTACTATCTGTGTGGTCAATGTTTTCTTAAGGGTGAACTTCTTAAGTTAAATCTACTCTGTTCCCTGTTATTTGTCTCATCTCAAGCGGACAAGGAGAAAATTTTATCATTTTGCTATATATCTTTTATATATTTGGAGGTTACGACCATGTCTTCTCTTAGATTGCTCTATTTTAAATGGAAAAGCTACACATTTCTTCAACTTTTCTTCTGATCATTTTTACTGAGCTCATTTCAGCTCTCCAAATAATCTACATCCTTCTTTAAATGAGGGATCAAAACCAGACACTGTACACCAGTTGTATCTTGCCAAAATTGGATAGAGTAGAAAACTTACTTCACATGTCTTGACATGCTATATACCTCTTCACACAGACTGGTTTGATAGTTGCCTTTTTTACCACTACATATCATTGTTCAACTTGGCAGCTTTAGTCCTAGTCACCACTGCGAGGCTTAAAGCCCCCCTGCATGCTGGATTTGTACAGACAACTGTTTCTACCTAAGCACACAGATTTGTATTTTTTATGCCCCCCCCCTTTTTTTTTTCAACTTACTTCTCCAATTTGCTAAAATAATTCTGAATTCTAGTTCTGTCCTCCAGAGGGTGCTCCCAGTCCTATATTGTTTGCCATCTGCACATACGATAAACATTCTCTCTATCCTATCCTCCGAGTTATTAAGGAAAATACAGATTAGTTCCAGTCTGAGAACAGACCCCCTCAAACCAACTGGGTTCATTATTCTATTTTGGCAGTAAACCATTATCTAGGATGATTTTCCAACTGTTCTTGTACTGAGGATTCTTCAGCCTGCAAAAGAGACAACTGTAGGGACATACAATAAATGTATGTAAAATCATGAATGGAGAAGGGTAAAAGGGGTGGAGAAGATAAGAAGACAACAGCTATTCACTGCTTCTTAGAATACAAGAACTGTGAGATGCCAATAAACTTTTGAGACACTAGGTTTAAAACAAAAGAAAATTTTTGTTCTTATTAAATAAATTATGGAACTCACTGCTGTAGGTTGTTATGGAGGATAAATGTATACATGAATTAAAAGAAACAATAAGCAACAGAAAAATATTTCATTGAAGATTCAACATATCATAAAATTCCATTAAAAGCTATTAACCTAAAAATGCAGATACCATGTCCAGCCAAGGAAATTCATGACATTTCATTTGTCAGGGAGACTGTGCAGAAGAAGGATCATTCTATATTTGACCATTCTTATATTTCTTCTCTAAGCAGCACTACTGATCATTGCTGAAGACAGGACCCTGGAAGGACCAACCTTGTGTCTTACCCAGTATGGCTATTCTAGGAAATGAAGTTGATTTGGGCTTCGCCTAGTCTTTACGTGTACTTAAAAATAATCATGAATACCTCTGAAATGGCTTCAGCTATTAAACTACCTGAAGGTGAATTTTGTCAGACCCAGATGACCTGAAAACCTCTAAGCTCTCTAGGTTTGTTTGCTAACTTGTTCCTTCCCTATCCTAGCCTGAGCTGTTACCTTTCTGAAGCAACACTATTTAGATCAGCCATTTGATTCTGCTGACCCATCAGTGAAGCAAAACAAATTTAAAAATTTCTTCTTCTCACCACCAGTATGGAGTGCTTTCCTGTTATTCCACATTCCCTTTTCTATATTCATTTCATTCTGTGGCTTGACATGTCTCATTTTGTCCATTAATGCCCAGCCTTAGGCTGTTTTTTTCATCATACTGATATTTCTTTAATATAAATGTAACTACATGGCTCCTGGATCTGAGCTGTACGTCCCCCTGTGACAGGGCTGCACAGACTTAACAGTCTGGGAATATTTGCACCGTGTTACATCAAAACAGGGGAGAAGAACTATTAGGTCTTAAAGACTAAGCAGATCATCACCTAAATACCATTACAAATCTGTACAATTTAATCCTTCTCTGTCTCATTCCTTAGCTTTAAAAATCTGACCTTTGGTTTTAAAGCAAAACATGTTTAATTCTATGTACATGCATCTCTCAGCACAGTGGAATCTCAAGCTGTTATGGCAAAAGGAACACAAGTCAGGAGTTAAATGACTTTCCAGTGGAAAATTAGATCTTTTTCTCTTTTGTTGCAATAGGTAAAAACAAGGAAGGTGAGAACCCATGTAGCCCTGTAATATGGTATTGCCATTACTAGTAACAAGCTGTAAGATTTGTACTGAGTTTGCAAGGCCTCAGGATTGAGGCTTGTCAGGCCTGCTCTGTCTGAAATTTTCTTGACCTGCGTATAGCTTTGTATCACTTGGTTTAGCTGTGACAGCAATTTCTAATTGATCGGGTAACTATAGCTGATTTGTGTTACTTTTATTTATCTTTGCGTGGTACAACCATAGTTTTCTATAGATAGCAGTAACAAGCAGTTATTCTGTGTAGAATAAGATATTTCTGACCCTAACACAATGATGTAGTGTAGAGAAATACTGACCTAGTATGATAGCAGAGGCCTTGAGAAATGGAGACAGGATGCAGCATAGAGGAGTACAGGCGTGGGATGATAAGAGATGGGGCACAGGACTGGCACTGGAGACCCCATGCCTATAACCAACTCACTAAAAAAATGCAGACCTAGAGCTGGCTAAAACTAGTTTTAGGGGCAAAAAAGAAAACAAAGAAACAGCATCTAGCATACTTAAAAGGCACCATATATGTAAAATTTGGATGTAACTCGGAGCTGCAGACCAATGAAGAAAGAGAAAGGTGTAAATGCATGTTAGTAAACATGTAAAAATGACCCCAAGTGGATCCTGGGGGCAGAAAGAAGAAACCATCAACTTGAACATCATATTCCTCCCCACAAAGGACTCCAGATGCTGACAGCTTGCTGTACCCCCGCCACCCCCTTCTGCCAACACCAGAGCAAAGCCACCAACCTTAGGACCCTGAGGAGCAGGGGAAGGATGAGCTAACACCAGGGAAAGGGATAGAAACTAAGAAGTGTTTGTGTTACAATTTTAATTGTATTATTACTAGTATTGCAACTTTTCTGTACATGAGTACTGTGACTACATTATTACTTGTTTTTCTGTAATAATTAAATCTAGACTAATGGTGATTCTTCAGTTAGATTGTTAAGATTTTCATTATACTAACAATGAATTCTTGGCTTTACTTATATATATATATGGCGTCTTTCCCTTGCCCATAAACATGATTTTGAGCACAACAGGAACAACCTATATAGGCTGGGAGACTTTGAGAACTATGTTAAAAGAGAGAAAAAAGGATACCCAGAAAATAAAGCCATAGGAAAAATGAAACTGGGACAGTATGTGAACACCAGGACCCTAAACTCACTTTTTTACATGCCATTGATGTCAAATGCCGTACTATACATTTTTGTTCCCTGTGAGACTCTGAAGTCAGGTTACTCATACCCATGCCTGTAATCAAAGACTAGCAACATCAGAAAACCACAAAGTGCATATGTTTGGATATGCTCACAATATTTTATATGGACTGTAGCAGAAGGAAGGGTGAAAAGAAAAAAAAAAAAGCTGAAAATACGGAGGAAAACAGATGAAGTGGAGATGGCACCACTGGCAGACACACATATGTGAAGAAGGCAGTGAAAGGAAGGTAGTTTGAGGCTCACTTCTATGTAGTTCTTTGATATCATGCATCATCATGATACTCCGGAGAGAGCCGAAGGAACCTGAACATAGGATCTGGTATTACTCATGTGGGAATTTATTCCCCCTGTACAGACCAGTGCCATGAGAGCAGAATCAGACAGAATCATTTTACAGATGAGACAGTGGATGGCAAGTACAAGAAAATGCTAAAAGTGCCAAATGAAAAACGGAGAAGAAAACAAAGCAGCTACAATTGTTTCATCAAAATGGTAGGAAATGAAAGCAAAGAAGGAAAACATTTAAAAATGGAGCAAATATCAGTGTGCGCCACTGAAGGAAAACAAACAGTTATAATTACTTCAACCTGGTTCTGTCCAGGCTACCAATGAAAAGACAACCATCTGATAACATTTTCATCAGCACCGTATTATATGAGAGAAAAACACTTTTAGAGTGGGTTACGTTAAAAAAAAAAAAAAAAAAAGACATCAGAGTAAGAGTAAAGGTATATCTAGCATGTCTTTTCTATAGGCGGCACAGCTCAACTGCCAGAAAGAGCAGGAGAATGAATCCAGCACAAATGTTTATTTAGCAGGGACAGGCTCAGCCTTGATCTGTAGGGAGTCCTCAGCAGCTACATGACCATAACTGTGCTGTGTGATATAGGAGCACACCCTCTGCTGCCAGCAAAATGAGAAAGGTCCCCAAGGCTTTTGTAAATCTACCTCTCTAAGGTCAGATACACAAAGAGGATATTTCCTACACTCCTGACATCTGATTTATCCT